>NC_090938.1:159924731-160244315 GCF_040938575.1 Ambystoma mexicanum | reverse complement strand
GAGAGCTGACTCACATGCAGGTGAAATGGGACCCAAACTCACATGCAGGGGAAATGAGACCTGACTCACATGCAGGGGAAATGAGACCTGACTCACATGCAGGCGAAATGAGACTTGACACACATGCAGGGGAAATGACACCTGACTCAAATGCAGGTGAAATGGGACCCTGACTCACATGCAGGGGAAATGAGACCTGACTCACATGCAGGGGAAATGAGACCTGACTCACATGCAGGGGAATGAGACCTGACTCACATGCAGGTGAAATGGGACCCTGACTCACATGCAGGGGAAATGAGACCTGACTCACATGTAGGGGATATGAGACCTGACTCACATGCAGGTGAAATGGGACCCCGACTCACATGCAGGGGAAATGAGACCTGATTCACATGCAGGGGAAATGAGACCTGACTCACATGCAGGTGAATTGAGACCTGACTCACATGCAGGCGAAATGGGACCCTGACTCACATGCAGGGGAAATGAGACCTGACTCACATGCAGGTGAATTGAGACCTGACTCACATGCAGGCGAAATGAGACCTGACTCACATGCAGGTGAAATGAGACCTGACTCACATGCAGGCGAAATGGGACCCTGACTCACATGCAGGGGAAATGAGACCTGACTCACATGCAGGCGAAATGAGACCTGACTCACATGCAGGCGAAATGGGACCTGACTCACATGCAGGCAAAATGAGATCTGACTCACATGCAGGCGAAATGAGACCTGACTCACATGCAGGCGAAATGAGACCTGACTCACATGGAGGCGAAATGGGACCCTGACTCACATGTAGGGGAAATGAGACCTGACTCACATGCAGGGGAAATGAGACCTGACTCACATGCAGGTGAAATGAGACCTGACTCACATGCAGGCGAAATGGGACCCTGACTCACATGCAGGAGAAATGAGACCTGACTCACATGCAGGCGAAATGAGACCTGACTCACATGCAGGCGAAATGAGACCTGACTCACATGCAGGCGAAATGAGACCTGACTCACATGCAGGTGAAATGAGACCTGACTCACATGCAGGCGAAATGGGACCCTGACTCACATGCAGGCAAAATGAGACCTGACTCACATGCAGGCGAAATGGGACCTGACTCACATGCAGGCGAAATGAGATCTGACTCACATGTAGGGGAAATTAGACCTGACTCACATGCAGGGGAAATGGGACCTGACTCACGTGCAGAGGAAATGGGACCCTGACTCACATGCAGGCGAAATGAGACCTAACTCACATGCAGGCAAAATGAGACCTGACTCACATGCAGGCGAAATGAGACCTGACTCACATGCAGGCGAAATGGGACCTGACTCACATGCAGGTGAAATGAGACCTGACTCACATGCAGGCGAAATGAGACCTGACTCACATGCAGGGGAAATGAGACCTGACTCACATGCAGGGGAAATGAGACCTGACTCACATGCAGGGGAAATGGGATCTGCCTCACATGCAGGTGAAATGGGACCTGGCTCACATGCAGGCAAAATGAGACCTGACTCACATGCAGGGACAATGAGACCTGACTCACATGCAGGGGAAATGAGACCTGGCTCACATGCAGGCGAAATGAGACCTGAGTCACATGCAGGGAAAATGAGACCTGACTCACATGCAGGGGAAATGAGACCTGACTCGCATGCAGGGGAAATGAGACCTGACTCACATGCAGGCGAAATGAGACCTGACTCACATGCAGGCGAAATGGGACCTGACTCACATGCAGGTGAAATGAGACCTGACTCACATGCAGGTGAAATGAGACCTGACTCACATGCAGGGGAAATGAGACCTGACTCACATGCAGGGGAAATGGGACCTGCCTCACATGCAGGTGAAATGGGACCTGCCTCACATGCAGGTGGGTGAAATGGGACCTGGCTCACATGCAGGCAAATTGAGACCTGACTCACATGCAGGGAAAATGAGACCTGACTCACATGCAGGGGAAATGAGACCTGGCTCACATGCAGGTGAAATGAGACCTGATTCACATGCAGGGGAAATGAGACCTGACTCACATGCAGGGGAAATGAGACCTGACTCAGGCCTGACACACATGCAGGGGAAATGAGACCTGACTCACATGCAGGCGAAATGAGACATGACTCACATGCAGGCGAAATGGGACCTGACTCACATGCAGGGAAAATGAGACCTGACTCACATGCAGGCGAAATGGGACCTGACTCACATGCAGGGGAAATGAGACCTGGCTCACATGCAGGCGAAATGAGACCTGACTCACATGCAGGCGAAATGAGACCTGACTCACATGCAGGCAAAATGGGACCTGACTCACATGCAGGCGAAATGAGACCTGACTCACATGCAGGCGAAATGAGACCTGACTCACATGCAGGGGAAATGAGACCTGAGTCACATGCAGGGAAAATGAGACCTGACTCACATGCAGGCGAAATGAGACCTGACTCACATGCAGGGGAAATGAGACCTGACTCACATGCAGGCGAAATGAGACCTGACTCACATGCAGGCGAAATGGGACCTGTACTTTTTCTTGCCATAGCTGATGCCTCCACCTTTTTAGACAATGCACAGCTACTTCTTCAAACACCTCACTTTGGAAACTGCCTTCTTTGTGGCCATTGTTACAATGTAAGGTCAAATGTAGTAAGGGACGGAGGTGTGTTACATTGTGAGGTTAAGGTACATGCTGCTGTGTGGGTAACATTCAGAATCTTTAGGTAGGTATAATCTTCATATAGAACTTTGCTTGGCCCCTAGATGGAAGACAGAGTGAGAATGTATGGATTTGAAAGAGGAGGGTAGAGAGAGAAGGAGGCGCTGATGTTGGAGGAGGTGACTGGGGCTGCTAAAGCATAGTCTTGAAAATAAAAGGAGTTAACAGAACTTTACCAGAGGTGTTATGCATCATATATGTACCCCTAAACTTAATAGCCATCACATCAGCAGCTCAGTGAACTCAGGCCTTGTTGGCTAACAGGCATTATACTGTTTTCACTAAGGACTAAGTCACGCTTTAGGTGAACTCATCTCCCGAGGACAAAATTCAATAAATCCCCTAACTTTTTTATATATGCTGTTCGTGACCTTTTTTACAGTTTTGTGCAAAACCCTATATACAATGCAGAAAAGGTTGTTCTACATTGAAATGTCTTTTTCTTATTGAAATTCTGCGTGACATTGACATGTTCACAATAAATGGCCTAAAGTAGCATCACAGGTGAGACCTGCGTTCACTGACTCACAAGTAGTAGAAATGTAATTGTTCCAGGGTGCCAAATTTCAAATTGCAAAGTAAAAGACCTTCTTCAGCTTACATGAATGTCATCACCCACATGCAGAACATTTTCTTAACTGCCAAGAGTAATTTGTCACCTATGCATTTTTAAGCAAAGATACAACCGGTGGCGACCTTGCAGGTGCTAACGATGATTACGTGTGCCCCTCCCCACTTTATGAAAAATCCTTTCAGCCACCCTAAAATCTTGAGTCTGGCTATGCCCCTGCTCCAAGGCTTTCAACTTCCTTGTTGTTAGATTGGTAAAGCTGGGCCAATCTTTAAGAGATTAAGGGCCTCATTACGAGTATGGAGGGAGCCATGCTGCTTTTAGCTACCCCCATACCGGGTACCAGGTCCGGATCTCACAAAAGGGGATTTACCAGGCCATTCCGACCTTGGAGGGCCTGGTAAATCCCTTTTGCGGGACCCGGTACATCCCCATTCCAATTTGAGCCCCCACAGGGCTCAATGGGAATGGGGAGGATGCTAGCAATGGGCCCGTTAATGACGGGCTCGTTGTTAGCATCCTGGTCTGCTAGCAGGTCCCGCTAAGGACGTCTGATCAGGCGTTCCTTAGCGGCTCCTGCTGCAGACCTCGTAATAGGGCGGCCTGGAATGAACGGTGCCGGTCCCTTACTGGCACCGTTTATTCCGTGGCCGCCTGGGTCGTAATGAGGCCCAAAGACTCTACAGAGGATGTACTACCCATTCAAAGAACAACTTACGTACCTTGCGGGAAACATTGGTTCTGGTGGGTACGATGCCTCCTCTGCAGATACCTTATCTGTTCTCCCTCGTTCCCAGAGTCACCCTGGAATGATCCCTGGTCCCGTGTGACGAGATGGGAATGGTGCCTTTTATACCCTAGACACTGTCACGTCTGGTGGAAGCCGTGAGGCATGCCCTCGCTGCACCGCAGGCATGGGTTGCTACACCCAGCGCCATGTGACACTGATTTCAAATTTCTCAGTTCCCACCCTGGTGGCTGGACATTTCAAAGATAAGGAATGTGCACCAGGGGCATTGCATTCATCAGACGCAATACTACCCACTAGGTGCATTGCTTGTTGTTTGGAGTCATTTGGTAAGAGCCTGCCCTCTTTGATTTGGGGGTTTGCGAAAAGTATTGCCACTTTTGAGAGATTTTCTATGAAAGAGTCTTCCTATCAGTGTAAATAACTCCCTTTTCTTTTGTATAGGTGCCACAGAACCCACCCACTGGCCCAGAAGGGCATTCTATTAATATTACAGTGTATGGATCTGCGGTGCACCAGCCCAAACTCTTTAGGATGTTCAAGTCCACGGACACTGTGGGTAAGTTCCATGCATAGTGAGAGTATGCCAGCTGGGGAATAATGGACTGACTAAAACTACAACAATATTTGTTTAAAGGGCCCCTTGCTTCTCCAGTTCCTTATTCATCTGGCTCAGTCATATATGTTGTTTATTCATTAAATTACAACATACTCTTTCACAAGTTTTTTAATCAAAAATATCAATTTATTATCAATTTATAAAAGCATTTCAATAAAACACATTTAACTCTTTTCTAAGACCAATTCTTAAACATTTACTAAGAATTTAGACGCTATTGTCCCAAAAAATACATACACAACACTCTGTTACCGAGTACATTGATTCTCTTTTATACAATTCATCAAAAGGACACATTTTTCAATTACCAGTCTATTGTAAACAATTATCTATCCTAACAGGGGAATCAATATTCCCAAACCCTTCTGTTCATCCATACTTTGTCACCCATAAAGACAGTCATTCAACAATCAACACTACCCAACATGTTTCTTTCCTTTGTTGTTTATTACAAATTCAGGAAATTCTTCAGGGGTTTTCGTACTATCACAGTTTGTTATGTATTAGCCATTGTGGTCTTCTTTGCACTTTTTTGGAGTTCTTGGTGAAAAAAGTCTATCTTCTACTCCCATACATCTTGTGTCTGGGCCAGAATTCCAAGAGGATATCTATGAGAAGCAAGTATATAAAGACTGGTTTTATTATTCAACCAACTTCACTGTAGTTTCATTGCTACATTGGGGGTATACAATTTACCAGGAAAGGGAGCATTTTATACTGTCTTCTTCCTTTCATTTGTCATTAACATGCATAATTTGGTAGAGGAAACTAGTACAGGCACTGACACAATTCTTAGAGGGGTGTACCATTTTCATCACAACCATCCCTATCACTACTCAACATTAATTCCCCTGTTCTTCGAGAGGCATTAAATACACATTTTTTTGTTTGTCTATACCAATTCAGCATCTACCGGGGTACACTATTTACCTCCTAGCTCTGGTATGTGGGTTTATTTATCGTCTTCGACCTTTATCTCAAATGTTTGTCTCTGGAGTCGCATATATCCGTGGCATTTATACACTTTCTGTTTTGCCTATTTCATAAGATAATTAACACATTCGGTCATCCATTAGGATTATGTTCTTCTTTCCATCTTACGTCAAACCTGCACCTCATCTGTCCCCATATCATTAGGTTTTATACCTTAATTGTGTGATCCCAATCACACGATCCACCGGGGTACTCTCTTCTCCGGATTATGGATTACTATGCGGCTTCTACTTATTGGCACAACCCAGCTCTTCCTAGGATCCCATAGGTTCCTTCTCATGAGTAGATTTTCTTCCTTTATTCTATATTAAAAGAGGGGACACAATAGTGTATGTTGGTTTCACGTCCTTAGCTGCAATTTCTACGGTTACACTGTTCCCGCTCTATACTAATTACTTACTCCAGGATAGGGAGCTGCACGTTAGTTTCCCGATCTTCCTCACATCCCCACTTGATATTTGTCAGCTTCTGTGTTTGAGGCTATCATCCACCTAATGGGACAGACAGAGCAAAACATTCTTTCTGTCACGATTACATGCACCAGTCTTCCAACCCTCTCTGATATCTATCTTTAGCTGGGTGGGTTTCCTTACCTTGAATACGTCGGAACCAAGGCCACTCTGTCTCGCGAATAGCTGCCGGCGTTCTCTCGTCTCTGGTAGCGTTCGTTGTCTCTCGCTCAACCCGGAAGTCCTTGCCAGTCTATGGTCTCGTACCCGCTTCACATTCGGTGCTGTTCTCGCATTTTTTTAAACGTTATTCATGAAACGCGTCTCCGCGTAGTTACTTCCGCGTCATTGGTCCTATATTTTTAGGTCCTTTTTTCTAATATGCTCGATGCATCTCGTTATCCTAGCCCGTCCTGCAAACAACGTCAGGTATGTTGGCTCATGTCTAATGGTGCATCAATGGAATGTGCCCATTACTTATTTCTTCTTCCACACGTTCTATCAGAGTTGGATGACATGATAATTGGATTACTGTGGCATCTTATCGGGGTGCTTTAGTTCTCTCCTCCCCCAGTGTATAAACAAGTGGAATTCGAATTGCTAGTCCTTGTTGTCATTCATCCAGGGTGACATAGCTCCTATTTCGTGTTTCCCTAATCTACTTTATGGTTTCTTACTCACTGGAAGGTACCTCCTCATAAAAAGCTTTTATGGAGAGTTGAAGCGTGACTGGCTTTATCATTTTGAGATTTTTTAGTAGTAAAATATAACTCTCTCTTTTGTCAGATTTGTTCATGCAAGTAAAGAGGAGGGATTTTACTAATCCCTTTTCCCTATTCTTCAGGGCTAGATCACGATTTCTGTTTTGTACGGGGATAACAGGTTACGGTTGCAGGTTCTCTTACTTACTGACTTTCACAGCCGGCAGATGTTGTCAAGTCTCCTCACTCTACTCTCTCATTCAAGCCTGTTTCCAGGCCTTTTGTTAAGAAGGTCAGTTCTCTTTCTTTCAACAGGAGTTTCTTCCTATCAATGTTGATGTCATTGCTTTTTTTCACCTGGTATACTACAGACCACTTAAGTTCGTCTGCCTTATGTATCATTTCAATAAAGTGCCCCACCAAAGGTGCAGAGTGGATTCTGTTCTTTCTGCAACTCTTATGTTCCATTATCCGGGTTTTTATTTTCCTTTTATTCTTCCCTATATAGATTTTTCTACAGGGGCACCATACCGCATAAACTACAAATTTCGAATTGCAATTAGTTAGTGTCCTTTGTTTCCACTCACTTCTTAATCCCAGATCTATTTCTGTTGATTTCTTAGTTTGTGGACAGCATGTACAGCTTAATAAAATAAGCACCAAGCCCAGTGTGCAATATTAACGTAATGGTTCAATAATACAACCGTATTTGTTAAAAATAATATTCTACAGTAATTGGTATGTTCTGTGACAAATCCAGTGTGATCCTCACCTCCCCCAAGGGGGAGCCACCCGCCAGCTATGCTTAACACTCCCTATGGGACAGGGTAACCAGGATCCCTCTGGAGGTGATACCCCCTTAGGGGACACGACACCCAGTGGGGATATAGAATGCCACTCCTCCCTCCCTGTAGTATGTACAGGGAATGTGTTTACCATGATCTTATACACCCCTAACTCTGACCAGCCCCTGGTGGAGCCTCTCTGGGACAACCAATCACAGGAGGATTTCACCAAACCCTCAGAGTTTAACCGCAGGAAGGCGTCCAATGGAGGACTGGCCAGAGAGAAAGGGAGAATGCCACTGTGAGCATGGCGGAGATGGAGGCACACCAGGAGGGTGCTGCAGCTCCCAGCTACCACCAGTGTGGCACTGACAGGACGCAAGACGAAGGGAACAGAATCTCGACCATCAGACACAGAGCTCTGCTAAGAAGTCACGGAAGTGACTCAGCCGAGAAGGATCAGCAAGTACGAGGGAATAGAGCCGGACCACCCGCTGCAAAGTTTAATTTAAGAGTCGTGTAAGTGGTTCTGCCAAGAGAAATTAGCTGCCCCAACCTCATGGCCTTCCCCAGAAGCACCGCTCAAGACAGCCAGGTATACAGTGGCTCAATGGGAGAGGGTGGCAGGCAAAAGAGAGTGAGAGGAAGAAAGAGTGGGGATTGAGAAAGAGAAGCTTCCTGGAGCAGGGGAGTGAGAAGGAGAAAAGCCCCAGAATGATTTGGGACAGAGATCATGCTGGAGTGGGGAGCAGAAAAGAGAAACACCCATGAATGGGGAGAGATAGAGAAAACACTCGGCTGTGCAGTGAGAAAAAGGAACGCCAAGGAATGGGAGAAACTAAGAGAACCACAGAGTGAGGAAGAAGAAAGAGGAACGCCATAGAGTCAGGAGAACCAGAGATAATCCCAGAACGGGGAGTGAGAGACACCCGATAGTGGGGAAGAGTGGAGAGGACCCCAGAGTGGTGCCTGAGAAGGAGAAAAGTGAAGAGGAAGAAAGACTGACCGAATCTCGACGCGGGAGAGTCAGGAAGCGTCTCAGAGGAACTGGAAAGAAACAGAGAGATAGATTCAGGGCTGGGGCCTCTGGACAGCGATCACGCAAGCAAGAACTGTATACTCTGAGCTGGAAATATGGGCACACACCCTCTCTAAAAAGGGGACACGAATGGGGTCCCAATTGGGGACTGGTATCAGATGTCAGCAGCCACCCCTTCCAACCAAAGGAGTAACACAAAATGCGGGATCCCTCCTGCAAGCCCTGCTGAAGGGGCTCCCAACCGCACAATGGCCCCCTGCTGGGTATGGGCAGCATGGGCCCCCCACACCACAGGGGCTTTGGGTGCCCTATTACGCCAGTGCTTAGAACCTAATATCTCCAAAGTCTGCGGGTGTTTGTTGTTTTCGTCAGGAGACAGGGAAGTGGTTAGGTTAGAGTAGGATTCTAGGCGGAGGACTGTTATATAGTTGAACCCCCTAGTGACTTTCTTTTGTAGAAAAGGGCTTTCCATTAGGGAAAGAATATCTTTCTGTTTGGTTCCCAGAAAATAGAGAACCTGGAGACCAAGGGACTGATTCATGTATTGTTTAGAACTGTGCAAAGTCACTTTGCACTGCCAACAAACACCCTGATTCACAGAGCGGTGAAAAGTGTATTTTTGCCTTGTTTTCTGGTCTTGTACCACGTGTGAGGAGACCATGGGCCTCATTACGGCTTTGACATAGCTACCTCCAAAACCGGGTCCCAGTCCGGGTTCCCTGAATGGGGAATTACGGGGCCATTCCGAGTTTGGAAGCACCCGGGCCCGGACCTTCCCCATTCCCATTCAAGCCCCCATAGGGCTCAATGGGAATGGGTGCAGGGAGCTAACAACGGGACGATTACGACCGGCCCGTTGTTAGCTCCCTGGTCCACCAGCGGGACCCGGTATAGACGCCAGGTTTTACCAGGCATCCTTACCGGGTCCCGCGAAGGGACCTCGTAATTTTGTGGTATGGAGTTAATGGGTCCGCCTCCATTAGCGCCACCCGTTAAACCATTCTGCAAATCTTATAATGAGGCCCCATGATTTTGTCCATTCTGTCCTTCTATTTAGTGCTCTATGATTCAATTATATTGAGTGCTATTACTCTCAGTGGCCCTTGGAGACTTGATTTCTTCATCTTGCATGTGCTTTCTGCATCTTTCATTGTTCAATACTTGGCACTAACAATTATTCACTCCTTTACTTAATCTAAGAGAAATATGTCCTGCGCATGTAGCTTATCCTCTTTGCCTCCTTTGGTGCCTTGCAGTTGCTTTCTTACGCGGTATCCTTGATTCTCAGCCAAACAAACATCTTTTGTTCTTGCTCAAATCTTTATTCCAATGCTTGTCAGCTCTGCAGCCTTGGTCTTTCTCCTCAAGGTTTCTCACTTACTATTATCCGATGCCGATATCCATTTCTCAACATGGCTGCTTTACTCGCGTTATAAATTTCCTAATTCAGCAAGTTTCTACATTGTCTTATCTAACTTGCATTTCTGGGTGTATACATCTACTGCATCTCTTGTTAGTTATCTTCCATGTGTACATAGTTTTCTTCATCTTTGCATTTATGTTTACTTTGTCACATTAGTCACATCTTCATTATCTAGATAGCCATACATCAACTTTAGTGCATCCACTTATCTTCTCTTCTTCATGACATCACTTCATATTTGTCAGACTTTATGTATAGTTCTTCTGTCTATTGGTGTCTGCAAGCTCACTGTCTACCGCATCAGTTCATGGGTACATTTGATACGGTTGTCTGAGTGCATGATGTCTCTCATACCTTCAATGTGATATTGAGATGATACCAGGTGTCATGCTCAGTGTTCTCTTGCTGTTCTCCCAGTATGACAGAGATGAGGGGTGGGCTCTATGTACATCTGCCTCTCTACAAGTAGGTTGATTAACTTAACCTTGATGAGCCAGAGAGAGAGCCAGAGCAACGCAGACAACGGTCCATGGAGGGCCGAGCCACGTAAGGACTGCAGGAAGCAGGAACGAGAAAACCTGCAAGTTTAGAACTCGCTCAAGAGTAGAAAGCAGATTGCCAACGCTGCAGCGAAATGAAAGCGCGAGAACCCAGCAGGACGAGGCCCGAAAACAGATGATGGCGAGACCACAGAGCAGGATCTGTGGTGGACCGCTGGTCCAAGCAACATTGCTGATACACGTTGAGAGTGATGCCGTAGGATGTCCAGTTCTATTGCTGAGTACTGGACACAGAGAAGAGACGAGTGAACAGAGAGAGAGAAGGGACCACAAGAATGCAAGAGCCAACAAAGAAAACGCACAGATGGCGCAAACCAGACGAGAGGAACTGAGAGAGTCCCGACTCCAGAAGATGTTCCCCGGCAAAGACGAAGGCAACCGGGAGGACCGGCGTCACAGGTAGCCTCAAGGAGGGAATCATTATACCAAACAGCCAACTCATCTCAGTGCTGGTTACAAAATGAAGGTAATCTTGAAACAAGACCATTTAAAATGTGATAGTACCAACAAGTGGAGCATTGAAAAGCTAAATAAAGAGAAAAATCAGTGATCCCAATACCCTGGGAAAAGAGGTCAAGTTCCACTTGAACCTAATGAACTTTATATGTGATAACACAAAAGAGCAAAGTGTTGAGAAGTTAAATAAAGAGAGAGAAGAACCAGTGATAATAGTACCAGGGAAAAGACAGAAGTAGTAAAGCGGAAACAAGGTCAAGAAGACCCCAATGAATTAAATTATAATAAACCAATGGGGACAAACTGCAAAGGCATCCAGAGATATTCTGAAAGTTATAACCAGGAGTGGAACACTTATAAGAGATCCCTAAATGAACTTCCTAAAGAAGGGGGGAAATGCATTTGCCCAATTTGAAGAATTACAGAGACTGATCAAAGAAGTCACAAGACGCTATTTAAGGATCATGTACTAATCTACAGACTAACACTGGAAGTATCCTAAGGAGACGGGAGCCATTCTCCGAGCCTAAGATCGTTCATATAATGGTAGGGTCAGTGAGGGTCATTTCTCACTTCCACAACAGACTAACGAGCTCCTTAGTTAGTAAGGTATGTAGCGAACACCCACAGTTATAAGGAAAGATAGACCTTAGAATTTTTAATTTAATAAACCATCCGGAAAAATGGCATCTAAGAGTTGATGTCCTTCTTATGACTCACCACACCTGATAACTAGTTCCCAATCTGTCACTTACCAGCCAATCATTCAGTCAATTCACTAAATGCTATACCTACGCTAATCCCAAGGAATTCTCCCTCTTGCTGAAGATCACTGCTAACAGAAATCAATAAATCAAAGTGTATAAGAACTTGTGTTAGATTGTTGAGGGGCCCCCACTCCCAATGGAAATCACCCAGTTCTCGAATTTAATGTGTGTCCTCTTACACGAACCTTTGACCATCTCTGGCACCAATCTTCACTTTCACCCCACCTCCGACAGGGGCGTCTCCTCCATCCTTAACTGTCAATTCTGTTCCAAGCACCCCTAAAATGGGTTCCCTTTCCTGTGTCTGAAAGCCGTCTCCTCCCAAATTACATACCCTTTCCAGCATAGCACTCCCCCGTGACGTGAAGAAGGTGTCCCCATAGTACCTCAGTACCAGCGCATGGCCAGTGGAACGCAGTGATGTCAATACTAAAACCAGCAAGAAAACTTAACTTTCAACTTGCCAGAAGCAGCTCAAATTCTAACCAAGGCACATCATGCTGCTACTAACACCAATTTGAGAAAGGCGTTAGACAAAGGATGAAGGGGGATCCTAGGCTGAGTTCCCAAATGGTGAATGTTTGGTGCCACCCCACTGACCGCTGGCATTTCCTCTTCGCCTTTTGCATCTTTCATCGATACACATGTGATGCCCTGCTCATCTTGCCCTAATATCCGCCTCCCGTTATGGGCCTGCTATACCTATGCCAATGGACAGGGAATATTTGTTGCTCATGTGGTGTCACCAGTCAGATGGAGGTTTGGTGGTAATGACCACGAGAGCCAACTAATCACCCAATATAACCAAGGCCAAAGGTCAGTGGGGTGCCCTGCCTGTGCAGACTATGTCTGAAAAGTGGACTGAAAAAAACAGCATGCACAAAAAGGTGGACAAAAAATCTAGAAACCCCAAAATCTTGTATCTCAAAAGGCAGAATGATCAAGAAAGTCAGAAAGTTGGAATAAATAGCCACAGTCTGAATAGGGGTGCAGGAATTGCTGGTGGGGGATCGGGAGTGTTTAGTTAGTCATCCATTCTTCAAGAAAGATGCTCATAGAGGGTAGCTCTAAGCATGGCAGGGTTAGGTATACAAATGGTTTCGGTTTTTAAATATAAAGTGACTTTTTATAAGGCACTAATGCCATTCGTGCAGCCTCACGCCACATGGTTCTTGAATAGAGTGGTGAGGGCAGTTGAGCTGGAAGAACGAGAACCGTCAGGTGTTGATGGGTGCAAGCCGGAAATACTCGAGCCCTGTAAGCCTTTAGTCAATTTCTTATTGATTTGCACTTATCATGAAATAGATATAAATATATCATATGAGATTCAGCTTTTTCGTGCAGGATTTGAAATCATTTCATTGAGCAGACGCAATTTTGAAATAGAATTCTGCAGGTGTTGACAATGAGGCTGAAGCTGATGGAGCGCGTGCAGAAGTATGCCTGTTTGCTGAAAGGCTGCATTTGTACTGTCTTTCTATGATTTTTATGATGGATGTTTGGACGTGTGTGTGTGTGTGCGTGAGAGTGTGTATGTACATGTGAATGCGCATGTATGTTTGCGCATGTGTATGTGTGTGCATGTGTGCGTGTGCGCGTGTGTGTGTGTGCATGTGTGTGTGTGTGTGTGTGTCTGCACGGGTGGAGGGATGCATTGTTGTGGGTGTCATTGCCAGAAGCGTTTTGCTTTGAGCAAGCAGGTGAAAGCTCTAACTGGAGACTTTGTAACAACTCTTCCTCCCTTCTCCAAGGTTTTCTGGAGGACCAGCTGAAGAGTATGTTGGACGTGTCTTGCACAGCCCAACTCTGGAAAAAATGTGACGATTCGGGGAGGGAACGGCTGGATAAATTGGATATCACCCTGGAGCAGGCTGGCATCACCCATGGAGAGGTTAGTGGACATATAAGAAAGCCACACGAGAACTGACCATGCCTTGTGTCAATATATTTAATGCAAGGAAAGACCAGACCTTCCTGCGGACAAGACAATAAAGGAAACTGTAAAGTAAAGACTTGACTGATCGAAAATTGGATTCTCTCGATCAATGGACAGGAGAAACTAGAGGGAATGAATGATTCTGATGTCTGTGGATGGATGACTCAATAAACACTCTATAAGAGATGTCTCGATGGATAGGCAGCATAGTGGATATTATACAGTCCCATATTAAAAGAAACAAAGAATTGGGGATCAGACATTCTTCAAACGTGCAGAGATATAAAACAGGAGGTACTTCACAGGTGATTGAGAAAGGATGGGTACTTCGTGGGAAGACACTCCTGGGAAGAATACGTACTCTTGAAGTCAGTGGAAAGATGATTTGGAGGAGGGAGCATAGGAGACTGCGGCTTCCTGTATTCTATTGGTGCATGAGATCCGCTGTGTTCCAGTGGGGAATAGACACTCATGGTGATAGTGGGCCTCATCACAAGTTGGGCGGTCTCCCAGCGAGAATACCACCCAACTGTAAAAGCGCTGGCACCCAAAGGTACAGCGGTATCACCGCGGAATCATGGGTTGGGCGTTATCGGTAAATCCCCATTCCCTATTGGGTCGATTGGAACCATTGGGGCATTTTCAGTGCTAAGACCGTGGGCTAGTACAGCCGGCGGTAATACCTCTGAAAACAGGGCGCTAAATTGGATTTTCACCACCAGAAAAAAAGATGGAGGCAGAACTGCCCATTTAGCGGCCAACTCGTGCTCAGGCCAGCCCTTAAATGCAGTGGTAATACCGTTAATGCCGCATTTAAGGGCTACAACCCAACTCGTGATGAGGCCCAGTAGCAGGTGATCTAATGGTCACTCAAGGGAGTACAGAGGATGAAAGTGGTTGTGATCAGGAAAGTGGTTAAACCTGCATGAGATTATTGCACAGATTCAGCGGGTCACTGAACTGTCTAGATCTTCAATGGTTTGGAAGAAGCTGTTTACCTTTATCCATTGCAGTGGTTCTCTAGCATCAGCATCTTCCAAGGTCACTCAATAATTAAACACGTTCCATTGCCAGGGTGAGGATATAAGCCTTGTACAATGGTTCCTTTTTTTAGGTTCAACCTCTTTCGGCTCTTATGAATTGTAACCTTTACTTTCAGTAACTGACTTTGAGCATAAAGTATGTGATAAAGGTCACCTATTTCATTCAGTAGGAAAAATCCCTTTAACTACCCTGAATGCGGGCAGAATTCTTGGCAGATGTCACAATGTCAGTTTAAAAGATCCACTCCATCCAGAGAGCTATTAGCGCCTCCCCTGCCTGTATCATACCGACAACCCAGGAAAACCAGTCGTAAAATGGACCTTGATCATCGTCCCAAAACACTAGGTCAGTCAGTAGTCTGCACCCAGCTAAAACCAGAAAAGCCAGTTTAGACCAGTTTGGACCAGGTATGTTGAGGAACTTTGTAAATATCACTTTCTATGTATATCTTTAGAAATATGAGCTCAATTAGAGTCAGTAGGGACTAGTAGGGTGTAAAAGATTTGACATTCCCATTTTCTGAGCAGAGACAATCATTGTTTGTGGGCCTGTCACCCCCAATTTGCATGAAGACTGCATGTAATTACCTCTCACTGACTGCCTATGCCTACTTAAGAATTCGTGTTTTCCAGCTCAGGCACTTGGCTTCAGTGCTTCCAGAGTGAGAGATTGCCTCTTTCTAGAATCCAGCCAATCCCCAACTGAGGGTAGCAAAGGATCCCAGGTGACCGCTGTTGGATTACAGAAGAGCTGTTGGACTTGTGTGGACCTTCTGACTCCACCAGCTAGTTGGATTAGTGTGGGACTCCAGAAGTTGAATGGAGCTGCTAGAGGATCCTATGAACCTGCCACCACCCAAAGAGCCAGCAATTTAAGAGGGGTACACTGACTCCTTGCCTAGCCTAGATGGGTACTAGCTTAGCCCTGATCAGGACTTGGGCTATGACGTGATGGCTGCCGTCAACATGAAACTGAGCTTCCCTTGAAGAAGTGCTCTAGCTTATCCCTGTTCAGAGTTGAACCTGTTCTTGGTTAGGGGTCGTGAAGCATCACTTATCCTGAGATCACCTGACCAGTGCTTTCTTCCTATCACATTTGAGCCTAGATATGAGCGGGGTTGTCACTCCCTCTGAGGAATTAACATTCCTCTAATCCAGGACTTTTTACCACAAAACACCACACTGTCATATCAGAGTTCTTCCACCAAGTAAGTATCAAAGCAGTCCATACTAAGGTAAGTCCCTTTGTTACAAGTGTACAGGATAACTGTAAGTATTGGACAATATATCACTGGCATGCAGCACCCCCGTCCAGCTCCTTCCAACTGCCAGTAAACGGCACACTCCGAGCCAGGTACACAGAACATTCCACCCATGCATTACACTAGCTGCGCCATACATTCTAACAGCATGCACTCTGACCAGCAGAGTGCATGCAAACACACCTTACAGCAAGTTTAAGGAATCCGTCAAAGTGGATAAAGTATAGTCTTCCAAATTCTTTATCTTTCCCACACTTTTCATTCTCTGTATCCTTGTCCCAAATTTGGTCCTCGTTAGCACAGACTGTTCACCTTATGACCTCAGAAGCGCTAATAGTTTTGGCCCTGCCCCTCTCCTTTTTGGTTTTGTTAGTGTCAGGAGCGCACAGGGCAATATATGTCAGAGTACACGCTGTAGTTTTGGTGTGACTCGGGAGGTAACACTTACCATATAACAGAAACAGGGTACATACCAGGCTTACCTTTGAGGAGACTGGTAGTCACAGAAACTGGAGGGGCAGGAGCTGTCTGAAAGCACAGTGACACGGAGAGAGGGAAAAGGCTGGCAAATATACTGGATAAAATGGATTGATCACAAGAAAGAGTGCACTGGAATATGATAGTGGAATACCAGGGAGATAGGGAAAGCCCTTGGGATTAGTACCAGCAGATTACTCTTAACTACACCCATGCAGTGACGTCATTGGTAGGACGTGCTGATGAGATGATTGTACTCAGTGTAAGGGTAAAGCTGGAGACCATAGACTGAGGCAGGGAAGAATCCAACGAAAAAGATTAAAGCAACAGAAGTCTTTCCCTTATCTGAACTTAATGGAAACCAACCGAGGGATAACACTGTATATGGATACAGAGCTGAGACACAACAGTGGACCAAATTGTAATCAAGACGGAAAAACAGAGTGGATAGAAATATCCAAATGCAGGTTAGATAGAGAAACGAAGCAAAGAGAAGAAATTGAAGACAGAGGCTGTAGACAGCAAACCGGACAGGAGCTGGAATGCAGCTACAGTAAGTAGGAGTCAGTAGCCAAAAGCAAGACAGCATGAAAGGGTTCAAAACCACATGAAGCAGTAAAGGCAGTTGATTGAGCACTTGGTAAACCTCTGAGTGAGCTTATGAGGCCCCCCGAGCCCACAGTCCAACATGGTGGAGCTGATTGCAGCCTGGGGCAGCTGTGTCCAATTAAGTTCAGTCCAGGCTTTAGTAGCTTGCCGCAGTGGATTGCAATTAAGGCATCTCCCTCTCTTGGTTGCCTAGCCTGCAGGCGCTTTTAACAGGGGAAGGCAAGCGTCGCCAACCAGCACGATCCTCCCCGCAATGAGAGACAATGAAGGACTCTCCCTCGTCGGGAATAAAGCCAAGACAGAGTGCGGGTGAGCTTAAATGGGAGTTTATCAGAATAGGGCATGCAAAGGACTCTGCAAACTCCGAGAGCGCTCTGTCTGACAATAGCAAAGACAGGCGTATATATTTACAAAAAACGTCATAAGAACCTACATACTATAGGGGGCACAAGTTCAATGGGATTGGGTGGCGATGACTAGCTATAGGTGCTGCTGCGAGGTGGTTGGCCTTGGCTGGAGAACGTCACTGGTCAGCCTCGTGGGTTGGGCTGGGCCTGGCAGGTTGGCTGAGTTCATCCGGGCGGTGTTGTTGTGCCATCGCGGCCAGTGTCAGAGATGAATGTCTTTTCCTGACTTATTTGCCCTAGGCCATACACACGACAGTCATTCAGTCATTGCAATATTATCTTCTTTAGTAAATCTTCCAATAGGTTATTCTACAGGTTAATGCAACAAAGGAGGAATGTACCTTGTGAGGGGTCTGATGGTAATACGTCAGGACATGGTTACCAGTGTCCTGTTGATCGGGGCCATAGGTCGAGGTGCTAAGCTTCAGGGCCTGGGACGGGCGGTACAGGTCTTTCTGTCTTGTTAGAAGTTGTTATGGATGTGCCGCTGTGTGTTGTCGAAGTATTGGGTGTCCTGATTGCACAGGGCCATAAGTCTAAGATGATCCGGTGGGTTGTGGGGTTTACGAGGGGGCGCCTTTGGAAGTGTGTGTTCAGGCAGAGGTTTACTGCTGTGCTGTAAATAATGCAGGTGGCGGGCCGTGGCCTTGGGTGCTGCAGAGGGGGCTACAAATCTTTGAAGCGGCTCCAGTCTGGTTGGGGGAGGTGGAGCAGCGCGGCGCGGGCCTCTGCTCTCATGGTTGGCAGTCTTCGCAGGGTGGGAGGGGAATGGCCTTGCACATATTTTCAGAAAGGTATCTTCCTCGTATGTTGCCGACTTTAGGTAAAAACATCACAAACATTTGAGCACTCTTATAATACGTATTCAAATCACTTTAAAACATTCATTTCAACTTGGCTGGATGTGTCTCAATTATATCCAGCCTGAGCACCTTATTCGTACACTATGTTTTAACAACTACAGTATTTGGTTATATGCATATACATTTGCAGTAAGCGAGGTAGTAATGTGGTTGGTGGAGTACATAAAAAATAACCCGCCACTGTTCGTGACGGTGGTGGCACATAAGGGGCTTAGACATACACACATGACAAGTGCATTCTCGCGCATCCTTCACATGAGCCCTCTGTATGGTTACATTGGTCTTCTCGTGTACTCTAGCAGCATTAGTTCGGTTATGGCGCAAAACCATGGAATGTAAGTTTCCCAGTGATACACGTAACAAATAGATCCCTGGAACGCTCCTTCATTATTAGTACCCAACTGCAGTGGTGTGGGCTCGCCATTGCTTATATCATGGAAGCATGCTTTCTATGTTTATACATTTTACATGATTTTGTAATATAAGAGATTTTGTGGAGAAAAAGCATACTTTGCAAGTGGTCTTGGCATTAATATGTAGAGACTTTCTGCCATCTGATGACCATTTTACCGTTCTCTTCATCGCCCAGGCCCGCTGGCCGGGTCATGCTGGGAGCGATGATACACTGCGGAAGGTGAAATGTTACAATGTTAATGTATTACGCTAGCTCATGTCCGTCTTGTTCGTGGGAACGGGCTCGCAGCGGATCTGCCAGGGTGCTGCGGCGACAGGGATAACTGAAACTTTCCGAAGGTGGGGGCCGCGCTACAGTACGCTGAGCTCACACCATCTTTAGTAGACAAAATGGTTTCTGAGGCCTAGCTAAATTCAATACGTGCGGGCAATGTCTTCAGCAGGTGAGCCATCCACCACCTGGGCCCTGGTGGTAAGGAGGGGACGCCCGATGAGCCATGGCCCTCAACTGGGGTGGAGATGTAGGCAAGGGGGGTCTTTTGGACCACTCCTCCCCTACATTTCCCCCCTTTTGTTACTTAAGTAATGAATACTTTAAGTCCTCCAGCCTTCTACATTCTGCTTCGTCCATCACTGCCTCGTCCCATGCAGGTGTGCCTTTTATGGGCATCCATGCTCTGCACACCCCCCGTAAACTTTCCCCTCTTCTGGCATATTCATCTGGGGTACAAGTCAGGTATATACATCCGCCATCTCCCGCCAAATCTACCCACACCTCCTGGTACCATTCTAGTACACGGGGCTCTCTAATGGTGGTGTGCCATGCTTTATCTATGATATCTTTGTCGTGGTAGATAGGCACTAGCTGATATCTTGGTGTGTCATCTGTTCCTGTTTGTACCTGCACTTCCTGCATGTTTTGTATTGTCCCACGGGTGTTGCCCATTGTCACCATCATCATTGCACCATTTGGTACTGCGTTAGCACAAACTCGAAGACCCACCTGGCACAGGCAAACAATTAAAAGGAGGAATACCACAGCTGGCATCAAAAATTTCGTTTTCTCGTTCTGCAGCATTTCAAAAGTAACTTCATGTGCCTGGAAGGTGTTCTTAATCCTGCATAACGTGAGATGAAGGAGACATTGGGCATCTATAATTGGCAACTCTTTGGGTAGCAATACTTTGGGTGTACCTGAAGTGTGAGGAATGAGGGAGCAGACATAACAGCTCTCGTTTGTTGTTTGTTTAGCTGTGGCACTCATATCCGCATACCATTTATTTGTTTGGTGGGGGTGTCGTGGGTCTTCCATTTTATCTAGTCCTAACCCATAGTACTCATCATACTTCCTCCTCCCTGCTTCCCTCTTTCGTCTGTTGTTCTTGTTCCTCATGTACTTCCCAACTTCCTGGGCGAGTGATAAAATAGACCCCCCTTTCTCATTCCCGCCCCCCTTGGCCCATGCATCTTATAATATTTCGTGTATTGCTAGCAGCTTTTCCTTTTCGTCCCTGACGTTATCTTGCAGGTTGTTTTTTAGTATGGGGGCAGGCTGGCTGGTGGGGGTGTTGTACAACCATGATATGGCAGACGGGTTTCGGTCATTTAAACTGCGGGCATTGTAATTAGATATCCCTGGTGGAGACACTGTGTTGTTTTGCGTTCCACCCTGTGGCTCTTTCTTTTGTAAGATGACAGCATTGGATGGTGTGGTATGATAACCCCATACAAGTTTTGTTCCGTCCCATACCAAAAAATCACCCTCCCTAGTATTGACACTTGCAGTTGTATTGATCCCAGTAGTGCTGTTAATCCCAGTGCTGTTAATCCCTCCCCCCTCGTTCATCTCGATAGAGATGAACGCTACAAACCAATATGTAACCAGGCCAAACATTAGTATAAAAAACAACGTAATGCACACAGATAATCCCCACTCATACGAATATCTGCATTTCTCATGTAATAATTCTCTCATTCTACTAATTCTATCCGTTGCAGGCTGCCCGTTAGATGCCATAGTAGCTCCTGTTTGAGATATAAAAGTGCATTAAGTGCATGCATGTAAACATTTTGTTGGCACTATTAGTGCCAATATATATTGACAGGGTCCGGAAGCGGGTAGGGTTTGTGGGGACGGGGATGCACAGACAAGGGTGTAAACACTTCATAATTTGATCACTTCATTACTTACATATAAATCCACAAGAAAAAAAGAAGAAACGTTTTTTTTTTTTTGTGTAACATTTTTAAAGGAATGCAAGTATACTTATCAACCATATTCCCATTCAGGTCCATTACTGTCACACATACACAAGTTCATATTCAGACATCCTGCTCAGTTGCATTGTTTGCTGTTGTCTGTGCCTCCTCATCCACCTCCTCCTGCACGTTACTATATGCTTTTCGTACATCTGTCAAGTGTACCCAGTATCTCAAGCCCTTTACTTTCACTGCTGTGGGCGTGCAGAACACTACCTCGTAAGGGCCATGGAACCGTGGTGCATTCCATCGACGCACAAAACTTCTGACATAAATTGAGTCGCCCGGCATCAGCTGTAGCTGTTGTTCAGGCTCCGTGACAGACCCTGTTATGTTTCCCTCCTCTCTAGCGAAGGGTGGAGAGAGCTGTTTTGATATCGCGCGCGCTGCCCTTGTCAATTTCTTCAAATAGTCTGTGAACTCATCTCCCAATGTCGCGGCGCTTCTGTGTGCATCTGAGTGTTCACGCAATGGAGAGTGTGCTGTGTGCATTCGTCTCCCAGTCACGATCTCGTGCAGGGACAAATGGTGGTCTTTGCTTGGCTGATTTCTCAGCTCAAATAGCGCAAGGGGCAGACAGTAACTCCAATTCTTTTTCAATGAAAAGCATAGTTTTGATAACCTCCCTTTTAACAGTCCGTTCATCTTTTCCACTACGCCATTACTTTGAGGATGATAAATCGAACACAATTTATGTTTTATTCCCAATAATGTAGTAACTTCCTTGAAAAGCTCATTTACAAAGTGAGTGCCATTGTCGGAGCGAATCACGTCACAAATTCCCCAGCGCAGGAACACTTCCCTAACTAGGAACTTTGCAGCGCTTTTGGCATCATGTTGTGCACATGGTCCTGCTTCTACCCACCTTGAGAATGGGCATACAACCACGATCATGTAGCGTGCTCCATTACACCTTTCCCCCATGTCCGCGTAATCAATATGTAGCTCTCTGAATGGGCCAATGGGTTTTGGAATTGTTCCCCGAAGTGTGCGTAATGTCATTCCTGAATTGTATATCTGACATGTTGTGCATTCCATCGCTAATTGAGATACGTGCTCCTGGAGACAGGGCACGAACCATTCTTCCTGTATTTCTGCTGCGATGTGCTGTCTGGTATTGTGTGCAGGGAAGTGTAGTTGTTGAAACGCAATTTCTAATAACTTGATTGGCATTACCACTTTCCCTGAGTTGTTTTGTCGCCACAGTAAGTCTGTTGCCGACTTGCTGCACCCTCGTTTTGTCCACATCAATTTTTCGTCTGCACTAGCTCCTTCCTGTAATTCTAGTATTTGTGATATAGGCATCATGCTGTAGCCTTCTGGAAGCTCTTCGTTTGTCTTGTGCTGTAACATGTACTCACCTGCTTCATATTTCTGAAAATAGGAAGCTTCCTTGGCGGCAGCGTCCGCTGCCGCGTTTCCCAAAGACACAACATCTGTGTTGGATGTATGTGCTTGGCACTTCACTATTGCTACCGCAGTAGGGTTTTGTAGGGCCTCAATTAGCTCTTTCAATAACTCTGCATGTTGTACTGGTGTTCCGTCTGCCCGTCGGAATCCCCTTCGCCCCCATCTTGCTAGACCTCCATGTACTGTCGTTGTCATGTAAGCTGAGTCTGTGTATATTGTCACTGCGCAGCCCTTTGCTGCATGTAGTGCTTCTATGAGCGCAATCAGTTCTGCTGCTTGTGCGGAGTAATGTGATGGGAGGCGGTACTGTACTAGTGTTTCATACTCACCGTCTTCTAACCTCACTACTGCCACGCCCACATGTTTTTCTCCCGTGTCCACGTCAATCGATGCAGATCCATCCACGAAGTACACTTCCCCCTTGCTCAGAGCGTTCTCACACACCACTGTGTCCTCCCCTCTTTCTCCTGTGTAAGTTGCACAATCATGGTTCTGCATGTCCTCTAGTGTGCATGCTTCTGTAATGAATGTTGCGGGGTTCACTGTCTTGCATCTTACCGCATGGATATTGGCGCTAGACAATATGATCTCATAGGCTGTTGCTCGCTGTGTTGTCAGTGTGCTTTTTGACCTCTCAAGTATTGCAAATAATGAATGTTCCACAAACAATGTCACAGGGCAACCCATTACTATTGTGGCACTTTTCTCAATCGCGAACGCGGCTGCAGCGAGCGATTGCTCGCACGCGAAATGGCCTTGCATCACGGCATCTAAAGTACCACTATAGTAAGCCAGAGGCTTGTGTCCTAGGGACGTCTTTTGTGTCAGAACAGCTGTCATGAGTGTTCCCTTGCAGTGTGAGAATAGGTAAAATTCGCGTCCATAATCAGGATTTGCTAGTACTGGAGCACTTGAAATTAACTCTTTTAGTGATTGGAATGACGCGCTCATTTCTTCTGACCATTCTATTTTTTTGTTCTCCTGTTGTGCTTCCTTGAGTGCTTGCAGGAGGGGCCTCGTGTATGCTGCATAGTCTAATAACCATGCTCGGCAATAGTTGCACATTCCCAAGAATTTCTGCATGTCTTTCACTGTGGTGGGTTCTCCTACTGATCTTATTGCTTCTACCCTGTCGGGGATTATTCTTTTTCCATCTTTTGATATCAGCTGTCCCAAGTATAAGACCTCTGTCATGCAGTTCTGTAACTTTCCCTTGTCTACCTTGTACCCCTTGTTGGCAAATAGTGTTAGGAGTGTTATTGAATCTTTTCTGCATGTGTCCTTGTCTTGTGCACACACTAGTAAATCATCTACGTACTGAATGATTGTACTCTCAACTGATAGGTTTCCCAAGTCTTCATGCAATATGCGGTTGAATATGCTTGGGCTCTCACAGTATCCCTGCGGTAACCTGCAGTGTTCATATCTTTTTCCCCCCAGTGTGAATGCTGTCAGGTATCTACTCTCTTCAGCCAGGGGGATTGAGAAAAATGCATTTTTCAAGTCCACTACTGTGAAATGTGATGACGTTTTTGGGATGCTGCATAATATTGATGCAGGGTTCGGGACCAAAGGGAACTCTTTCTGAATTACATCATTTAGGGGGCGTAAATCCTGTATCATCCTCCAAGACCCTCCCTTTGCTGTTTTGATTGGATAAATACATGTGTTACATGGGGAATTTGAGGGCACTATTATCCCTTGTGCTAGTAGTGCATCTAGTGTTTCTTTTATCCCTTGTTCAGCTTCACGGGACAATGGATACTGTTTCACTCGTGGTAGAATTGCTCCTTGCTTTAGTTTTATTATCACAGGTTGTACTCCATGCAACAGCCCTACATCATGGGGGCCTGTTGTCCACAAATTATTTGGTACGAGTCTCATGTCATCATCAAAAAATGACGGCGGTGCTCCTACCACTGCCATCAGTTGAGCGGGGATTTCCCTAGCTTGAATCAAAATGTCACAGGGCATTGCTATTTCCATTACAATTTCACCATCCCCCTCTGCATCTGAAAAGAGATCCTCGTCTGTTAAGTCTCTTAGGGCGATGTTGGCATCCGTGCACAGTACTGTACGCCACTCACATCCTTCCATATCTAATCCAATCACAGCAATCCTTTTCGCTGATACCTGTACAGCGTGCAGGTCTAACGATACCACTGACCCTGGTGCTGTGTCGGGGCACCCAATGGGGCGGAAGAGGAACTCTGCTGGAATCCTCCAGTCCATTTTTCACAGCTCTGGAATTATGAGGGCCAATGTCTTTAGCCCTTCGATAAACATTTCCTCATTTTCCGGCAACCCCCGTACTTCTTGTGTGGTTGTGTGGGCTTGTACCAACAACATTGCACGCAATGGGCATATTCCGGGTGTTGAACACACTATACCTCTCTCAGTGAATGATATGGTCATGTTGAGTTTACTCAGGAGATCCCTCCCTAATAAATTTATTGGTGAGTGTTCATAATACAGCAAAGGTGTCTTTACAGTCTTACCTTCCACTGTTACATCCAATGCTTCTGTTTAAGGAACTTCAATTACAGCCCCAGAGAACCCCTGCGTCTCTAACTTCCGGTTAGATAACGGGAACCGGCCCTCTCTAATGCATGATTTCTCCGCTCCCGAATCAACCATGAATATAAACTGCTTGTCTCCTATCTGCGCCCCTACCAATGGTTCCTCTGCTGCATCGTAGGTGGTAGATGGAACTGGACACGCAAGTGTTCTCTGTGGGCTGTCCTATGCGGGGTGTCTCATCGCCCCCCCTTGATTAAAGACACTCCCCGAAACCACTGATACGCCGCTATAGGGTGCTGGTACGGGGGCCCCGTTTGCTGTTGTCGCAAAAGGGTTGCCTGGCGTATACTGCATATTGTCATTGTTTTGTAGGTGGCTCTGTGTTCTATACTGGTGTCTCTGTTGTTGCTCATTGTTTCCTTGGCCTGGGTTTATCGATTGTTGTTGTTGTCCCATTGGAAGACCATATGGGCTCCCCGGGTGGGGATGGCCATAATGTTCTACCTCTTGGAACCCGTTGTTGGGTCTGCCTCTGCACTCCCTAGAGTAATGCCCCCATCTCCCGCAGTTCCAGCAACTTCCTTGTGCACCTCTCGGACCCTGCCATCCACTTCCTCCCATTCCCCCGTACCCCGGTCCACCTCCTCTTCGGCCCCTGTACCCACCTCGTCCCCCTCGAGGGGTCCACTCTTGCCACTGCGGACCTCTGCCTTGCTCCTGCTCGTTCCACTGCCGCTGTCCTGTTCCCGCCCAATTAGTTGCCATCCTTCCTTGTATTGCTATCAGCCCCTCCTCCTCTTCATCTCCCTCCCTGCTGTGTGGGAGCGCGGCTACTGCTGCTGCAACCTTCACCAACTTTGTCTGCACTAATTTTGCTTCGTCTGCCAATTTTTTCTGCGCCACCTCCTTCTCCCTTTCCTTTATTCGCTTACAATGGTGCACTATTATGCTCTGAATCTCAGGCCATCCCTTTGCTTCAATACCTGCTATCTTGTCGAGCGCTTTTTGCACTTCCTTTGGGAGCCCTCTTTTTATAATGAAGTAAAATAAAGATGTCGATTGATACCAGGGCGTGCCCGTTTCTGCTCTCCACATCTCTTGGACCCGAAAAATGTAATCCATAGCCTCTTCCCCGTCATTCATTGTACACTGCATTACTGACTGTAAGTCTGGCGTATCTGGGAATGTTTCTCGCAAGGCATCCCACACCCTGGCACGCACTGTGTTAAAGGAGGCTCCGTCGTGGCGGTCGCAGTCTAATGTTACTCCCGGGAAACCGGCCTTGACCCATACTCTATCAGCCTGATCCCCCACTGCCGATACAAGCAAACTCTTCACATCTCCTATTGCTAGGGGTACCCCGGCAGTGTTTTTCTCAAAGGCGTATATCCATTTACTTGCCCCTCCCGATAACGGGGGCAATAGCTTTAATAAATTGTCTTTATCCATCTGAGCCCATGGGATGTAATTCGGCCTCCCTCCTCCCCTATGTATTAATGGGAGCTGTAGCTTTCCTTTTGTCGTTGTATCTGCACCCGTTTTGGCTGCTGATGTTCCCAGTGATGCCATTTTCCCCACCCTGTTCCTTAATCGTCCCGTCCACTCATCATCCAGGGTTCTCATTGAACATGTACCATCCACCCCTTCACTTCCTCCTCCCATTGCCATGCTCAACCTGTCACTTTCTTCTAAATCGTCCCTTATATCACATAGTAGTTCCTCTCTGTCCCCTATTGGCCTTTCTTCATTATCAATACCTCCCTCTCGTGTCCCTACTTCGATTATTCGTGTCGGTTCTTCCTCAATTCAGAACAGTATCTCACCTTTTTTCCACCCGTCTTCAAGTGTTCTATTCTCACTCGGCGCTCTAGACGTGCGCCCTGATCTTACTGCATTAAGTGCTGTTTGTTCACATATGTCTTTTATCCTTGAGAGCTCATCTTTCGCTATTGAGAGCCTTGATTGTAAATCATCTGTTAGCTTTTCTATGTCCACCCTTTGTGTACTTGCCTGGGCTCGCTCCCTTGTACTTTCATATGGCGGGGTGCCGTTGGTCGGTGGGGTGTAGTAGTTGTCGGGGGAGGCACATAAGTGGGGTCACTGTACCCCTCTGCGGGCACAGGCTTGTTTAATATCGGGTACAAGCTTATTACCTCTATTGGTGGCTCTTCATTTGACAATTCTTTAGCATCTTTCTGTATCATCAGTGGATTGTCTGTGGTGGATGGTAGGTCAGGGTTTATTGCTGGTGCTTTAGGCGGTGGTACCTCTTCAAATAACCTCCAGAGATCTAATATTTCCCTCCTATTGTGCAACTTCTTCCCCTTGTATTTCAAAAAAATGCATGTGGCCACCATATCCAAAACACTTTTATCAAAGGACCCCCCCTCTGGCCATATCTGGGGTAGCCCCTCTCCCTTCAGCTCTGTTATCCATTGGTCGTGATATTTCTTAATCCGCTCCGCGTACCCTGGTAGATTCTTACAAATATGTGATATAGTTGTATTACCAATATTATTTTTCGTTTTCTACTTCACATTTAATAATGGGCTCCTTTGTGCTCTTCCCCCTGTCTGCACAATACAAAACTGGCTGTACACAGTTTCTATTCTATTCTCTTTGGGGGGCACATACAAGAGCAAACCATAATTGATTTTGACAATATCAACCCGGAAATCAAAAAGGTACACACTCACTTCACCTTGTCATTTTTGTCTTCAAGAAGCTTTATCCGGCCACACTTACCATGACCATTCAATTACTATGCATTTATAGCCATTTTACACACTCACAGTACCACATTTGTCTTCTGACGCATACGAGGTGCACACACCTCTCTGTAACACTCTATTCACAATTTAGGCTGCCCTCCCTTTTCTTCCTAGCCGGCTGTCCCTGTCCGTCTTATTCAGATATATTGATGCGCATATATATATATTTTGATCTACTCTTCCCTCTTCTAGTAGAACTCTCTGTCTCTTCCTTTCTCTCTGGCGTTTTGTACTGATCTCACCTTTATTTTCCCCCCAACCCTAAAGAAAAGAATAGAAAAAAGGAATAGCAGTCACTAATATATTCTCCGTGTCCCCCTTTGCCAGACACTTTTAACTTATTATCCACTTCTTCATATATTCCCAGTACTAGTCAAGATAGCACTATGCGGCGCCGCCTTCCACCACCTTTCGGAGCTAGGTTCCCGTCACTTTTATCTCTTATTCACCTCTTAATCCTAATGGCCATATCCAAAGAAAAAGCAAAGAAAGTCTAAGAGGGTCCTTAGTAGACCTACGTGCCCCACTTTCTACCCTTCCTCGTTCCCTGTCCTAAATTTCCTCCTGCACCCCCTTTATGATCGCTCGCACTCAATACTCACGTGCCCGTCTTGAACCGATAGTCTCCGAAACTGGGTCCGTCCAGGCAGTGTTGCCGTCAGCTCAACAGTCAGCCCCGGCTCCGGCGAGCAGTACTCAAAGGGGATTTTTCAACCGGGATCCCGTACCCTCTCTCTATTGAGTGCGCACTTCTTAGTGTACCGGTCGCCGTTGGCGGGCAGCCTCCCGGAGCCGGCTCACCGTGCGTATCCCTTTTCGACCGGAGATTCTCGTGCCAAAAGGGGACGGTAATGTTAGGTCGGGAAAGAATAATAATAATAATAATAATCACGCTTTCGGGGTCACCACTGAAGGCAAGCGTCCCCAACCATTACGATCCTCCCCGCAATGAGAGACAATGAAGGACTCTCCCTCGTCGGGAATAAAGCCAAGACAGAGTGTGGGTGAGCTTAAATGGGAGTTTATCAGAATAGGGCATGCAAAGGACTCTGCAAACTCCGAGAGCGCTCTGTCTGACAATAGCAAAGACAGGCGTATATATTTACCAAAAACGTCATAAGAACCTACATACTATAGGGGGCACAAGTTCAATGGGATTGGGTGGCGATGACTAGCTATAGGTGCTGCTGCGAGGTGGTTGGCCTTGGCTGGAGAACGTCACTGGTCAGCCTCGTGGGTTGGGCTGGGCCTGGCAGGTTGGATGAGTTCATCCGGGCGGTGTTGTTGTGCCATCGCGGCCAGTGTCAGAGATGAATGTCTTTTCCTGACTTATTTGCCCTAGGCCATGCACACCGCAGTCATTCAGTCATTGCAATATTATCTTCTTTAGTAAATCTTCCAATAGGTTATTCTACAGGTTAATGCATTACAGGAGGAATGTACCTTGTGAGGGGTCTGATGGTAATACGTCAGGACATGGTTACCAGTGTCCTGTTGACCGGAGCCATAGGTCGAGGTGCTAAGCTTCAGGGCCTGGGACGGGCGGTACAGGTCTTTCTGTCTTGTTAGAAGTTGTTATGGATGTGCCGCTGTGTGTTGTCGAAGTATTGGGTGTCCTGATTGCCCAGGGCCATAAGTCTAAGATGATCCGGTGGGTTGTGGGGTTTACGAGGGGGCGCCTTTGGAAGTGTGTGTTCAGGCAGAGGTTTACTGCTGTGCTGTAAATAATGCAGGTGGCGGGCCGTGGCCTTGGGTGCTGCAGAGGGGGCTACAAATCTTTGAAGCGGCTCCAGTCTGGTTGGGGGAGGTGGAGCAGCGCGGCGCGGGCCTCTGCTCTCATGGTTGGCAGTCTTCGCAGGGTGGGAGGGGGAATGGCCTTGCACATATTTTCAGAAAGGTATCTTCCTCGTATGTTGCCGACTTTAGGTAAAAACATCACAAACATTTGAGCACTCTTATAATACGTATTCAAATCACTTTAAAACATTCATTTCAACTTGGCTGGATGTGTCTCAATTATATCCAGCCTGAGCACCTTATTCGTACACTATGTTTTAACAACTACAGTATTTGGTTATATGCATATACATTTGCAGTAAGCGAGGTAGTAATGTGGTTGGTGGAGCACATAAAAAATAACCCGCCACTGTACGTGACGGTGGTGGCACATAAGGGGCTTAGACATACACACATGACAAGTGCATTCTCGCGCATCCTTCACATGAGCCCTCTGTATGGTTACATTCGTCTTCTCGTGTACTCTAGCAGCATTAGTTGGGTTATGGCGCAAAACCATGGTGTGTAAGTTTCCCAGTGATACACGTAACAAATAGATCCCTGGAACGCTCCTTCATTATTAGTACCCAACTGCAGTGGTGTGGGCTCGCCATTGCTTATATCATGGAAGCATGCTTTCTATGTTTATACATTTTACATGATTTTGTAATATAAGAGATTTTGTGGAGAAAAAGCATACTTTGCAAGTGGTCTTGGCATTAATATGTAGAGACTTTCTGCCATCTGATGACCATTTTACCGTTCTCTTCATCGCCCAGGCCCGCTGGCCGGGTCATGCTGGGAGCGATGATACACTGCGGAAGGTGAAATGTTACAATGTTAATGTATTACGCTAGCTCATGTCCGTCTTGTTTGTGGGAACGGGCTCGCAGCGGATCTGCCAGGGTGCTGCGGCGACAGGGATAACTGAAACTTTCCGAAGGTGGGGGCCGCGCTACAGTGCGCTGAGCTCACACCATCTTTAGTAGACAAAATGGTTTCTGAGGCCTAGCTAAATTCAATACGTGCGGGCAATGTCTTCAGCAGGTGAGCCATCCACCACCTGGGCCCTGGTGGTAAGGAGGGGACGCCCGATGAGCCATGGCCCTCACCTGGGGTGGAGATGTAGGCAAGGGGGGTCTTTTGGACCACTCCTCCCCTACACAGGTGAATGCAATCATGGTCTCTCCAGCGTGTAGCAGCTTGTTGCAAGTGGTGTATTCAATATTAATCCCCCAGCCCTTTGCCTTTTGGACAGCATACATCTACCAGAATACATCAGCTACTTTAACCCAAAACCCGTAATGGAACATGAAAGTAGTTTAGTTCAAATCTGCAGCAGTACAGCAGGTAAATGATTGCCATGACAGTTTGTGGGTTTTAACATGGTATTTATGCTATGAACAAAGTTCTTACAATGGTGCATACAGCGGTACTGGGTAGCAGGTGGGTAGATTCTTAACAGATTGCTTTACTGAGACTTATCTAGCCTTGCTGTGACATGCCTATGTGTTTTTGGAAATTCCCATCCTGAGATGTGTGGCCCAGACTCAAGTGGCAATAACTGTAAGCTGATTAAAAAGTTTCAATAAAGAAATAGCCTTCTATCAGTGTAATTCCATGAAATGATCAGTAAAACTACTATCTAGGATGAGATCACAGGTGTCAGGTCCCAGCCCTTGGTTCCATCAAGAGTGGATGATGTACCCACCAGACCCCAAGGCTCGCCCACCAAACAATTCTTTATAACAATTGCTGGGCAGGAAAACCTGAGGGGAAAGGGGAAGTGGATAAAAAAAGGTTGCCTCTAGTCACCCTTGCCTTCTTGAACCTCCTCCGAAATGCAACTGACCATCAGACCTAATATGAAACATAAAAATATTTAATAATATTCTCTACCATTTTAAAACTACTGACAAGTAAAACAAATTATTTTAAATGCTTTATTCCCCAGTATCTGTAGCCTTTGTCTTATTGCTGAAAGGTTCTTAAGAACAGTGTTCCTTCTAATTCTTTATAACTCAGTCCAAAACTCCTGGAAGTGCTGCCTCCAACTCATCTTAACTTTTATCACTAAGGACTTATCTGCACATTAACTGAATGAAGTGTGCCTTTGTTCCTTTACTTTCTAATTGTTAACATATAAGTAAATGTCTTTTTCTTTTAAGGAAAACGTAGAAAGTCTTTTCACTTTTAAAATAACTTTTTCACAACTGAAAATGTTCAACTTCCTTTCAGCGCTTCACACGATCTTCGTGCCTTGATTTACCAAAGCTCTGAAACTCTGGCTTCTATTACGAACGTCTTTACCTCAGGACCTGGCCTCTGGGTGTGACGCGTCACTTACAAGCTTGTATGTAGGTCCTTTACTCTGAAAGACTGCACTGGCTGTAACACTTCCACGCTCTGCTCTCGAACGATTCATGAAGATAGTATTGGCAATTCAGTCATGCGCGCCTCATTAGAAAAAGTTACTTGCGCCTCCTGCGCTCTCAGTAAGTTACTTACACTAAAGATACAGTTCTCGAACCAAATACAGTCTTACAAGGGGAACCTGTCACTGAATTTCTAATAACAACAAACACAGCAATTATATACACATCAATATCTCAATTCGACTTTTTAGTTCAAAGGTTTCTTTTTTCTTTTTCTTAAGGCTTTAACTTTTTCCACATTTATCTTAGTCTTCTTGCTGAAGTCACTGTTTACTCTTGTTCTCTGCTCTCTCTGGAAATAGCTTCTGGAATTCTTTTCTGTGATTATTTTTCCAGAGCTCAACCTGCTGGGACCTGCTCTGGATGTTGGTTGGATGAAAGGCAGTTTAGAATTCTCAACAAGATTCCAAATTACCTCACAGGGAGCAACCAACCAATCAGCGCAGAATGTCATTGGGCTTCATTACATGTTTGCCGCTCCTGAAACAAGCTTACTGGTAAGCTTACCAGCACCGTTGTTTCCGAAACTACGAGTCTGCCTGCCAGAGCCGCCGTTCCCAACAGGTCATACCCTGCTTGGTGCAGCAGCCACGGTAGGCAGACAGGTCACGGAAGCACTGGCACCGTTAACAACAGTGCCAGTCCTTCTGTGTCCCCATTCCCATGGAGTCCTACGGGACTCCACAGGAATGAGGACTTACAATTTACCGGCGCCTGACTTTCCGGGCCACCGGGGTTGTAATATCCCAGTGACACCGGGAAGTCAGGCACCAGTAAAATATTACGGGTCCAGTGGCAACTTGCCGGTAGCACTGGCACGGTTACCGCCGTACCAATAATAAGCCCCATTGTCTCCATCTTACACTGGGAAAACTCTAACATCTTACAAAGAATGTTAAGGAATGTACTTGTAAGATGACACCATTTTCACCAACTGCAGACTCAATGAGCAACACACCACTTGCATCTCAACCCTGTCTTGAGCACCGAGACCCTCTTTCTTGCCAGTAAACTATGAGGAACCCTGACACAGGGCATCTTTCCTTGGGCATAGGGAAGTGGCATCCATCACGCAAGCTGTGAAAATGGGCTTATCTTCTCACCATTAGTACATAATGATTTTCTTCCACTGCCAGGCTCTGCACTCTACCATGTCTCCTTGATTTTAGTCAGGGCAACCCATAACCATGTGGTGAATGTGAATTCCCTTTCTTGGCAATTTCCCACATGAATCCTGGCCTACAGTTCCAGTTCCATCCTGTACAGATAAGCCAATTGACCATTGTTCAGTCATCATTGTACAGATGTGGTGGTTTGTGGTTCCTTGTACTCTGACCCAGTTCTGAAAAGGAGAGTTGGACCATGACACCAACTGGGCCTCCCTTCCAGGGGCCGTAGAGACCACCTTCAAGGTTATGATAGCAGCTGAATGGTGTGAAGAATTCTATGGATCCCTCACTGAAACCCTGCCTAAGTCTCCTCAAAGGTGGCCAGGGAAAGGAACATGCTTCCTGATCCTGACCTTGGGGTGTTGTACTGCGGGAGGGTCACCTGAGGGGAGACAAGGCCCTGGGTGGTGAAGAGATCCCATGGGATCAGACAGAGTATCTGTTCCTTGACAGAAAGTGCCTTTCTGGATTGCCAAAACAGATAATGGCACATTGCCATATAATGTCTTTGACCCGGAGTACAAATTCTGTTAAATTTGAACAAGCCTTATTAACAGAAAGATCTTTCAAGTTATCTCATAATAAACACTCTTACTCCCAAAGGTATAAAGTAAAAGGATCTAGAGAAAATTGCTTAAATCAAATGTCTCCCTCTATAACAGCGGTCCATCTTTTAAGGAGTTTAAGGGAAGTAGATCTGCCCTTAAAATGAACTCAATCGTTGAAAGAAACATCTATGTTGAAGGGTAGTACAAGTCCCATAATCCCAGACGTACTGGGACGATGAAGAGAGCCAAAGAGGCATGTTGTAGCAGCAGTTAGGAAATTAAGCCTAACCGCTCACACCTGAAAGAACCTTGGAGGCATCAGGTGCAGGCAATTGAAGAAGCTGGAACTGTGACTGGAGTGTGGGCTGTAGCAGTAGTAGCCGAATGAAGAAGGCACAATTCTGGAAAACCAAGCAGAAGTGGGAGAACGAGAGGGACACCAGAACATGGAATGAGCAGATTTCACCTGCTGGTTTTGAGAGGGTGCTGTTCCCCCAAACTCTGAAGTGCAGAGGCTGCGCAGTGGAAGGAGTGCCGGAGAGATGTCTTTTCCCATGTGAGCTTGATTGCCGTGGTTGCCATGCAGGTAATGTGCTGGAGACCGAGGCAAGGAGCAGTTTTCAAGTCTTGGGTCTCAGGAGCAAAAGGGGCTCCATAAACGTGTGGCCAGACCAGAGACAGCCGGAAGCAGTAGAAGTTGTGGCAGAAGTTGGAAAAGCAGTGTGCCCACAGAGAAAGTATTAAAGGAGCCAGTGAGTGAAGTACTAATTTTAATACCTTGCGCGAGCATTGCGGGCAACAGTATCCAGTTCCGTATTCACTTGTGTATGGTTTAAAGCCAGTAGAAATTGTTTCTTGAAGTGGATATAATAGAATAATGGAAATGCACCCGGGTGTAATTTGAAAGTCCCTTTTACTCTAGTAGAAAGCTAACGCTACTTAAATCCATTGTTCAATCATTAAGAAAACGGTTACTGTCTAAAGGACTGGTCGCGTGTCACTAATTAAGAAGAGTGAGCGCTGTGAAGGCCATTACCGAATACCGAACCTTGACAATTCCATTGTTGAAATCTTTAACTTGTAAAAGCCACATCAATGAGTGGTTGTGTGTGCCTAGTTGTGATTCCAAAAGGATGACTGAACTCTATCCTTCATATTCACATGGGAATACAGTTCTATGCCAATCTTTAAACCTTGAACACTACATCAAGAAGTGGTTGTGTGCACTTAAATGTGATTTCTAAAGAAAGACTGAATCCTATTCTTTACTTTAACGTAGCATACCTTCCATATATAAGAGTAAACGTGTATATCTTATTGAAGAAGAGAACAAGCATTGCCCAAGCCAAGAGTCTCCCCATATTAACAGTGAAACCAGCCTTTGTTAGTGGTATAGAGAAATCTACCTATACTTTGAAGTTAATAACAGCTAATTGGCCTGAGATACAAGTGTGCAAGCATTACCTGAGTGGCACCAAGGGTTCTGCGTAATTATTTCGGCTGATAACTGACAGAAAGGTGCAGGTAAAGTTAGGGAAGGGAAACTGGCTGCTTGTAAAGACTATTTTAAGTTGACACAAACCTGTAGTTCCAGAGACTTTGAAAGATGAAAAGAAGAAAGTCTTAAAAGCAAATCCAGGTTGATATTGTGGCAGACAGACAAGAGAGGCAAAGAGGCTGCCCATTTCTTTAAAAATTATCCAGAGGAAGAGTGCCTTGCCCTCTTGAAGTTGTTAAAGTACTTTGAAGCTTATCTTGTCAAAGCCTGAACCAATCACTGAAGCTGTGGTAGTAGTCCAAAGTACTGAAGCTCTGCTGGTTTATTATTATTATTATTATTATTATTATTATTATTATTATTATTATTATTATTATTATTATTACATTTTTATATGGTTAAATTAATAACTTTGAACAAATTGAAGAATAAAAAATACAAAACACATGAATAAAAACATGCCACAGCTGGAGCCAACATGGGGCCCCAGATGGCTTGACGTCTCCATGTCTGTTTCCTCCATGGGCTGTGGATTCAGGGACCTGAGCCCCCCTAAAACCTCACAGGAGTGAGAATTGGATCCCCGGAAACGTCGCCTGGACGGTGGCGTGCAGCTTTTGAGCATGGTTTGGATCGAAAACAGTGCTCCAGAACCCTAGATCGGGCCCTGTGAACGTTGGAGCAGGAGAGCTCCCGCCTTCTGGTTCGCCTTTGGGCCGCCGCTCTCTCAGGGAGGCAAAGCAGTGCAACAGGGAGCTGAAGTGCTCAGAGCTGGCCCCCCTCTCGAGGGAGCACAGAGCAACCCCGTGGTCGATAAGAAGAGGATCCTTGGGCTCAGGGGAGCCCGTGTGTCATGTAAGGGTCTGGACTCATACTCCGCAAGCGGCCCGAACGGAGGAGCAGCAAACTACGGGACCCGCCAGAGTGTGAAGGTGCAGATATCCTTCAGCATGTTGTGCCTCTCACCCGTGCCCCGCGCCATCTGCCGGGGTAGTGGTGGTGGGTTGGGAGCCTTGCCTTAGTGGTGGAATGGGCCTGTCCCGGCGTGGACCTGGGGTGGGGGGGCCGCCCCATCCCCGGCAGGAAGACTGGATGAGCTCCAGGTGCGCGCCTGCCTGCAGGAGGAGGATCGCTGTGCTCTGAGGCGTGAGTGAGGGGGTGAATCAGTACATGGGCCCCGGGTTTAGCCCCTGCCCCCGCTCCCTGGCATTTGCTGTTGCGGGTTTGTGCGGAGGGAGCCTCTCTCTGGGGAGGAGGCACGGGCCTGGCTTACTATCATATGAGAGGTTGGGCCTGCCCTTCTCTTGATCTGGAGGGGGCTCTTTCTCCGGTGGCCTTCCCTGCCTGCCCTCCGGGCTATGCATGGAGTTCATTGGATGAGCTGGGCTCAGGCTCTCCAAAAGTTTGCTTACTCTCCCCCTTTGATCCAGGCCCCTCCCGACATGTTGGCCCGGCAGTGCCTTAAGTGGCACTACAAAATGGCCGGGGCTCATCAGGGGGCGTGGCCTAATGATGTCATTCTGGCCACGCCCCCCTGACGAGCCTCTGCTCAATGTGTTACTGGCACCCCTGCCAGGCAGCCCATTGTAGAGATCAGCACCCTCTCCCCACTGGGGAGAGGGTGCTAATCTCTGCATTTATTTTCTATAGGCTTGCCTGGAAGGGAACAGCGCCTCGCCTATTCAGCCTTAATGGCGGCACTGACCCTCGCCAGCTGGGGAGGGGCAGCGTCACCATTAATGCTGAAAGGGTGAGGCCTCTGGAAGCAGAGGCCTGTTTCCTAACGACTGAAATTCCCGCGAATCCGCGGGAGCCTCAGTATTTAGAAAGAAACGCCTATGCTTCCAGTGGCCTCATGATTTCTCCATAATGGTGGTGCCAGCCTACGGGCATCTCTTGCTTTAAGGGATGCTTTGGAGGTGCGGCGCCACCATTATGTCTGAAAGGCATTTTTTTCTGAAGCCTGAAGTTCTCGCATACGAGCGAGAGCTTGAGGCTGTAGAAAAAAAGCCTTTTCGTGTAGTGGCCGGGGCTGCCAGGGAAGATTAGTGGGCCCCGGCAGGGCCCCACCTCAAAACGAAATTTCAGAGCCTGCCGGGGCTCAGCCCCGGCAGGCCCCGGCCCACTTAAAAACCTAGTCGGCCGGGCGCAACCCGAGGCCCTAGATGCCCAGGAGGTTAACAGGAACATGGCTGCCATTTTGGAGGAGATCCGAGGCTTCCGGGCGGACATAGGCAGAAGGTTGGATTCATTGGATAAAAAAAGTGGACGCTGTGGATGAGCAGGTTCAGGCACTGGAGGCGAATCAGTCCTCGGTTGTTATTTTGGAAACTCAATTCGACATACGTCTGTCCGAGCTGGAGAGAAGAGAGGAAAAATGTACCCTAAAGCTAGATGATTTGGAAAACATTGAGCGCCGGAACAATCTGAGATTCCTTGGTGTTATGGATCGAGAAGGGGAGTCTCAGGCAGACATTCTCAGGGTCATCAACTCAGTGATTCGCAAGCTGTTTGATGAGGGCAATATTGATGAACCAACAGTTGACAGAGCTCACAGGGCGGGTAACCCTAGTAGGGGGCCCAGATCCATCTTAGTGAAATTTCACTATTTTTCGGAGAAGTCTAAAATCCTCGATCTCGCAAGGAAAAAAGACATGGGAGGGTTCTAAAGTGATGATTTATCAAGACCTGCCGGCCTTTACCCTAGCCTGCTGCCGTTTGCGCGCTCCATTGACTAGATGGCTCCAGTCCAAGGGAGTTTGATATATATGGGGCCATCCCTTTTCGCTCTCATTTGAATATGATGGCTATAAATACTCTTTGGTCATGGAAGACGACATTCAGAGGGTATCTAGTGAGATAATGGGCAAATCCAGCCAGGGTGCCGACCAGGGGAGCAAGAGTGTTGATCGGTCTCAGTCACGCATCCTAAGTGGCCCTTCGGAGAGGAGGCGATTGCGAGGTCATAGGAAATATAGGAAAGTGCCTGCATCCTCGCCGAGCACTTCCAAAGTCTGAATCCTTTGATGTTTCGGTTTGCATTGGGGTGTGACATGGAGGGGCTGTGCATTTTTATGGGTTTTCTGAGAATGTGTATCAGCCCGGGATCCAATTGTTGTTAGAGATCTTGTTGCATGGTTCAGGGGGGGAGGGAGGTCTGTCCTTCTCTTCCCTTTGTTGTCGCTCAAGAGCATCGGGGAGGCTCGTAATGGGTCAGTAGTGTCTTCAGTTTTTGCCCGTTGGAGGCTGGCCTTGGTGGCCTGGATCTGCGGACATTTATGTGGTTGCAGGTTTTCCAGGTGCTCGGGGGGGAGGGTGTGGGTGGGTCTGTCAAATTTGGGGTTGGTGTATGAGTTTCATGAGTTTACCGGGTAGGGATCCATCTCCGGTGGAGGCTTCCACTTCTTTTCGAGACCGGGATGTTGGGGGCTACCTGGGGAATCTGGCTCTAGAATTTCTCCAGAGGGTAATATGCAGAGATGAATACTTCCCTGATGCTGACTCCCACCTTGCGCTGACCCTAGGTTCATTGAATGTTCGGGATTTAAACTCCCCCTATAAGAGGTCCTTGGTGGTTAGGGAGTTTAAGAGGTTGAAGCTTCATGTATTATTCCTCCAGGAAACTCATTGGGTGAGGGGAAGGGAATGGCCTCTTAGAGCCAATTTTGTGCAGGGAATTTTTCACGCATCGTGTCGGGTTAAGAAGAGCGGGGTGGCAATAGTGGTTTCTCCTGGGTCCCACTTTGTCCTACAAGCTCAGTGAAAGGATCCAGAGGGCCGATTTGTAATGGTTAAGGGGGAAGTCAAGGGAAAAAAAGTGACGCTGGTATCTGTTTACGCCCCAAATGAGGCCCAAGACAAATTCTGGGAAGAGACTAGGCCCAAAATTATGGAATTCACGGAGAGGGCCCTCTTTGTGGGAGGTGATTTTAATATGGTCCTCGACACTGACCTTGACAGAAAAACAGAACGGCATTGTCCAGTCTCCCACGGGCAGAGGAGGGTCTCAGATTCTTTTCGTAACATGAATGCTACCCTGGACGTGTCGGACTCACATTCCTCCCGGAAGGGATGCGCACCCCTCTTTACCTTCTTTTCTAAGCCGCATGCTTCTTCTCCCGTATAGACTAAATTCTGGTGGATAGTTCTTTGAAGGAGAGGGTATCGAATTTTGGGGTGGAATGAATCCCATGGTCAGATCATGATTTGGTACTGGTTCAAATAGGATTGCTCCCTAGCCAACCCCAGAGCCTGAGGCGGTCTTGTAATTACTTGTTGTTGCAGGATAACATTTTGTCCCAAGAACGTTTGGCTGCGATCAAGGACTACTTTGTTTTGAATGACAATGGTGAGGTGGGGGTAGCTGGTGTTTGGGAAGCATTTAAGGCTATGATTAGAGGGGTGCTTATTGGCATGGGAGAGAGAAGGAGGAGGGAGAGGGATAGGGAGGAGAAAATCCTTAGATATAAAATCGAGGTAATACAGCCGGGGGCAAACTTAGATCCCAAATGTGCCCAGGCAAATGGGCTGAACTCCAAAGGCTCAAGGCCCAGCTGGTGGCCCTCCTGGTGGGGCAAACCGAGAGAAAGCTTGCCTTCCTAAAGCAGAGATACATGGAGAGAGGGGCGAAGGCGGACAAAATCCTAGCTTGGAGACTTTGGGAACTCAGAAATAGTAAGAGAGTACATGCGGTGCGTACCCCGAGTGGAGGTAAATGCACGGAAGACTTGGAGATCGCAGAACACTTCTGCATTTATTATGAAAACCTCTACTCCTCAGAATGTCCTGGAGAGGACTCAGACGTTGATTCCTTCCTGGACGCCTACCAATTCCCCACCTTACTTCTGAGCAGGCGAGTCCACTGGAGAATCCTATTAGCCCTCAGGAAATCATTGACACGATAAGCTTGATGATGGGGGGGACCGCTGCGGGTGATGACGGGTTCACGATCGCCTTTTATAAATCTTTTTGGGCTTCTCTAGCCCCTCATTTGGCCAAATTATTCAATTCCTTTCTTGAATCTGGTTGTCATGATGCCTACCCCCGGGGACCCAGACCAAGTCCAGCAACCCCAGAGCAGGCATCAAGTTATTCCAAGCAAGCCCAACAACCCCTGTTAGGGGCTATTTGGGTGCAGTCCTGGCGTCTATGGCGCCAGGCTCATATGGAGAGTCAGTCCTGGCGCCATAGGCGCCAGACTCATAGATTAAAACTTACCTGATGCAGATCATGCTGCAAACTTACCTGATGCAGACCATGCTGCAAGAGCTCCAAGCCAAAAGAGGCTTGGAAGGGACTACTTTACGTAGGGACTATTTTTTACTCGGGTGGGGCTGGGGAGGAATACTTACCTGGGACTACTTTGGAGGCTATTTAACCCACGTCCGAAGAGCAGCACACGCTTCGCGTTATTCTGCATCCAGCAGCGTAACGCTCACCGTGCCTGCAAGTCTGCATCCAGTCTTCTGCCACGCCCGCCTTGAGTCCGGAGCTCCTAGAAAAAGGGTGAAAGAAGGAAAAAAGGTTAGAACAAGAGCAATACCTTTGATCCTTACCAGAATTCCCAATCCATTGCGCCTTCGAGCTGGAAGAAAGAAGTTATTTTATGCGCGTCGCCTCGCCTGCTGCAGCGCCGCGCTGAACTCACCGGCCTTCGCAGCATCTTCACATTTCACCGCATCCTTCTGCATGTTCCCACCGCACTCCGGCATCTAAGGGGAAGACAAGAACAGCAAGGTGAGCCAAGGGAATACACAGAGGCAATATTAGTTACCCCCCATAGACTTACCTGATTTTACCACCGGGGGTACTATTCCTCTTCACGGGTTGGCGCAGCTCACTGCATCCTCGCCGAACCCCAGCCCCTAAGGGGAAACAAAAGGACAGCAAGGTGAAACAAAGGGACAGACAAGGGGAAACCTCATCACCACAATAGACTTACCTGATTTTACCGCCGGAGGCATTATTCCCCGAGACTTCATACTTTCTCTCAGCGCCTGAATAAGGGAGAAAGCAACAGGTTACATATTGACATTATTTTATCGAACTGTGTTGGATATTACAAATCCTTTCCTGAATATTACTGGTTGCCAAGAGGAACTCTTCGTTAGGGTCAAGCTGCAACCTGCAAGGAATCTGACAGAGTGAAAGTCAGACATTTGAACTCTTACGAACTACACACTTACGGCGTCTGGCAGGGAATCTCAGAGTCAATATTGTTCTGGAACTCACCAATTCCTTCGAGCCAGTGAAGCAACTGTTTATCTACGCGCCCCTGTGCTCAATGCAGGATGAAGAGCTCATCTTTTCAAACCATCAGAAAAATATTCCTACGGGCCAAGCAAACGAAGCTAGGTGGGCCAGTCCAGTCCGTCATCTCGGCACTACGTGTCACATTGGTGGAGGCCGCAGCTGTCCAGTTCAGAGCAACGCCCTCTTGGGAGCCAGGTGAGTGCAACACTGGTGTCCTCCCTCAGTCTATGCTTTCGGCTCTTATAGTAGTTATTCCCAAGGAGGGGAAGGACCCTACTCTCTGCCACTCATATCGTCCTATTTCTTTACTTAATACTGATGTGAAAATATTGGCGAAACTCCTAGCTAATAGATTGGCCCAGCATCTTCCCTCCCTGGTCCACGGTGATCAGGTGGGCTTATTCCCCGGGCAGCAGGGGTCAGATAATATCAGGAAAACCTTGGACCTCATGTATGAGGCCTCAAGTAGTGGATTGGATGCCATCCTGCTTTCTATTGACTCGGAGAAGGCTTTTGACCGGGTCGAGTGGTTTTACATGGTCAGGGTTCTCCGGAAAATGGGGCTGGGAGTGAGGTTTTGCCGCTTGATTGCTTCAATGTACAACGGGCCCTCAGCTAGGGTGTTGGTGAATGGTGTTATCGCGGATTGGCTCTTTCTTTCCAGAGGAACTAGGCAGGGCTGTCCTCTTTCCCCCCCTTGTATATGCTCTTGCAATGGAGCCGCTAGCCATAGTGATCCGGCAGCATTCGGGGATTACGGGGATCAGGGTCGGGGAGATTGATTTTAAACTCTCTCTTTTTGCAGATGACATCTTAGCATACTTAACTAACCTGGAAGTCTCCCTGCCCAATCTTCTCTCCTTGATTCAAGCCTTTGGTGCCTTTTCTGGCTTGAAGATTAACCCGTCTAAGTCATGTTTAATGCACGTGGGGTCAGTCTCACAAGACAGCGTGGGGGGGCAACGGTGGAAGGCACTAAAGTAGTGTGGTCAGACATCCTTTATCTTGGAATACGCCTTCCGCGAGATTTGGACTCCCTGTTTGAGTCAAACTTCCCCCCGACTCTCTCTTAAATTAAATCGGACCTTGATAGATGGGCGCCCCTGACTCTCCTGGTTTGGACATATGGTGTCCGTTAAAATGAATGTGCTCCCCCGTCTTCTTTACCTCTTCTCCTCTCTTCCTATAAAGATCCCAGAGCCGTTCTTCCCGTCTCTCCATCTCGTGATCCATCGTTTCATTTGGAATAGTAAGAAATCGAGGATTAGACATGGCACATTGATTCTCCCGAGGTCCTTTGGTGGGTTCGGGTTACCAGATTTTCGCATCTATTACAAGACGGCACAACTTAGGGTGCTGTTGAAGCACGTGAGGGACGATCTGCGTACGTATTGGAAGTATATTGAGGACTCCCATACGCATCCACGGAAGGTATGAGACTGGTTGTGGGCTCCTGGGGGTGCACTCCATAGCCGAGTGAGAACTCACCCTAAGCTGGCAGTTCTATGGAAGCTTTGGAAGCCCTCTGGGAAAAATCTTGTTCTCTCCTCTTCGCCTTCTCCTCTCTCTTCTCTTTGGGATCCTCCCTTGGATCTTGGTAAAAGGGGTCTCTGAAACACCCAAAAAGTGGTCAGATTTGGGTCTGTAGAGGGCCGCCCAGCTGTTTCCTCAGAACGCCTTCATTGATTATGCATCTCTGCTAGAGGCAATGGGGGAAAGTTTGATGTCCATTTTTGAGTACCTTCGCATTAAAGGTATTCTGACCTCCTCTCCCTGGTTAAAGGACCTAGCGCGTCCGCTCTCCCCCTTTCAGAGGGTGATTACTGAGTCTCAATTGCATAAGGGGTCTCTTTCCAGAATCTATGGGACCTTGGTTACGGCCCAGCTTCAGGGTAGGCAGGGATTCAAACCCCTTTGGGATGAGAGGGTTGGGTTTGTGATAGAGGATGATACTTGGTCTAGAATTGTTGATGTTCTTTTCTCTGGTTCACTATATACTGCCGCTATGGAACATAACTTTAAGATTCTTCACGCATGGCATCTCCCTCCGGCCAAGCTGTCCAAGATGTACCGGGGCCTCTCCCCTTTGTGTCGTAGGGAGTGTGGTGCCCTCGGCACATGGTTCCACATATGGTGGGAATGTCCAGGTGCTCAGCCTATTGGTCGGAGCTCCTTAGCTGGATCAAGGACATTATGGGATTTACTGTGACCATGGGCCCCCCGGAGATTTTATTTGGGACCTTAGTCTCCGAGGAGGACCTGGGTGGCCTCCCACAGGTAATACAGGGAATGTTGAGAGCGGGGAGGTTGGCTTTGGCGCAGAGTTGAAAAGGTAAGCACACCCCATCTAAAGCAGAGTGGCTGTCCAAATTGTGGGTGATATTTACATATGAGAAACTGTATGCTATGGTCCACGACAAAATGGTATCCTTTTTGCGGGATTGGTCTCCTGTCCTGTTGCATGAGGGATGTGAGGCGCTGAGACTTTGAACTTTGAATGCTTCGCTGTACCGGGCCTCATCCCTCTTCTCGCCGCTCCTGGGCTGGACTCCTGTGCACCCATTGAGTTTGAGGATGATTGTGATCCTTCTTAGGTCAGCAAATGTTTGAAATAGGGTTTTCTTTTAATCTCGGGTCCCGTCTTTCATAGGTGCAACGGTCCCACTCTGTACTCGGCAACAAAAAGGCCTGGGGGAGAGGGGGAGGGGATGGGGGTACTTCACCAGATGATCTTGTTGCATTGGGTAGTGTTTTTAATGACTATGTCTAGTTGTTCTATATTTTGAAAATGTTCAATAAAATTTTAATGGAAAAAAAAACATGCCACAATATAGATCACTAAAATGGATACAATGTATATACGTGTTATAATGCAATTCATTTAAATATAGCTAAAATTAAGACAGAAGACAAAAAAGAGAAAGGGAATAGACTAGCCATTTCTAAAGTGCATCATACATATTCAACAGAGTCCAACTGTAAATTATCTAAAAAGCCAGTCACTGCAAGCACCATTGAAGTTGTCCTACCAGACAAGCAATACTGCCAAACAGTCTTATGTTCACCCAAGACAAACACATTTACTTATCTCTTAAAATAAACAGATCTTTTACCGGGTAGCGCTGCACAAGATGTAAATAAATGTTTCAGTGTTTCAAGTTAATTCTCATCCTTTCAAAATCCACAACATCCCGAATTAGGCTGTCACAGTCCATATAGTACTAGGAGCTCCTTTGTTCAACTTAAATTCCAGAGACATTGTAAACAGCCCCATCTGACTTGTCTGTCAGGATGTATTGCAAGGAATGGGGCAGGAATGACAGCATTTTTATAATCCTACCTCAAATGACTCAATGAGCGGTATGCGTGTAAACTTTCCATATTAGAAGACCAGTCATAACTAGACAGTTCACTTTTACCGGATCAGCGAAGAATTCAAGATCGGAGGTCCCGATTGTTGTTTGTAGATCAGTGCAAAATGTACAAAAGTTTTCAACGTTTTTATCCCCTTTAATGAACAAAATTGATCATAGATCTATAAACAAAGAATTATGTGTTGGATTTAAGATTTTATAATAAAGAATTAAAAATGTCCTCCAGGCCTTGGCTTTTAGAGAATAGATACCAGCTCATACCTGATAGCAGAAATTGGAACACTATTCGAAGTCGAACAATCTTCCTCAAGATCATACTCTCAAGAACTGTTAAGAAATCAATAACCCATGGTGCCAATATTTCACACCATTATAAGATGTTGTGAACGATCTTTCCCTCCTGAAAATCTAAGGGCTGGGATCAGGGTAAATCTGCCAAACTTTGCATCCACTCTGCACATCTGGTTCAACAATTTGGTCATCCAGGTTTTTAGTCATTCCTTATTATAATGTTTTTGTGGCTTAGCTGTGATTGGAAAACCTAGGTAAACAAAATGATCAACTAACTCGATTGGTACAGCGTCAATACACCACTTAAACTTTGGGTGATTCTAACCCAACGAACATTGCATTACCTTGGTTTTATCTGGGTTCACATTAAGACTATAGGCCTTTGCAAAATTCGGGAATGCAGTGATCAGGTGCTGGATGCCTAGTTGTGTGCAGTCAAATAAAAAAAAGTCGTCTGCATGGGCCAACCACATTACCTTCACGTTACCGATTCTAGGGGTGGCAAATGCAACGAGAGTTAGGGTATCATCAATGTCCAACATGTAGAGGTTAAATAGGCAGGGAACTAGCACACAGCCCTGCCCAACACCTCTAAATGTTTCAATACTACGGGATAGGCCTCCCTGTTCGTCCAATCTTTTTGAACCTTTGAACCTTTGTATACGTCAATAATAAGGTGTAATGACCCGCCTTATATACCCCATTTCTGTAATTTTGCCCAAAAAAGACCTCTATTGACCACATTGAATGCGGCCAAAATGTCTATGGTTGCAAGGAAAAGAGAATCCTACTTGGTTGACCAAGTTTGACTCCTAGGGCATTTTAGAACAAGGTCGTTTAATGATGTGCCCAAATGTTTGCGAAAACCAGTCTGCCATTTAGTAATCCTGCCCGTTTTAGACAGCCTATCTTCCAGATGCTCCAAAAGAGGCCACAATGACTTTTCTGTCAGCGTCCAAGAAGGCAATCGGACGATAGCTATGGGGTCCAATCTGGACCCTTTTTTTTTTTTAAATGGGCATGATATTGGCATTGGACCAAGAATTAGGAAACCTAAATAGTTTGCACAATCTGATCAAATAGAATAGACAGAATTCCACCCAAATCTGTGGCAAGCCTTTATATAATAAATTGGACAGTTTATTTGGTACTGGAGCACGAGACGCACTTATTTTTTATGATCTCTTCTAGTACCACAGGATTCACTGATAACTTCCAATTATTATCCGGCGCGTTCAATTCACAACTCTTGCAAGCAGCATTACCTGTAGACGAGGCAAAGGTGGTTTTGTAGTTTGTTACCCAGGACTGCTCTGGAATAGCATTGTGTTGATCGACCAAATTATTATTTCCTGTATTGTTTATTGCACACCAGAAGTTCTGTGAGTTTTTATTAGACAATATTTTAAGCATATGCTCTGCTTCCCTTTGACTCCTCACAGCTCGATTGGCCCTCATCCAGTTTTTATATGCCGGCTTTATTTTTTGTGTTTTCTTACGTTTTACAATTAAAGGAATGATCTGGGTTCCACTTATGACTCTTATCTCGACTCTCATGGTTCGTTCCCGTTTTTACTACCCCACCTTGATAGAGATGCACATGTTTCCTTCTGGTACCTTTGGGCATAGTAAATCAAGTAGAAGCAAAGTTGTTGAAGTGGAAGCAGCAGCAGTGAGAAGTCATCCTGACCTGTAAACCATTATGAATTCTAAAACTGTAACTAAGAGAATACTGACTGCTAACCAAGAACTGTATATTACTGACAGTCTTGGGTATTACATTTCATTTGAACTGTGTCTTCCTAAGGAGGTGATAAAGCATTGTGGCTGGGATTACCATTGGTGCTATTTGGTGGAAGTGGAAAGTGGATATTTCACCAAGGAGCAGAGATTTGCCATCATTGGAACTTTGATTTACAAACCTTTGCATTGACTTTGAAATATCAAGAACTGATTTGTGACATGTCTTTCTTTGGTTGAACATTAACAGAATTGACCTTGAATCCTGGGGAAAGGAAATCACCCAGGACATTAGAAGGTTGTTCAGAGACTGTGAATGTTGCTCATGTGATGTTACATTGCCATATGTTTTCTTTGTGTATTTGTTGCTTAGTGTGAGGGCCAGATATCCTGTGTTAGAGTGTTTTCCTTTACCTTTGGTTAGGCAGGGAAAGCGGGGATAGTTAGGCATGTTGATCATATTTCTTTTAAGTATAAAATGGCATATGTTGATAAATCTTCAAACAGTTTTCTGTCTCGCATTATTCACCAGGGAAACATTAATAATGGACTGTCATACCAGCAAAATCACAGCGCTAAACTCATGGCGGCCACCCATAGCAATCGGGCATAGCATTGATAGGCTCCCTGATACGATTGGGCAGGGCCAGGGTCGTAATTTTCATGGGCAGAAATGCTGGGGCAGTGCTTGTAGGCAGAGTCAAACAAGTGTAGTGGGGAAACATTACAGTGAAACTAGCTGAGATGCCCTGAATCCTTAAGGTAGCAAGCGAGACCATAGAGTTTCAGAGAACAGCATCACGTGATACCTATGAGCTCTTGTCAAGCAGGAAGCAGCAGCAGAGTCTTAGCAGGGCTTCATACCTCTATGAACCCGATACTTGAATGATGTGATTAAAGTGCTGTCAAGCAGCACATGTTGCATTTGTCAGTCGTACTGCATTTCATCAGGTGTGCTGGCATGTTGCTCTTGACACCTTATAAACACCACATCCATTGGCGTATTTGGAGTGGGGGCAAGTGTGTTTGTCCCACCCACAACTTTCGTGGCACACCATTTTGTTCCACTCATTTGGCAGAAGCCCCTTTCCTTTAGATGGTATGCCCTTCCTCCCCCAACATTTTCAGCAAAGTTACTCCACTGACCAGAGCATAAAATCTGAGGACAGCCTCAATGCCCAATGGACGCGGACTCTGCTGAGACTTGGCGAGGCAGCCTGTGTGGATTTACGGGTGAAATGACTTGTGTCTATGGCCAGGTTAAGGATCGTGTGAGGTCATCCCCCGGAAGCTTGCCCTGTGTCACTGGGTGTGAGTGCTGCTCATCCCCATACTTTGAAGTCACTCAGTACCTGGAGTAGGTGGAAGACCTCGACAAAATGCGCCATGTCTGGACAGCCTCATTAGTACCTAGCTGCTGGACTGTCAGAGTGACCTGCCAATGTCCGTCAAGGAGCGAATGAAAAAGGCACCACTGAACATTGCTCTGAATAAATGGCGTGCGCAGCTCATCACTTGAACAGATTGTAGGCTTACATTCTTAAAGTAAGCCTGCAATCCAAACAACCTGATTTAGTGCTCTTCCCACACTAAGGGGTAATGTGAAAAAGTGCCATTGAAAAAAAAGCACATAGTTACTTTGTCTCATGTTGTTTCTAATTCATAAGACGAATTTGCTGCGTTCCGTTGGATGTCTTCTCGCTCCGTCTGACGTGCTTTGTCCCAGTGCCTGTTTTTATAGGTCTCTACTCCCTTCTCCTTATTGCCGTTCTGGTTGGTTTCCCAGTTCACATACTTTCAGGTTTCTCCAAACCTCTCTCAGGCTCTAGGCACTTTCTTAAACGTCTTGATGCCCCCTTAGCTTGAGCTGTTTTTCAGGATTTGCAGCGTTCTTCTCACATTCGAGGTGATTTCTAAGACTCTCAACACACCTCTCACATTCTAGGAATCTTTCATGGCCCACATCTCATGCAGTAGGCTACTTTCTTCCTTCTCAGCATGCCCTCATGCTCTAGAGTACTTCCAGGCTTCTCAGCACTCTCTCATGCTCAGGACTACTTTCTGGCTTCTCAGCACCCCCTCATGCTACTGCTTCCAGGCTTCTCAGCACCCTCTCACGTTCTAGGCATCTTTCATGCTTCTCAGAAGCCTTCTCATGTTTTATGATTCTTCCATGCTTCCCAGTACCCTCTCAGGTTCTAGACTACTTTCTTGCTTCTCAGCACTCCCTCGTGCTTTAGGATTCTTGCAGGCTTCTCAGCACCCTCTCGTGCAATAGACATCATTCAAGCTTCTAAGCAACGTTCTCATTCTCTAGATACATTCCAGGCTTCTCAGCACTCCTCTCATGCTCCAGGCAACTTTCAGGCTTCTCAGCACCCTCTCATGCTGCAGACATATTTAAGGCGCCCCAGCACCCCCTCTCATGCTCCAGGCAGCTTTCAGGCTTCTCAGCACCCTCTCATGCTCCAGGCATCCTTCAGGCTTCTCAGCACCCGCTCATGCTCCAGGCAGCTTTCAGGCTTCTCAGCACCCTCTCATGCTCCAGTCATCCTTCAAGCTTCTCAGCAGCCGCTCATGCTCCAGGCAGCTTTCAGGCTTCTCAGCACCCTCTCATGCTCCAGGCATCCTTCAGGCTTCTCAGCACCCTCTCATGCTCCAGGCATCCTTCAGGCTTCTCAGCACCCTCTCATGCTCCAGGCATCCTTCAGGCTTCTCAGCACCCGCTCATGCTCCAGGCAGCTTTCAGGCTTCTCAGCACCCTCTCATGCTCCAGTCATCCTTCAGGCTTCTCAGCACCCGCTCATGCTCCATGCAGCTTTCAGGCTTCTCAGCACCCTCTCATGCTCCAGGCATCCTTCAGGCTTCTCAGCACCCTCTCATGCTCCAGGCAGCTTTCAGGCTTCTCAGCACCCTCTCATGCTCCAGGCATCCTTCAGGCTTCTCAGCACCCGCTCATGCTCCAGTCATCCTTCAGGCTTCTCAGCACCCGCTCATGCTCCATGCAGCTTTCAGGCTTCTCAGCACCCTCTCATGCTCCAGGCATCCTTCAGGCTTCTCAGCACCCTCTCATGCTCCAGGCAGCTTTCAGGCTTCTCAGCACCCTCTCATGCTCCAGGCATCCTTCAGGCTTCTCAGCACCCGCTCATGCTCCAAGCAGCTTTCAGGCTTCTCAGCACCCTCTCATGCTCCAGGCATCCTTCAGGCTTCTCAGCACCCGCTCATGCTCCAGGCAGCTTTCAGGCTTCTCAGCACCCTCTCATGCTCCAGGCATCCTTCAGGCTTCTCAGCACCCTCTCATGCTCCAGGCATCCTTCAGGCTTCTCAGCACCCTCTCATGCTCCAGGCAGCTTTCAGGCTTCTCAGCACCTTCTCATGCTCCAGGCATCCTCCAGGCTTCTCAGCACCCTCTCATGCTCCAGGCATCTTTCAGGCTTCTCGGCACCCTCTCATGCTCCAGGCATCTTTTAGGCTTCTCAGCACCCTCTCATGCTCCAGACACCTTTCAGGCTTCTCGGCACACTCTCCTGCTCGAGGCAACTTTTAGGCTTCTCAGCACCCTCTCATGCTCCAGGCATCTTTCAGGCTTCTCGGCACCCTCTCATGCTCCAGGCATCATTTAGGCTTCTCAGCACCCTCTCATGCTCGAGGCAACTTTCAGGCTTCTGAAAGCCCCTCTCATGCTCCAGTCACCTTTCAGACTTCTCAGCACCCTCCCGGATTCATGTTTCCACCTTCCCTGCACCATCTGGTCTTATATCCGCACCCTCTCACCCATTGCTAAGGACACTAGTCCTCCACTCTGTAAATCAATGCTCAAAGGATTTGTAAGCAGGCAGCTTTCAGGCTTATCAGCACCCTTTCATGCTCCAGGCATGTTTCAGGATTCTCAGCACCCCCTCTCATGCTCCAGGCATCTTTCAGGCTTATCAGCACCCTCTCATGCTCCAGGCACCCTTCAGGCTTCTCAGCACCCTCTCATGCTACAGGCACCTTTCAGGCTTCTCAGCACCCTCACCTCCTGGAGGTAACTTTCAGGCTTCTCAGCACCCCCTCCCACCCCCCGTGGATTCATGTTTCCACCTCCCCTGCATCATCTGGTCTTATATCTTCACCCTCTCACCCATTGCTAAGGACACTAGTCCTCCACTCTGGAAATCAATGCTCAAAGGATTTGTAAGCATTTTTGTGCCAAAAATGCATTGTTCTCCCTGTCACTTTCATTAAATAAATGAGCAAATAAATAAATAAATCCAGGCCCTCATTTCTCGCCATACTTGGGTGTCTTTCTCTTCTCTTTCTTGTCCTAGCGTGAATACGGTCAGCCAGTGGGCTTGCATTCCTCAGTTGATCCCTCCTTTCCCTGAATGTGGTCAGCCAGTGGGGTTGCATTCCTCAGTTGGTCCCTCCTTTCCCTGAATGTGGTCAGCCAGTGGGGTTGCATTCCTCAGTTGGTCCCTCCTTGCCCTTCGGCAGAAGGCAGTTGTCTTTATTAATTTTCCACTCTACCCTTGCAGACCGGCCCTGAAGGTGCCTAGCCTTTAGGTGTGTAATTAGCATTCCTTCACCTCGAATGAATGCTGTTCCCTTGTTCACCTTTCCCCTTTCCCCTTCGGCCCTGACAGACCCTGCTAGACCCCCCCCCCCTGAATGTGGCGAGCCAGTAGGCTCGCATTCTTTATTTGCCCTTTCTTGATGGTTTTACATTTTCTCTCTTCTATGGTTTCTGACTTTTGCTCCTCAGAGCAAATGTCATTCTAGCAGAAATGTAGGCTAGTAAGACATCTCTAAGTGTGATCTGCAGGTCGCAGGTTCGAATCCTGGCGAGGCAAACTCCGAATTTCATCCTTCCAAGATCGATAAACGAGTACCAACTTCAGTTGGGTGATATTGTATGTAAATATGTTCTATGTAAAGCACCTTGGCAAAAGCGCTATATAAATAGCGCATCGTTATCAAATGAGCATGGCGGTGTATGCTGATTATCCCGGCTTTGCTCGTGGCACCGACACCCCATAGAGGTCTGGTCTATGCTTTATGAAATGGCAAAAATAAATAAAAATACATACATAGCAAAGTTATGAACTCACATCATGCCTGAATGTTTGCCATATGACGCCTGTGGGTGTACATAAAACTTGGAAATTCAGACATTGGGGTATTTTTGGGGAGTCCAGTGAATCGGAAAATTTACGGTAAAAGTGTTTACCACCAGTTTTTCTAAGTTACTGCAGAGCTGCGGAACGGGATGGGCTCACCACATCACCATGCTGTTTCAACTGTGCCTAACAAATGGACGACATTCTCACTCTGTCAGTAATGCAGTTGACTCATATGGAATCCTCCTGAAATTACCACCTGGTAAAAGCAGGCGGATTCCATATAAAAATATAGCAAATGCCACCGTAAACATTAATTATTGCAGGTCAGGCATTTGCGTTTTTCCTTAAACGTAGTGGAAAATTGAACAGTAAATGTGACTTTGCGTATGTTTTACTCTTCACTTTTCCACTCCGTGATGGAAAACGTGCAAATTTCATGTATGGGATCTTTTGCATGTTATGTGAGGAACCGGCGTGCACATCCGCAGTGAGTCAGTCCAGCAGAACCATGAGTTCCCTCAGCAAGAGGTGGAAGACGCCCACATGGCAGAGGATGGTGGGGGGAAGTCACAAGATGGCGTGTGAAATCCACTCACCTTGCACAGAAACCTGGAACAGAAGAATCAGAGGGGGGGGTTACTCCTACGGACAGGTGGCCACTGGAGGGCGTAGAAGATGCCACAAAGCGTCACGAGGCACTGGAATTGGCCTAACAGGAAGGAACAATGACTTGATTTTAAGTGGAGTTTGTCTTGTTGGTTTAGGCTTTCCCTTTCCGGCTGACATTTCCGAGAGAATGTCAGCATTACATGTGCTCAATTACCCAGGATTCATTCAAAGCAGGAAGTGCCATCCGCAGTGTGTGCGCGGGGCTCTGTTCCCGTGACACAGGCTCTGCGCTGAGGGTAAGGAGCTGTGAAAACAATACTTACCAGTTGTCAGTCACATTTGGACAATAGGTGATCTTGGCCCAGTGCGCGTGTTGTGACCTAGAAAGCAGAGCTGACTCTGGCGAGGTCACTAACTAGCAGCAGCGAAGAGTGCCATATGAGCGGGACACCAGAGCCTGCCATTTTGGCATCAAAAGCATGCTTGGCCATAACATGTGTCTGACACTAGCCTTTGGCCAGTGATCATTCCCTGTTGGCAAGTTAGACACTGGCCATCACTACAACTCTGTTGGTACCCGTGCCCTTATTAAGGGCACGGCTGCCGCCGGAGTTGTTTTTTTTCCGGCACCCGTGAATGGGCAATAACCGGGTCATGCCGAGTTTGGCGGACCCGGTAATTGCCCATTCGTGGGTGCTGTTATGGCCGGCCTCTCGATCCCCATTCTGCCGGTATCAGGTATTTATATCGCCACATATATGGTCGCCGTAAATAATATCGCCGGGAAAATGTCATGGCGATATTATTTGGGTGACCATATATGTGGCGATAGGGACAAAAAAAAAATGTTAAAAAAAATGTAAAAACTGTGGGGGTTGCCGGGGTGTCCCCCGCATGTTCCATGCAATAATGTCACCACAAAAAATGACAATTTTTCGGCGATATTTTTGTATGGCGATATTTTTGTGGTGACATTATTACATGGAACCATTCTGCCCCGTAGGGCAGAACGGGGGTCGGGAGCATGGTTGCACCGGCACCGTTAATAACAGTGCCAGTGCAATCACGAGCTCTGCTCGTGGGTGCCGGTATGCACGCCTGGTCAAAACCCTGAGTATTTTCCCAGTACAATAGTGTTGTCTGACTGAATTGGGTTGAACCTGTAAAGTAGGAGTCATTAATCGCATCAAAGGAGTTTCATGCTCATTCACAGGTCTATTGTTTAATACTTGCACCGCATCAAACACACGATCACGCCAGCCTGTCAAATTGCCGTCTCCAGATTTGCGCAACTGTTCTTTCAATAACCCATTCATTCGTTCAATTAACCCTGAAGTAGCTGGGTAATAGGGTACGTGATACAACCACTCAATGCTCTTTTCCTGACAATACTCCTGGATTAGTTTGCCTTTGAAATGTGACCCATTGTCACTTTGAATCTGCAAAGGCACTGCATAATGTAGTATGATCTGATCTAACAACCTGATGGTGTTCAGTTGTGTTGCACGTTTGCACGGCAAAACCAGTAAATATCCTTAGTGCATGCATACTGACAACCTCTACTGATTGGCATGGGACCAATATAATCAATCTGCCAAATTTGACCTGGTAATTTTCCTCTTCGCAATGTACCCCGAACAATCTGAGGGATAGGTCTATGCAGTTGGTGTTGGCACACTGGACATTGCAAAAAGATCGTTTTCACTACTTCTAAAGGAAGACTGATTCCTCTAGCTTGTGTCCACCTGATAGTAGCTTTTTCTCCAAGGTGCCCACATTTCTGATGGGCCCATTTGGCCAAACCCTCCAAATCGTCTTCCTGAGCCTCTGCATCCACAGATGAAATCTTGGTGTGCTCGTCTGCAACAGAATTAAACCAACATTCTAATGAGTCTGTGGCACAATGCGTGTCCACATGATATACAGTGACTTCACTTTGTGATAACATTTCTGATATATCTTGCCACAGTTCTTTTCCACACAACTCGTTTGCATGAATCTTCCACCCATTCTTTTGCCAAGTCGGCACCCACACTGCCAATCCATTTGCCACTGACCATGAATCTGTGTACACATAACATTGAACAGGGGTCTCTTGTTTCAATGCTTGGTAAACTGCGTAAAGCTCTGCAAACTGACTGCTCTTCCCTTTCCCTGTCGTTGTCAACCTCTTTTTTGTCTTGGGATTGTACGACACTGCTTTCCAGTACCGCTCAGTTCCCACATATCGAGCAGAACCATCCGTGACCCAAGCATGCTCTGTTTGCTCCACGGTCAAATCGCTGTAAGGTACTCCCCATTTCACGGGAGACACACGTTTTTCAGGCACTTCCGGTGGTATGTAATCTGAGGGCGGTATGTTGGCTACTTGCTCATGTAATTTTGCCACTCCACCCTTTCCTGATTTGGCTCTGTCTTGAATATACCATTTCCATTTAATTATGCTGGCTTCTTGAGCATGTACTATTCTATGCGTTTTAGGAGAGCTCAGTACCCATTGCATGATCAGTATTTCTGGTCTCATTAATACATCATGGCCCATCGTCATTTGCTCGGTATCAACAAGGGCCCAATAACACGCCAACAATTGCTTCTCAAACGGAGTGTATGAGTTACCAGCATCGGGCAACGTACGACTCCATAACCCTAATGGCACACGTTTCCTGTCTTGTTTCTGCCACACACTCCAGTTAGCATAATTGTCTTGCACAGACACATTTAAATCCACTTCGCCTTCCTTTAATGGCCATAAATTAAGCACCTGCTGCAGGTCTCTTTCGCCATCTCAAAGGCTTTCTGCTGCTCTTCCCCCCACTGAAACTCATATTTCTTTCTTGTCACCTTGTAGAGGGGGGCCAATATCTGCCCTAAATGGGGAATGTGCTGTCTCCAAAACACAAACAGCCCTATAAACTGCTGAGCTTGCTTTTTGTTCATTGGAGTGGGGAATTCAAGTATTTTCTGTCGGGCTTTTGGCACCATTTCTCGATGCCCATGATGCCACTGAATCCCTAGGAATATCACTGTTTCAGCTGGACCTTGAATTTTACTCGGGTTAATCTCCCACCCTCCTTCTTCAATTCTTCCATAATGACATCTAACTGACTTTGCACACTGTGCTCATCCTTGCCCTGAATCAAAATATCATCAATGTAATCAATGTATGTCAGGTTTACACGGTATCATGTCTAAGTGCTCTGCCACCAGCCTGTGACAGATAGACGGGCTATGCATGTACCCCATAGGGAGCCTCGTGAAAGTGTGCTGACGTCCACTCCACGAAAATGAAAACTGCTCTTGACACTCTTCAGCAATTGGCACAGAGAAAAATGCATTGGCTAAATCGATCACTGCATACCAAGTCCCCTCAAACTTTTGGACATTCTCAATCAAGGTAATGGCATCTGGGACTGAGGGCACTAAGGGAGGAGTGTGTTTATTCAACTCCCTGTAATCCACCTTCATCCTCCACGACCCATCTCCCTTTTTAATAGGCCAGAGAGGATTGTTCCATGCGGTGGTAATAGGGCGTAATACACCCGCCTCCACGTACTCTTTGATGGTGTCTGAAATTTCCTTGTGCCCCCCAGGAATGCGGTATTGTTTCATTGCTACCCGCTTGGTTGCCACCAGCACTTGCACTGGGGGCATCTTCAATTTGCCTACGGTAATGGGTGTACAGATCAATGCACTCACCCCAAACTGGTACGTTTTACCGCCAAGTCCCAAGGTTAACCCTTCCAAAATGTCAAAGCCAATTATATATTCAGGTATCGGGACAATCAACACTTGGTATTTTTGCCTATTCAAATTGCCTATTTTCATCTCCACTTTCGTTTGTACTGCGGGGGTCTCCTTTCCCCCTAAACCTGTAATAGTAAACTGTTTGCCTTTAAATCGTGTTGGATTGCCATGAATCAAAGAGGCCTCCGGCCGGTGTCTATCAAGGCTCGCACCCTTTGTATATTTCCTGGTCCCCAAAAAATCCTAACATCAACATGAGGCCGCCTATCAACTTTTATGCGGGCAGACGCTGCCGGAGCTTGGCCGAAGCCATAGTCAAACTTCGAATGAGTGTGACTCGACTCCGCCTCTAACATTGCACTCACCACCTTTCTCAAATCAGCGTATGTCGGCTGGTGCCGGAAAGGAGTCCCCATAGACCCTTCATCTTGTTCTTCTGCAGGGGGAGCAGAAGGTGAGGTATCCCCCTGTGGCAGTGGCGGATGGTGCTTTTTGAAAGTGGTGGGGCGTAAATGTTGTTACCAAAGATGTACGTGCGAGTGAAGCAAGTGAGACCTTCTCCAACAAGTGGTTTCTGTTCTGGGCGTGCTCCCCATGAGAATTATTGTTATACTATTAAAAATGGGGCATATTCCAGCAAAATCTGCAGGAAAAGTTGCCCAAAAAGCTATAGGATGTACAAGAGGTTTTCTAAGGGGAACCAATTAAATAGTCCAATAGTACAGGGCTCAGGTCACCAACAGTATACATTACCTGGGCCATCTGGTTTAAAAGGAATACCCAAATGTGCAGATAACCCTCCCTCTACTCTGATCATGTTGAGAAATGAAGTGCACACCACGCATACTGACTGCAATACAAATCATATTTTTAAAATAATAAAAAAATGTTGCACCTCCAGTCGGCCAACATTCTGAGCTCCTTTGCCTCTTCATTATATACATTTCCACTCTGCCATATCTCAGTCTGATCCTTTTTGCATTTCAACACGCAACAATGGGCTGACTAAAAGGCCACCATCTGCGTTGACAGTATGGAACTTCTGCTCAGTTCAAGACCATTTGAAATATTCCCATCCATGCACACCACTGTAAACGTCTCTGCCCTCAGAAGCTCTGCCACAAAAAAGTTCTGAACCATTGCTAAAATGGGTCGCTATTTGATGGATAAATGCCCTCTTTCAAGCACTTTACAATGAATCAGTAAGCGTGCAAAAGCAGAACACACAAGCCATGGTAAACAAAAATAACTGATATTAGCAACTATACATGTATACGACACATATAAATAAAAATAATTCAGTGTGAGCACAGATCTCAGCAGCAAGTGCCTAGCACGGTGAGCTGTCTCTCCTACAGGTGAGCATGTGCTGTGTAGCTGACTGCATGTATCTAGAGATGTAGCCACCTGTTACACTGGTGACTGTTGGTGGGAGGGCCTGCTAATCTGTGATTTTCTTGTGTCTCTGTTGAGGCAGCCCTTGATTTGAGAGGCACAGGGGGGAAGAGGGGAGGGGGTGGTTTTCGGCAGCCCTGAAGCAGCAAGAGACCAGCTCTGGACTCTGGTGATGCTGGCTGGCCCACAGGTCGGACAACGGCCGGTTAGTTTAATATAAAACAGAAAGATGTTATACTGTCTCAGATTATCTTCAAAACAGTGAGATGGAGGAGTCCTACTGCTTAGCACAAGGCTTACCATTTGCACCTCTGTGCAGCACATTGTCTTGCCTGTGCTTGGTGTTACATTCACTAAATCCATATTGCTGTTGGGTTTTGCAAGCAAGTGTACAGCAGTAAGCACATAGCCAGTGGGTTGTGAATTAAACCAGGCATGCATACATTAATGTATAATGTGTAAGTAGTTTGCCTTGTCCTTTTGTATTTTTTACTAGCATGCTCGTATTTGTAGTCATAACGGGGAAAATAGCAATTTGGAATGATCAAAGAAATAATACCAGGGCTAACACTGCGTAACCCACTTGCAGGGGAGATGTGACAATTTAAGCGGTCAAAGTGTGGGCTCTGCTGTCGATGGCGTGTGTGCTGGTCTGGGGAAAGCACTGTCTCCACTGTAGCCGCGGCCATCGACGCATCATGCTAGGCCTGGCCACCAGGCACCAGCAGTGGTGGTGCCACTGTGCCAGGCCTCTCCCTCGCGCTGCCAGGGCTCTACTTGTGCCGTTTTATATTTTCAGCATTTTGCGACAAAAAATGCCGAAAATATTAAACGGCACTTTTTGGATGGAGAAGATTCTACGCGGGCACTGGGCAGCAGCAGCACGCCTGCCTGGGCCTTGCTGTCCGTGGCCCAAGGCCCTTGGGCCTTGGCCCACGGACCGGGGGTAAAGAAAGGCCCAGGCCAGGCGGCCCCCGCCTTGGTGGTAGGCAGGCCCGGGCCCGCTACCACCAAGGCCCGGAGTGAGAGACACAGGGCCCCAAGTTGGCGGCAGTCACAGTCAGCAACACTGAAAGACGTAGGCCCAGGCCTACACGTCTTTCAGTGTTGCTGACTGGGGCCGTGGACCACGTCCCCGGGCCCAAAACAGAACAACATCTGGGACCACCTGGGTACTTACCCGCCGGCAACTCGTGTTGTGGTCCAGGCCGTCTCTGCTGGGCTGGTCATCTTCAGGGCAGGGCAGCTGAGCTCGCGACTCGTGTGACTCCTGCCATCGTCCTCAAAGAAAGAATCCACGGGAGAGAGTGTGAAGGTGGCGCAGGCGCACCCACACGCCCTGCACCAGCACGAGATCTGCATAGATACAGTAATGTCATTGGCTGTTTGCCAGCCAATGCAAGGGTTGTCATTGGCTGGCAAACAGCCAATGATATTACTGTGTCCATGCAGGGGAGGGACTCGCTGACCTAGTGCGCTGTTTGCGCACATTTTAGACTGGCGGGGGCCACCCCTGAAGCGCCCCGCCAGCCTTCTAATTAAAGGGGCTTACGTAGAGTGCGTGGAGCTACAAGCTCCACGCACTCTACTATTAAAGAAGTTAGAGTAAAACGGGACGCGCCCCGCTGTGAAAGCAGCTGGGCCCAGCCCTTAGTTATTGTTGCCTTGCCACAGCGCCCCCGCGCTGTTGGCAAAGGAAATGCAAGCTAAAAAAGAGATTCAATCAGAGAAGTTCTCTGATTGAATCTCTTTTAGCTTCCTCTTTCTTTTCTCTTTCTTTTCTGGGGGGGCGGCGCCCGGCCGCCCTATGATAGCAGCCGCCACTGCCCTGTGGCATGGTGACTACCTGATTCTTAACCTGTTTATATCGCTCTTTGGCTGCAAGTCCTCGTTTTTTGTATAATTCATACATTACTCTGGTTTCAATGCCATCAATTTCTTCGTGTGGCACACCATCTCTTAACAAAGCCAAAAACATGTATTTTCGGGACACTCGGGAGTCTCTGCTATCTTGCTGCCTGCCTTTGGTTCTTCTCTCACTATGCCCCTCTCTCTCCCGTGGTTTGTTATCGCTCTTATCCCACTCCCCTAAATCTGCAAGTTGCCGAATGGCATCCGCTACCTCATCAGTAGCTTTGCCCGTCATACCTACGAGCAAAGTCATAATGACACTTTTGTATGCGGGTGGCGTGGTTCTAATCACCATGTTTCGAGTTGAAACTGAAAGTGGCACGGCACCCATGTGATCAGGAGCATCTATGTGAATAGCCTCTTTCATAGCATGCTCTCTGACTTTTTGAATTGCTACTCTCAACGTATACCACTTTGTTTCTTTGCTAGGCCAATCTGTGGTAATGGGGTATTTACGGTTACATGCTTGGGCTACCAGGTACAACAAAGACACCTGTGTATCTTGACCATTTGCGTCAGGGGGTGGTCCGGCCCTTAAGACCTCCTGTACATTGGTGTCAATTGACAGGGATAAAAAATGCTGTGAATCCGTAGAATCTACCAACAACCCTGCAGCACCCCCATCTAGCAATCTCACCATCCATGTCAATAAAGCTTCCCCTGATTTTTGCCTCAAACGGGTAATAATTTCCCCAACCTCCTGCTGTGTGTAATCCTCCAGCGTGGTTAAATCCACCATTCCACCAGCCGGATTCTGCGGGTGGGGTCCGGTTCGCCGTCTTCTAACGGGCTTAGCCGCCACTTTTTTCTGTTTCACTTCCATTTTGGGGTCAGAATCATTTGCGGAACTACTTTCTAGACTGGTTGAATCAAAAATATCACCATCCCACTTATCCGGATCCCAGTCTACGCCAGCGGTAGCGATTACAGTTGCCACCTTTCTTTTGTTGACCCCTCCCCGTCTTTTCCTATACTTATACCGGGCTACTCTGACTGCTGCTCTCTCGGCCACAGCCTGATATGTCTCAGCCTTATCTTTAAACAGTTTCATTTGAATCTGCTGCATTAACGCAGTCTACTGTTCTGCAGCTAGCTCTCTTTCAATCGCGAAACCTCATTTTTCATTTCCACTTTCATTTGATGTATTTTCCTATAAGCATGCAAAAGAACCCAACCTTGCCTACCTAATGCAGCGCATTCTCTGCCACGTTCCACTGGAACTTGTTGCAAGCATGCCATTACATCAGCCGGATCGGCATCTCCCAATCCTTGATCCCATGTTTCACTTAGACCTGCACCACATGCCCACGCCTGGGCCAACTTATCATATAGACTCTTAGTCCAGCCTGGAATAACAACATCAGAACATTCACCGCCAGCGGTAACACTCTTTTTCCTGAACAAACTACTCATTATAGCAAACAAAACTTCTTTATATCTATATATTTTTTCTCTCCACACTGCAATCACTCCCACAGGCATGCACACACCAGCAAAGGAAAAAAAAAACTTCACTACCCACTTACTTTCACTTGCAAGATAACCGAATCCTATCTACGTTCAAACAGATTCTTGAATACTCAGAACAACTCATCACAAGTATCCTGTTCGTGACGCCAAAAATGTATTGCTCTCCCCAGAGTGCACGGAAAATCACAAATCACCAATGCAATTACAGAGCAAATACTTTGAACGCAGAAAGACGCAATAACTCACAACCACACACTCTTAGAAGATAATCAGCACTTATACGGCTATTTGTTCAAAGCTTAGAAGCAACCAGTGATAACATAGAAATAACTCGCAGAAGTAACATAGTCATAAATCACAGAAGAAGCAAAGAATTCAAAAGGAAATACATCACCGTGAGCATAACTGGATTCCTCATCTCGCCCAGAAGCGGCTGGAAGACCCCGGGAACAGCCAAGCCGAGAGCACAACAGCTCACAGGAATGCCGGATGTAAGCGTCCTCCTCCGGCTGAAGTCTCACCTGACCACCTCTGGGTTTCCCCATATATACACACCCTGGAAAAGGGTGGCAGTTCTCGAACCTTCTGGAATGGCACTTTCACAGTTGATGAGCAGCCGTTGGTTGCCAGCTGTGTCAGTCGACAGCCACCCTCAAGGAGCAGAGTGCCTCCCTCCTCTAAAAACACGCTCCACGGAGAACAGTAACAAACCATAACAAAGTTAGCTTTCCCAGCAAAAATGTCCTTGACCCCATACCAGGTTTGGAAAGCATGTTTTTCTCAGCACCGTGAATCTAACACTCAGCAAAATGTGTGCAGCTTTTCACTGCGGCATGAAGTAAATATCCATCATGGCTCCGAGCACTCCCAGAATGCACTGCGCACCAGCACCATTTTAGTTCAAGCATAATAGCAGCGCTCTCAGAAGGCAGTGTGTCTCAGCTTGCCTGTTGCTGAAGTTACATGGCATCTTGTGTGTTTTCTAGTTCCTTGGGCCCACCTTCAGATACGTCCCCTGGTATCTCTCATACTGGCCTCCGACGTCTCAGCTTTCGAAGCTTTGATTTCAGTGTTCCCAGTGCTGCGAGTCTCCCTGCTACGGTGGCGCGGGGTTCCAAATCTACAGGCTGAGATGTCCATAGTCCTTCCTCCTGTGGCCTCACTTACTACAGACGCCAGCAGAATAGGTTGGGCGGTCTACATTGGGGGTCCTCTCAGCTCAAGGGTTGTGAGATCTGGGGAGAGCCGTCGATCATACAATTGGTGAGGGTTGTGTGCCATTCTACGAGCTCTGGTGTACTTCGAGGAGTTGCTGGACGGTTGGGCAGTTTTGGTCCAAACGGACAATACAACGGCCTTGGCATATATCAACCGCAAAAGGGGTTCCGGCCGCTCCTTGAATGCTCTGGCAGCACTGATAGGCACCTGGGGAGAATCACATCTGATGTCTCTTGTGGCCTCACATATCAGGGGGGTGGACAATGTTCAAGCGGATCTTCTCAGACGCTGGTTTCACTCCTCTGCGGAACTGGTCCTGTCGACCCAGGTATTTGCAGTGACCTGTGTTAGATTAGGGTCCCCTGTTCTAGACCTGTTTGCATCCCCGGCCTCGGCAGAAGTTCCCCTCTTCTGCTCTCGGTTTTCTGGCCGAGGGGATTGGGGGGTGGACGCCCTTTCTGTACAGTGGCCTTGGGGTTTCCTTTATGCCTTTCCACCTATTACCCTTCTGTCCCGGGTGGTTTCGGAGTGTCAGCATGTCCAGGGTGACTGCGTTGTTGTTAGCTCCGTTCGGGTCCCTCCGGAGTTGATCCCCTCTCTGTTGGAGCTTCGGTCCTAGGAACCTTGGCTGGTTCTGAGGTGGCCGTATCCCCTTCAAGGGGATCTGCGGTTGGAAGTCCGCCGGATGCAATGGGCAGTGTGGCTATTGCACAGTCTAGGCTGATATCTCAGGGGTTCTCAGGTCCTGTATTTGAGTCCATAATGGATTCTCTTAGACCCTCCACTCTGAAGGTGTTCGGCAGGCATTTGGGCCATTTCCGAGACTGGTATGGGCAGTCTGGGATCCCTCCCCTGCGTTCTGGCCTCCCCGCTATACTTCAATTCCTCCAGGATGGGTTTTGACAAGGGCCTGGCAGTTTTTCCAGGCTTCGCTCTCAGTGAGCCTCTATTAAATTCCTTTTGGGGGACTCTGATGGTCACTTGGATGGGGAGGTGTTGGTGGGGAAGTTGCTCCGGGGTTTTTCTTCTTCCCGTCCTTGTACTGATAAAGGGCTTCCCCTTTGGGATCTCCCTCTTGTCTTACAGTTCCTTCAAGGGCCTCCTTTTGACCCCTTTTCTGAGATTGATATCAATCATCTTACACTGAAATCTGCTTTTCTTATTGCCATCACTTCTGCCCGTAGGCTTGGGGAGATTGGGGCTCTCTTATGTCACCCTCCTTTCCTGAGGGTGCTGCCGGACTCGGTGGTGCTGAGGTGTGGTCTGAAGTTTCTCCCTAAAGTTGTCTCTCGGTTTTCATACCTCTCAGGATATGGTTCTCCCTGACTTCTTTCATGATCCGAAAACGCCTGAGGAGGTGGCTTGGCATAACATTGATGTCCAGTGGGCTGTGTTGTTTGGCTAGGTTTGCTCTTTTCCGCCAATCTGATAGTCTTCTGATTGCTTGTGGTGTGGCTGGGGCTGGGCGTAAGGCATCTGTGGTTTCCGTTTTCCGGTAGTTCTGTGTTGTGATCTCCATGGCCTATGTGGCTTCTGGCCTGCTTGTGCCTGCACACGATCAGAGGCCGACCACCAGGGGTTTGGCGGCTTCCTGGGCCAATGCCAGGAGGGTTTCTCTGCAATTGATTTGTATGGCTGCCACCTGGGCTGGTCTAAGCACTTTCATCAAACGCTATGGGTTGAGTTTCTCCCACTCGGGGGTTGGTTCCTTCAGGGTTGGAGTTTTGTCTGTGGGGATGTGAATTAAGAGTTATTGTGGGTGTGTTTTGCTGCACTGTTTTTGGCTCTGTGTCTCATTGGGACCTTTTCCCCGTTGCTGCTTGGGTATACCTCATGAGGTAAGTACTGGAATGAGAATGAGTGGACGTGGAGGTAATGTTCTGATTACTTACCGGTAATCTTCATTACTCTTGGTCCTATTCTTCCTCGTCACACTACTGACACCCTCCTCAGCCTCCCTGCGGGGAAGGTCCCACGCTCCGGCTTGGTAATATGAAACTGAGTGACGTGGATGTGGGGAGGAGTTATAGGGATTTAAAGAAATAGAAGAAGGTCCTGTGTCAGAGGCAGGGGCCGCATGAGGTAAGTACTGTGACAAGGAAGAGAAGGACTAGGAGTAATGAACATTACCGGTAAGTAATCAGAACATTAGGAAATATGTAGGATCACAGTTTCAAACACCCATTATTGTCCAACAGGAGATGCATTATGAATGTGTCCATTTTGAGCATTGGAATATATACACTTTTGCATTCACTTTATTAGTTTTTCCCTTGCGGTTGGATAGCCCTTCCCTGTCAGTCAGACAACAGAATAATATTGACAGGCAGTGACGCACCCCTGTCACGGGCCGTGTGCCCCTGTCAGGGACACCATTGACTGCGTCACTCTCAGCACAGTCTTGCACAGTTTCGGCCAGTGCTTTTAAGTGGAAGCGGTATAAAGAACCGTGCACGCCACCTTCGGCGCATAGCATGGCTTCTGGCGTTGTCATTGTTGACCTCATCGATGAGCTGGGACAGTGCTGGGTTTCAATGTGAAGTGTGGCCACCACCAGGGGTTTAACTGTGCGAGGTGGGCTGGTATTAGGGCGTACAAATGGGTCAGGCTTCTGCATGCCCTCTTTTCTCTTGGGGCCCTTCCCTGTTGCTCCCCTTTGTCTTGTGATCTCCAGGGCCTTCCTAGACCCGGCCACACAAGCACCCTGTTGTGTGGAGCGCTGCAGCCAGGTGTGCTGCTTTATGCAGATGTCATGGCTAGGAAAAGGTCTTAGAGGTGATGCAAGAGTTGGGATGGCATACTTTTTGGTCGGGCAGCTGCTTGGCGCACGAGCAGTATGCGGCTGCTCTTCCACCTCCTTCCTGAGGCGTCATGAGGCTGCGAGGAATGCAGCGCATTGCCAGCACCTAGGGCATTGGGATGCAAATGTCTCTTTCTCCCATGACCATATCTGGGCGCCAGAGAGGCTGGAGAGATTGCCGGCCAGTGAGAGGCAAATCTTCTGTTGCTCCTTTCCTGCGTCGTCTCTGGCACCTCAGTCAAGGCTGGTGTGTGAGTGGCATCTGCCAGTGAGGGGCATCCGGCAAGTGAATTCCAGGGAAGCCGTAGCATATGTCTGTGGTGCGCAGGTCGCTGGAGGTCTGCTGCAGATGCTGTATCCATGTCGGGCATGCCGGATAAGCTGAAATGGGGTTGGTGGCTGTCTGATCCACGCAGACAGGTCAGCGGACTGGGCCGTGCAGTGTTTGGGTTCCCCTGTTGGGAGCAGGTGTGCTGTGGAGGCTAACGGCAGGTTGGCAGTGGTCTGAGCCGTGCAAATTCCGGTCTCCCACAGGCAGGAGCAGTCCATGGCAGTGGCATGAGCCACGCTTCCTTGGCAGTGGCATGACCCCTGCTTACTTGGCAGTGGCATGAGCAGCACAATGTCAGTGCTCTCTCTGTGGGGAGCAGTCACCATTTTGTCTCTAGCATTGGATCTTTCATGGATTCACATGCTATGAATATTCCCCGTCGCCAAGCTGGGAATCCTCTGATACTTTGATTTTGTAATTTTCCTATGGAAATACTTGACACCTTGACTGTCCCATCAACGTCATTGTGCATTCTTTTGGACCCCACCAATAGGACATAGAGTGTATAGCTCCACCCCAATAGCTTCCCCTCAGATTTCAACCGTCTTTCGAGCTAGTGGGATTCCTCACATTCTTCTCTCCTGAGAAAATAACGTTCCACACAAAATTAATATTTCTTCAATTTTTTCTCCAACCGGAGCAACCGACGACTCATATACGGTCCTGTTTACGACCATGGAGACCTCTGGACCGAAACAGTCCTTGTTTAGGCCTTGTGACACTTGTGGAATAGAAAATGTGCATGAAGGTGACAGGCATGCAGATTGTCTTAACTACCTCTTGCCTAACCATTCCACGGAGGAATGTGAAATCTGCCACCGCTTTTCACAAAAAACCCTTAAGGACAGAAACCCTCGCCTCATTTGTTGGCTTCATGAAGGAGCATACCCGGCTTCGGAAGTGGGTTCATCAAGGAGTGGGAGAGGTCGGCATCAGGTCACAGGTCCAAGTCTGAAGAATCGCTGGTGAAACAACAAAAAACAGGTGAGCCAAAATCATCCACATAAAGCCAAACACCCCTCTCCTGTTAAAAAAACACCAGCTAGTGGGGAGGGGTCTCATACTTGGTCTAAGCACTTGTCCACAGTCCCGTTGATGAAGACGCCATCAGAAAAACTGAGGGATAAAGGCTCAAGCCTGTCGACTAAACCCACATACGACTCGTCAAGAAGGTCCTCTCCGCACAGACAGTTCATGTATGCGGAAAAGACCCGGGTACACCAGGTCAGCAGCAACAAAGGGATCCAGGCCATTCCTCTAGGGCCCAAGAGTTCAATCACCTTTTAGACCACCACCTCCACAAGGACATAGACCACGTATGCACAAGCAAGAAGAGGGAGAATTAGTAGATACAGACCAAAGCACTAGTCCAAGGGACACAAGCTCCACCACCTCTTTGTCTCCTCGCAGAGCCGATACGTGGGACACGGATGACCCGGACCAAGATATACAGGGTAGTCCTGCTCAACCCTCGCCTCCAGATGACATTGGGGCTTTCCACTCCATGGTATTGAAGGCGTGCCAGGAATTCGGTTTAACTCCTGCAAAAGAAAAGAAGGACTGTTTTCTTTTTGACCACATGGGTAAGCTCAGAAAGGCTGTGTTTTCTTTACCCATCCTAGATCATGTTTGGCAGGAGGGCCTTCGTACTCTAAAACATCCATTTACAGAAGGGGCACTTAAAGGAAGACTGGATAATAAATGTAAGGCACCTTATACAACACCAAAATGACTCACCTCAAACCCTCACCAGAGTCGGTGGTGTCAGCGGCAGCGGGTCGCAAGGCTCGTATGCATCACAAATGCACCACTCCCCCAGACAATGAAGGAAGAAAAATGGAGGCCTTCGGTAAAAAGGTGCTCACCATCAGAGCATCAACAGTCAAAGCATCAAATGCCCTTGCAATAGTTGCTCGCTACAATTGAGAAATGTGGCATCGATTGGCTTCTATATTAGAGCTCTTACTGGGGAAACAGAGGGAGGAAGCCATGGCACTGGTGAGTGAAGGTGAGGAAGCCTCAAACCACAGCATTAACATCGCTGTAGATCTCACTGAAACAGGGTTCAAACAAATTGGCAATGGGGCTGTCCTCAGAAGACAAGGATGGCTATGTTGCACCGATTTTCGGAAGGAGGTACAACAAGAGGTGGTGGGCATGCTGTTTGAGGGAGAAAATCTGTTTGCTGACAAGATTGATGAGGCCCTTAAAACAACAAAAGCAGACTCCAATATTTATAGGTCTCTAACAACCTTACAGGGCAGAAGTTATTTTCGTTCCTTTCGAGGAGCCACGGGTAATTCTAGATTCTCGTCCTCAAGGGACAATAAGAATTATGGCAGATCCAGATACTACTCTCAGGGCTACAAGAGAAATTAACAGTCCTCCCAGTGCAACAGGGAGTATCACCAGGGACAGCAAAAGCGCGGATCGGCCACCTCTCAAAGAGGTAGGCAGAACAAGGCCCAACAATGACTGCCTCAGGGACACAAAGGTGGGTGGAAATGTGGTGTTTTTACTCAGCAAGTGACAAGCAATAACAAAAGACAGATGGGTGCCAGATGCCATCCAGCACGGCCACTTGTTGGAATTCAAACGCGCACAAATCCTGGTACCTCCAATAAAGGTATCACACCTGCACCTTCCAATTCTACAACAGGAAGTGTGTCAAATGTTAAAGAAACGGGCAATCGAAAGAGTTTCTCATTCAGCAAAGGGAACAGAAGTATACTCCAGGTACTTCATCGTCAAGAAACCAGACGGGAAGTGGCATCCAATCCTGGATTTGCAAAAGCTAAACAAAAACATCAAAAAGCAAAAGTTGAAGATGGTGACATTTCAGGATATCATAAAGGCCATACAAGCCCAAGAATATCTGGCGGCGTTAGACCTCAAAGATGCGTACTTTCACATCCCGATATATCCAAGACACTGAAAGTATCTCAGATTGGAGGTCGGCGAAAGCCATTGCCACTTTTGAGTACTTCCATTCGGCCTAAAATCAACACCCAGGATGTTCACAAACTGCCTAGCACAAGTGGCAGCTTTTCTCAGAAAACAGCGCCACCACGTCTACCCATATCTAAACGACTGGCTGATTCGAGATCCAACATATCAGCAAACCATGTTTTCTCTGAGACAAACTGAAGCCTTCTCCAACAATTGGGATTTGCAATAAATTATACCAAATCTTGCACATTTCCTTCAAAAAGTTTGGTGTTCCTGTGTGCTCAATTCCTTACGGAGCAATGTCTCGTCAGACCTTCATCACACAGGATAAAAAAATTGATAACCCTGGCAAATTCCTTCACGCCAAACATGCTAATCATGGTGCGCAAATACATGGCTCTCATAGGGACCATGTTTTCCTGCATCCCGCTAGTACCTAACTGCAGGCTAAACATGTGGCCAATAGAAAGGTTCCTAGCTATCAGATGGTGCCAGATCCATAGGTCCTGGCCAGGCAAAATTACCATCACTCGGACTCTCTCAGACACACTAAAATGATGGACATACCCCTAGAACATCTCAAAGGGGATGCCCCTTGTAGAACCCTTCTACCATCTCACGATCGCGACCGATGCCTCCCTAGTGGGATGGTGAGTTCACCTAGATAAGCATCAAATCAAAGGCCTGTGGACCCTGTGGACCCCCAAAGAATCCATCCTCCACATAAATGTGCTGGAACTGCGTGCAGTACATTAGGCCCTGAAAGCCTTCCTCCCGCTGACGGACAACACAACCACAATGTTTTATCTGCGGAAACAAGGCGGAACACAGTCAAACACCCTGTCCCAAGAAGGACAGACCATTTGGCACTGGGCCATTCATAACAACATTCTGCTGCAAGTCCTCCTCCTCGGGGGGATACACAACAAAAAAGCAGACCCCCGCCTCTGCAAGGATTTGTCACAGTCGCATGAATGGCAACTAAACAACAAACCAATATCCAAAATCTTCTAGACATGGGGTCATCATCCTCTCGACCTCTTTGCCACTCAGAGCAACAAGCAGTGCAAGAAATTTGTGAGCAGGATCCCTCATCCTGACTCTCAAGGGGACGCATTCTCATTTCCATGGACCGGCATGTTCGCATACGCGTCCCGTCCATTCCCTCTCATCAGGAAAACAATCTAGATGAAATGTAAATATCACTGCAAAATAATCTTAGTAGCACCGTTCTGGCCCAGAAAGAGATGGTTCTCGGATCTCCTTTAACTGGCGGCTGGCAACACAATCCATCTAGGATCACATGCCAATCTCCTACCGCAGAACGACAGGGTGATTCTACATCACAACCTGGGTTCCCTCAAATTAACAGCATGGCTCCTGATTATGCTGAATTTGGCCCCTTAAACATCCCGACTGTCAGCACATTCTAGATGTGGCTCGGGTTCCATCCACTAACATTTCCTACACACACAAATGGAAAAGGTTCTGTACATGGTGTGCATGGTGTGCACAGCAGCCCAACCTTCAATCACTGACCATAAAACCTCAACAGGTTCTTCCCCACCTTCTCAAATTGGCAAAAGAAGGTCTAGCAATCTACTCTATAAAGGTGCACTTGGCTGAAATATCTAAATTTACAAGGAAAAGAGGATCGCCTCCTCTCTACAGTGACAGGCTACTCAAACACTTTGTACTTTTCCTCCAAAGAAAAGGATTCCACCGCTATGGAGCCTGAATCTCATCCTCGCTGGTCTCATGAAAACTCCTTTCGAACCTCTATCATCCGCACACATTACATTTGTGACCTTGAACGTGGCATTCATTATAGCCATCACATCCTGTAGACAAGCTTTGGAACTGAAGCTTTAGTGGTGGATCCTACATATCACTGATTCGCGAAGGACAAGGTACTATCCACCAATCCTCACTTCATTCTAAAGGTGCCATCAGAGTTTAACAAGAATGCGACCATAACTCTGCCTACATTCTTTCAAAATGCTTCTTCCCCAGCAGAGAGATCCCTACACTCCCTGGACGTGAAAAGGGCCATAGAATATCTGTACCGGCCAAAATCATTTAGAACAACTAAACAGCTCTTTGTCGCCTTTGGCACATCAAACAAGGGAAAAGCCATTTCAAAACAAGGCATTGCAAGGTGGATATCCTCACCAATTTCCTTCTGCCACACAAAGGCCAACAGGTCTCCACAAACTGCAGCTAGAGCGCATTCTACAAGGGCCATGGCTGCTTCTGCGCCTCTCTGGTCCGGAGTGTCCATCAAAGACATTTGCTATGCGGCAACATGGGCACTGGCTCACACATTGACCAGGCAATACTGTTTACAACAGCAGCACACTGAAGACGTGCAGATGGGACGGGCAGTCCTTCAACGGATGTTCCAGTAAGGTAAGCCCTGCAGCTTCCCTGGGTATTTTCTTGCACTTACGTATGTATACTTCTTGCATTAGAGCAGAAAATGTAAAAGTCTATAATCTTTGTGTGCCTGGTTTATCTCCTGCTAACATGTATACTGCTATAAAATCTATTCAGAGCATGTGAATCCATGAAAGGTCCAATGCTGGAGATGGGAGTAGTTTCTTACCTGTAACTCCATTCCTCCAGCGTTGGTATCTTTCATGGTTACACATGCGTGGCAAACATCCTCACAGGGGGATATCGTTACAATCTGAGGGGAAGCTGTTGGGGCAGAGCTATACACTCGACGTCCTACTGGTTGGACAAAAAGCACCCACAACGACGTCGATGGGACACTCAAGGTGTCACGTTTTTCCATAGTACAATTACTAAATCAAAGTAACCAGGGATTCCCAGCCTGACGACGGGGAATATTCACAGCATGTGAATCCCTGAAAGTCACCAACACTGGAGAAATGGAGTTACAGTTAAGAAACAACTCCCTTCTTGCACGCCAGGGGGGCCGCATGGTGATTGCACTTTGGGGAGGCCGGCATAGCGAACCACATCGCAGAGGCTGATAGTGGCGAGGGCTGTGGTTATCAGAGGTGCTTTGCTCCAGCTCGGGGGCAATTGACGCTGAGAGTGAGCTGCACTGCACGCCGGGAAGGCCCCAAGCAGGGACAAGCTGTGTCCCCTGGGATCCATGATGCAGAAAGACCCCTGGTTCAGGTATCAGGATTGGCAGCAGGCTGCATCCCATCATCATCGCCAGTTGTTGTGGAGCCCAAGAGGCAGACCCACAGCATCTTGGTGCTCTGAGAGGCAGAGCAGCTGTTCCAGGGTCGCAGCGTGGAGCACAGCAATAACGCACCCTGGAACGATGTTGGGAGGCAACTGGCGGGGGCCTCTATTTTTTTATGGATCACACGTGACCAGGCACGCAACCTAGTGGTGATGTGCTGAAGTCACAACATCATGGCCCCCACTCACTGGCTCCGTGTTAATATCTGTGGCGGGTCTGAAAATGAGCTCTTTGGAAAGCACTGTGTGAATCTCTGCCACCGACCACAATCTGCGCTCTGTGTGAACTAGTACAGTAGTGTGAAAGTTCTGGAGGCATGAACCTCTCATACAGAAAGGGAACAGTGTTATCCTCCAACCTCCAAGACCTGCTGAAAATCTGTTCAGATACACACTCACTCAGCTGATGTCTTCAGCCCTCCCCAAAGTGCTCACCACAGAACAATTACAGCCGACCCGCTACTAAAGGTGCAATAGAGCTTACACAAAACTCCAGAACAGACACTTCCAGCATCCACCAATGGGATCTGCACTATGGAAAATGTGCTCTAGATAAAAGCAGAAGTGCTGTGCCTCAGACCTCCCTACCAGCCACTCGCAGGGCAATCGTTGGGAGCAAGCAACACCAACATTAGAAGAAAGTGAGTGTTTTGTGAAGCCCTCTCATGCATATTGCTTTTACACACCCTTTCTTCCTCAGCCAGCCTCCCCTGCCTGAAGTCCTTGTTTAAAGGTTTCACACTTGATGATGTACTCCCATGCTGGCCCCTCCTGGGTAAGGGAAGACTGCACCCTCCTAGAAGTATGGGCGCTGCACAGGAACAAGGAGTCGGAACTCTTCCTCCACTTTAAGAGGAACCTTTGAGCTACATTCAATGGCGCGTGCAAAGTGCAGTGTCGGCCGAGCTCCAGCCAGTGCACTGTAGATTACCCCCTGTAAAGTCTCGGTTCAGTGACCTGAGGAAATGGGGTGGCAGGAAATCTTCCCGCAAAATCGAAAATATGACTGAGTAAAGATATTGAAATGGGATGCTTTGGAATGAGAAGATACCAGGCCCTTAAGAGATGACAGGCAGGAACAATGATGTGGGTTACCCACACTCAGATCCGCAAATCCCTTCCTGAGATTGGTGACCACATACATCACAAAGAAATAAGTTACAGCCTAAAATCCTCCTGCCCGGAAGAACAAGAAAGGTAAGAGACAGAGGTACAAACTCAGATACGTCTTCCACCTCTCCAGTAAGTTTGTAAGGTCACCATGTTTTGCATTTAGCCTAAGTGTGTAAGGTAGCCTTACCTTGCTTTTAGTCTAATTGTGTTAGCAGACATATTTTGCACTTAGCCTAAGTGTGTAAGGTAGCCTTACCTTGCTGTTAGCCTAATTGAGTTAGACAGCCTCATTTTGCATTTAGCCTAAGTGCATATGGTTGCCATATTTTGCATTTAGCCTAAGTGCGTATGATTGCCATATTTTGCATTTAGCCTCCGTGTGTAAGGTCGCCATATTTAGCATTAAGCCTAAGTGTGTAAGGTAGCCTTACCTTGCTTTTAGCCTGATTGTGTTAGTCAGACATATTTTGCATTATCCTAAGTATGTATGGTAGCCATATTTTGCATTTAGCCTAAGTGTGTATGGTCACCATATTTTGCGTTTAGCCTAAGTGTGTAAGGTAGCCATATTTTGCATTTAGCTTAAGTGTGTAAGGTCACCGTATTTTGCATTTAGCCTAAGTGTGTAAGGTCGTCATATTTTGCATTTAGCCTAAGAGTGCAAGGTAGCCTTACCTTGCTTTTAGCCTAATTGTGTTAGTCAAACATGTTGTGCATTTAGCCTAAGTGTGTAATGTCGCCATATTTTGCATTTATTACAAATCAGTGTGGGAGCCCCTCTAATGAGAGCGAGCATGGGTCAAATACCCTGTTCTAAGGAATTTCTTCCACTCAGGAGGGTCACCAACCTCATTTTAGCTCGCTTATCTAATCTTGTCTTATCTTAACAATATTTATAAAGCACATCGGTCGCCCGACGGCATCGTGGCGCTATAACCGCATACGTCTATGAACAAGCTTGATGGAGCAAAGTGCTAGAAGAGAAAAGTCTTCAGGGCCCGCCAAAAGGGAAGATAGCCTCAGTGACAGGAGGCTGAGGGATCTTAGAGGATTGGGAGCGTAGCGATCTACGGGAGAGTTTATGGACAAAACTTTGCTTGTAGGTATTCTGACCCTGTTTTATAGAAGGCTCTGTGAACCAAGCACAAAGACTTAAACCTAACACGCTGCTCAACTGGGAGCCAATGGAGCTGACGGAGAAGCAGCATCATATGGCACCATACAGGGGGGCGGAGCACCGCTCTTACTGCCATATTCTGAATCAGCTTTATGTTGGTGGAGGAAATATTTCAGAAGAGCCAGATACACAGCGTTACAGTAATCAATACCACTGATTATCAGAGATGATACCACTGGAGCATTACATTTTGATGGAATATAAGGTAGGACCTTCCCTAGAGTCCTCAGCTTGAAGTATCCCTTTTGACAAGTAGACGACACCTGTTCGGCCATAGACACAAATGCCGTAATCTTAACGCCTAGGTCTTTCACCAAAGAGAAGGGTAGGGGAAACGGGCCTAGGCTGTCAGGCCAGAACTCCGGAGTCCAGTTCATAGATGGGGTAGCAGTGCCAAGCACTAGCACCTCTGGTTTCTCACTGTTCAATTTGAGCCAGTTCCTGAACATCCAGTCGCACACTGCCTCCAGGAAACTCCTCCGCCGACCAGCCCTCTCCGGCTGAGCTAGATCAAGTCGCACAATAATGTGCTTATCATCGGCATAGAAGTAGCACTGGAAGCGACGCACGTGGATTATGCCAAGAAGTGGTTGAATATAAATGTTGAACAAGGTGGGAGATAATGAGGAGCCCTGGGGGACTCCGCACAACAGTCGGACTGCCTGTGATTGACAAGGTTGCCAAGGCACGGATTGTGAGCGCCCCGCCAAAAAGGAAGAGACCCAGACCAAGTCTTGACAAGAAAGTCCACCGGAGGAGAGACGGGATACCGGGGATCAGGGTGGGGTTGTCTACGGTGTCAAATGCCACTGACAGGTCCAAAATGATAAGGGCACCCACGCCCCCGGTCCACCAACCATGTCAGATCGTCAACCACTGATACCAAAAGCGAATCAGTGCCTCGACCATGGCGAAAGCCCGATTGAAAAGGATCGAAAAAAGCTGAAAGTTCCAAGAAGGTACTAAGGAGCGGTGAGACCATGGATTCAAGTAGTTTCATTAAAAAGGGAAGCAGAGAGATAGGGCAGATGTTATAGTGGACCAACGGGTCCAAACCTGGCTTTTTAAGCAAGGGAATTATAAGGGAATATTTAAGACCATAGAGGATAACCCCTGAGGAAAATGAGTCATTAACAGCCTTATCCAACCACGGAACAATCGTATCCGAGACATTTTTCAGAGTAGAGTCTGGGGTGGGGTCGCAGGGCGACGCCGATTTTAGACTTTTTATAGTGGCCAGAACATCCTGGTCTGTAAAGACTGGCAACGAGGACCAGTGAGCTGCAGTTGAGTCCTGATTGAAGGGTGGACAATATGATAGCCCGGGCTGGGCAGCCTGAGGGCAAATCGTAGAAATGGCATTATGAATGGCAGCTATCTTATCATTAAAAAATAGAAATAAGGAGTCGCAGAGTTCCTGCGAGGAAGGAGTGATGGACTGGGATTTTGATTGTGCCGTTAGAGATTGAACTGCCTGAAATAGGGCTTTGGGTTGATGAATGGCCTGTTCGATCTTGTCGCAGAAAAATAATTGTTTAGCTAAGCTTAAGATCTTTAAGTTTACCCGTGAACCAGGGCTCAGAACAGTGATTCTTCACAAGACAGCACTTAGGAGGTTCCAGAGTGTCAGCCATTGATTGGAATGTCTGAGAGATGGTCGTCAGTGTGCAGTCGGCGGTATTAGTGCAACCATTCAAAATCAGATGACTGAGATTCTGAGGAGACTGAGTGCCAGCAGTGCATCATAACAAACTGATAAGTTCGAGGAGAAAGGGAAATCTTGAACTTCGTGGAAAAGGGCTCCACCAAATGGTCTGACCAAATAATAGGAAGTGGAGGAAAGATAGATGTAGATGCGTGGGGGGAAAAAATAAAATCAAGACTGTTACCCAATTGGTGCTTAGGGTAAGTAACCAATTGAGAGAGTTCCAGGTCCAGCATTGTTGCCAAGAATTGACTGCACTCTTCACAGAGGAGTAATACTCATATGCCTATCAGTCTTTGTACTACCCATAAGGGAAGTCCTGCACCGAAATGCTAGGCAATTCTCCTCTGAACAAGTGTACCATCAGCAATCCCAGACAGGTGTTTCGGCCTAGTCGGGCCTCATCAGTGAAGTTGAAGCTGAGCCTCTCTTAGACACAGTGAGCAAGGGGTACACGTCTGGATTACCCTGGGTTACTTAGGGTGACCTTTTTGTGCTTTTATAGGAACTTTGGGTTTCACCCTAAGTTACCCAGGGTAATCTGCAAAGTCTGAAGATGTATTAACGATGGAAGAAGCCTGTCTCTCAAGCGGTGGTTCACTCATAACAGGTGACAAATGGTCACAGGAAAAGGCGAGGCTTCATAATTACTCAAGCACTTGTAAGGTTGTTTTGCTTTCAAATGCTATGCAGGACAAAGTCCAATGTTGCATCCTGCCGAAGAGGAACAATGTGTCAGCTGTTAGGTAGTGCAGTCAGCTGTGACAGAACAAGTCGAGGTTGTTGGCAGGCATTGCAAAGGACTTCTGGCATTTTAACCAGTGCAGGAATATATTGATCCAAGAGGACAACATCCCCTGCCTATTGAATTCAATGGCCAATCGGAAGTCTAGATACTTGTCAGATGACAACTACTGTTGACTGGACAATTAGGTGTTTCAAGTGCCTGTGACAGCATGGGCTCATGTGACCCAGATGAGTTTGCCTCCAGGATGAACTGTCAGCTGAGCACATTTTTCAGCTGGAAGGCAATATTTAGAAGCAGCGACTTCGGTCAGATAGAGTATGTATTTCCCCAGGTACCATGATCCCAAGGATGCTCCTGCAAGCGCGGAGGCAACCAGTGGTGTTGGTCTTCCTGTTCTGCATAGCCCAGACTTGGCTTTCTCCTTGCAATCCATTGCTTCTTCTCAATCCTCAGGGGAATCCTCCACTTGCATTCAGCCAAGAGCACGGCAACGTGTAGCGTGAAATATTTCAGGAAATCTTAGAGAAAGCCAGGCCTTTCAGGCAACGCTTCGCAGCGAATCCTGATCCTCTGGTGCGGCCAAGCGATATGTAGTGGTTTAGGCAGAATGGATCTTCTGGTGCTTGGAATCGCATTTACGCTCTGCTTTGGTGGATGTCATTCCGACAGTTATATTCCTGTCGTAGCTGCCAGTTGCGAGAAGAGCACACAGAACGATCAATACTCTTTGATTAGCAACTTCCTATTGCCGTATCCCAGTGGAAGGAATGCCAGTGGAGTGGTATTAAAGTGCATAAACTTCCTCAACCCAAATGATCCACACTCTGGGGCATTAATAAGGTTTTGTTCTTGTTCCCCAGTTGGCTGGATAATAAGTTTCTCTCTTTAAACTTCATCAGGGAAAATGGCAATGCATCTCTGCATTATTTACTGCAAAGAGTTTCAGATGTCAGAGTGTTCAATATTGACAACAAACATTTGTCTATGGAAGGAGTGACTAAGAAAGGAATTAAAGTTATGTGTGGTTCGGTGTCTCAACCTTTATGAGCGGCCGACGTAACAACATTGTCCAATTGGAAAACGTCCATTTTTCGTAGTCATCAGGACCCCGTATAGGATAGTTTTGGTGGCTACTGTAGCATGGCGAGTTTGCTGTTTTATGCTGGAAGCTGCCATGGATATAGTCCTTTTTGGTTTCCCACTCAATGCCCGGGGTGCTATGACATCAAAGGCCTTTTCCTTCTGGGCACACCGGAAAAACATCATGAAAGCAGAAGACTCTCGCAAGAATCAATGTTTAAGAATTTCCATTTCAAACTGATTGACCCGATGGCCTCATTGGTGCTAAATTTGTATTAAACTAGTACAATAGGAGCCTCCAGTCTTGCCATAGATTTCAGATTTTCCAAAGGTTTTGATTTTATCAAAGACGCAGAGAGGAGAAAAACCCCACTCTATGAAAGGCATAACTAGGGCATTGGCTGTTGTTGCTGCACAGGTGGTTGATGTTGGTGTACTGTCCTTCTTGACATGTTTATGGTTTCCGTTGCTAAATGTATCCATGTTGTCTAGTTAATTGGCTAGGCTCGAATACAACTTAATGTTTGACCCTTCCCTGGACCGAGAGTGTTCTTTTCACTGTTTCTGCAGGGTCGGGGCTGAATTCGCTTTGAAATAGTTGTTCAGCTGGAAAGAATTGGTTTTGTAGTTTCAGCAAGTTGATTTCTGAGGTTCATTCGTTTCATGTTGGTTGGGCTTTCAATAATGATGAGGTCTCCTCAGGAATGGAATGGGGCATTAAAGGACAATGGGGCTGTGATTAGGTTCCTGAGGCTCTGTTGGTGTTTTGAACCAAGCCTTTTCTCAGGTACTGAGCTTATGGCCCTTGGAATGTGCATCTATGGCTGGATGAGATTACACCAGAGTAATTCTGAGTCCAAATAATCGGACAGACTAAGACAAGAAGATGGCAAATTGCTGTTTTATTAGCAATTATCTAAAACAGGGAGTTTACAACGAACATCAACTGACGTACGCTCATTCTCTCTGCGTTTTCCGCAAAAAATACAATTATATACTTCTTTTTGCGTCAGAGTGACGTCATGCTACGTGACAATAATGAAAATCCTATCAAGGTTTGGAGTTGGTTAACTAGATATACAATCATATAGGCGCTAGGTTTGTTGGCTGTCCGATATCAGGTCGACAACTTATGCCTACCTCTTCATTCGTGTCATTTAAGAAAAATCTGTTACACAGCGTTTCATCAATTTCTTAAGCTATAAGGTCCTTTCATTATACGGACTAATACAATTGGTTTGGCACACTTGTGACATGTCTGGAACATTTGGTTCAATTAGCAGCATGTAAGCCAAGACCCAGGTGCAAGTAGATAGGACATGAGGCTGCCCTACCACCCAATTAGCCCAGCATCTCTCATCACCCATGCCTTCTGGCATGAAATTCTCTTTGTCCTTGCCCTTGAAGAGTATTCTCGTCCTGGGAATGCAACAGGAATGACGGCACTCGCTATCGTGTCTGGAACTCCAAGTTCTCAAGCCCTATTTGCATCCTTGACCCACGTGACTAGAGACCATGATTCTGCTCATTCTGCAGCTTTTAAATGTTTTAAATGCATTAAGACTTTCCATCCTTTTTGTTCTTTCTTGCACCTTAACGTGAGAGGATTCATCCTCTGCCCACACGTTCCTCTTCAGCGTAGATAACTGACCTCGACTTCTCAGTTCTTGACTTCAGGCCATACAGCCTCCAAACGCAGCTCCAGTAACCTGCTATTCTACTGCAACATAGCCTTCCATGTTCTATCCATGATTCTTTAGCTTACTTATTTCATGATACCAATGTCCAGTTTCTGTGCAATGGTGGCTTTGCCTGCATTCTATTTACTATTTACAGTTAGCCTACATGATGACTTGATCTATCTTGCATTTCAGCGTCTGTACATTCTTCATGCTTCTGATTTCTGCAGAACTGTTTACCATGTAATCTTCTTCTTTTACACTTTAGTTCACTTGATTCTTTACTTTGTCCTTTCTCCTCTTGGATCCATACATCGTCTTCATTGAGTATCTCGAGACGTCGTGCACACTTTGTTATGACGGCATCAGTTCATTTTCTTATCTCTTTCCCATACTCCTTCAGGGATGTCCTCCTCCAGGCTGTCATCAACTCGAGGGTACGTTCGATGTGACCGTCTTAATGGATACCGTATTCCATATACTCGCTGTAGTATTGGTACAGTGGCTGAGGTTAGACATGGCATGGTCTCATGACTCCAATACAGGGGAGGTAGGGGAGGTAGGATCTCCTGCTGATATGTACATCTGCTCCTCTACACTACTGTTCCACTTTGCTGCTCTGAGTTGAATTAAGATTGGGGAAACGAAATAGGAGTCTCTGAATCTGACTTCCCATTACATCTATTCATAAAATCTGAATTACAATTGCTCATGGTGACTGGTGACTCACTACTGTTACACCCTGCTCCCGTTCTATTCTTAAGCGACGGCATCTGCTGTAAGGTTGGAGTATCTGGGGACCAACATCTATTAAGTGAGGAACTAAGGGGACACTGTAGCAGGAGTACAATAGTCCCTGTGGTGAGAAGGCTCATCCTACTCCTAAAGCCCACCCTCTTTGTGCCATACACATGAGATGCCAAGCAAGGGTCCACTCCCATTCCCTGTGAGTAAAAGGAAGTCTGCACTAGTAGTACAGTAGGCACTGTGCAAAGAGGGCTTCTCCTACACCTACATTGTCCTGCTCTCCAACCTTGACTCAACACCCCGTGTGTCCTCATCTTGCTTGATCTCTCTTCTGCCTTTGACACTGTCAATCATGCCATCCTGCTCAACCGTCTCTGTGACAACCTGGGTATCACTGGACAGGCTCTGGCGTGGCTGACTTCTTTCCTCTCCAACCGTCCCTCCCAGGTCCAACTCGGGTCCTTCCTCTCCGATATCTTTTTCTCTACCTGTGGTGTCCCCCAGGGGTCTAACCTCTCTCCCTGGCTGTTCAACCAATACCTGGTACTCCTTGCCCATCGCATCGCCGCTCTCTGCCCCAACTTTCAGTGCTATGCGGATGATACCCAGCTTATTTTCAGGCTACCCTCTGCCTCCTCTTCTCCTTCTCTCATCTCGGACTGTCGGTCTGTTATCCAGGAGTGGTGTGCCGCCAATGACATCTGCCTTAATGCCAGTAAGACTGAGATCCTACTCGGTACACCCACTCCCTCCTTCCCTGCAGCTTTCTGGCCGGCCTCTTTTGGCCCTCTGCCTGCTCCCACCTGAAAGGCTAAAAACCTTGGGGTCATCTTCGACTCCACATTCTCCTTCTCTCCTCACATCTCAGACGTCTCTAAAAAATCCCACTACCAGCTGCACCTCTTCAGAGGTATTCTTCCTTTCCTCTCCTTCCCCCAGAAGCTCACCGTCTCCCTGGTTCTCTCTAAACTGGACTATTGCAACAGTTTCTATCTTAATCTGCCTGCCTCTACTCTCCGGCCTCTGCAACTTATCCAAAATAGGACTGCGAGACTTGTCCTTGGCCTCAAGCCCAGGGATCGGATCACTCCAGGACTGAAATCTCTAGACTGGCTCCCAGTGGCTGCAAGGATCAAGTTCAAAACCCTCTGCATTGTCCACAAGGCCGTCTGGGGCCTAGGGCCGCAATAACTTCAATTCTCTCTACCCAAATACCTTCCTTCTCGGGCTCTTCGCTCATCTGCCTCCAACTTCCTCAGGGTCAATCGCTTCTACAAGCAACGAGTGGGTGGTCGAGCTCTCTCTTCAGCAGGGGCCTCCCTCTGGAACAGCCTTCCTGCCTCCTTGAAACTTGAGGAGAACCATCTCCGGTTCCGGAAACACCTCAAAACCTTCCTCTTTGCTTCTGCTTTCTCTGCCTCTCTCCCCTGCTGAAATTCCTGGCTGAAACTGCACTGGTCACCTGGCAACCCTTTCTGATCTTGGGTCCAGGCCAGGCCCTGATTTCGCACACCTGCCCTGCCCCCCTGGCAACCCATCGCACCTGGGGACTGTTTTCTGAAGCCCTACAGTCCCCCACCAGCACTTATTCTGCTCTTACCCTGCACTTGCCACTATCTGGCCGCTATTATTTATCTATTTATTCTTCTATCCCTTGCATTGCACTTTTCCCCTCTCCCTCCCCCCTGGCACTTGCCCTTTCTCCTTACCCATGCACTTGCGTGATCTGAATGACACTGCCCTAGTAGGATCGTTGTCTGTTTCCCACTGTCTCCCCTCCCTTGCCTTGTCGCGCCCCGAAACACTTGTGTATGGGCGTGTTATAAATGCCATATCATATCATATCATACACATGGGATGCCATCCCTGGGTGTTGTCCCCTTCCCGGTTAAAAAAACAGAGGGGCATGGAGCAAAAAGGACTCCGGACTAGGAGTACAGAAGTCACCATGGTGACGTCCCTGGGTCCTCTCCCCTTCCGGAGGAAAGGGGACCCTGACTAGGACTACAGAGGTTAGTATGGGGAACACCCTTCACTTACTCCTACATCCCATCCTCTTTCCTTCATACGCATGCGATGCCGTCCCTGGGTCCTGTCCCCTTTACTGTGATGAACTCCGAGGGGCATGGAGCAAAGGGGGCTCTGGACTACGAGTGTAAAAGTCACCATGGCGATGTCCCTGGGTCCTCTCCCCTTCAGGAAGAAAGGGGGCTCTGGACTAGGAGTACAGAAGTCACCATGGCGATGTCCCTGGGTCCTCTCCCCTTTAGGAAGAAAGGGGGCTCTGGACTAGGAGTACGGAGGTCAATATGGGAGCACCTTTCACTTACTCCTACATCCCCCATGTACTGTTCCTTTCCGGAAACAAAGGAGACTCTGGACTAGGAGCACTAAGGTCTAGAGCATTTGACTCCAAGGGTAACTTTTACTCATTTACCCTTGAAGTCCTTTAAAGTGCCCTGAACAAAATGCAGTCTTTTTAATATTTACAAACCCGCTTCCAGGTCCTGGCCAATTTTATTGCCCGCTGAAAGCGTGTTTGATGCTTTGGAATTGATGCGGCTAATCGTGGAATGTCGGATTCCTTTTTTTCCCGTGGGAAGATTCGTCCATTAGTGCTGAGACACACACCGTCTCAAGTTTACCTTGTTTCTATAGCTAATGGCCTCCTGCGTTTACCTGGCCCTTCAGGCATGCGCGCATGCGTGCACTCTGCAGGAAAGGCTGTACCGGTGGCAGCAGACCTCACTCAACGGTGTCACGGGTGCAGACTCGAGGAAAGAAGAGATGGCGGTAATTACCAGCCAAGGGTTCAGCTGCTGCTGGAACTGTTATGACTGCTGGAAGTGGCGCAGTGAGATGCTTTAATCGTGGGCCTAATAGAAGGCCGCACCTAGAGATGCTGGTAGTTTCTTGATTAACCCTTCACAAACTGAGGGCAAGGTCAAAAAGACTGAATTCTAAATGGCATGTTTTAAGTCATCACGTCATTATGATTATTGGCTGTAGCCGATGGAACATATCCTGATCTAACGACTGGAAAATGCACCCAATAAAACCACCCTGTGCTCGGTGCTCTCTCTCTCTCTCTCTCTCTCTCTCTCTGTCACTATCACTATCTCTCTCTCACTATCTCTCTCTCTCTCTCTCTCTGTGTCACACTCTCTGTCAATCCATTGTGATGTGTTCGTCTCTCTGTGTCCGTCTGTTTGTACGTGCCTCTGTCTCTCTTTCTCTCTCGCTCTGTCTCAATGCCTCACTTTGTATCTGCCACTCTCTATCTCCACCTCCTGGTCTTTGTCTTTCCATGTCTTTTTGTTTGTCTCTCCCTCGCCTTTCCTCTCTTTGTGGCTCTGTCTCTGCGCATCTCTCACACTTTGTGCGTTCTTACTCTCTCCCTCACTCTCTATGTCTTACTCCTGCTCTCTCTCTCTCTCTCCCTGCTTTCTCTTTTCATCTGTGTGAGCACCGCTACCGCGCACCACTACCACCCAGGGGCGGCCCCCAGGCGCTCAAATGCCTGAAGGTTAAGTGAGGACAACGGAAGTCTAGGCTGGTCTATGGACCAAGTAGTTAATCCTGGTGGGAGGGGGAAAGGGGGCTATCCCACTTCTTGCTTACGAAGACAGATGTTCAAAATTCCGTGGTTTGCATTTGGGGGCGCTGACCGGGGCAATCTCCTTCACGCAAGATGTTGAAATGTTTTGTGAGATGCAGGCAATAGCAACAGCTTTCTGTCGCAGGCATGTCTTCTGGAAATGAGAGCTTCCGGTTTGGGCCCCTGCTGCCACTGCTACCTTATAAACCACCGCTCGGAATGGTTTAGCTAGATAAAGCCAGCCTTGGTTTCGGCAGAGCCTTGGGACTTTTTGCGACATTCCAGCTATTCCGGTGAGAGTTCTCCCTGTGCCCCATAGGCAGAGAACAGGAGGCTGACTCCCTCTGGTCCCATAGGCCTCTTGGTAAACTTTCCTTGTCTCCCCTCGGAGTAGGGCTACTCTGGATATATCCATCCCTGCAGAGGTGACGGTCCCTCTCTCTCGTGCTTGTGCTATTGAGGAAAAAGAGACTGCCTCGGTTGCTCCACTCTTCTGTGTCTGTCCCCAGCCATGCCAGTCTGGGCATTGTTTCTGAAAGACTACTTTGGTTGCCGTGTTTTGGAGGTAAGTTTTCAAGACGGGAGGGCGGAAAGTTCTCTGATTGTATCTTGGCATCTTCAGTACTGCTTACTCAACTGTGTCCAATTATTGATTACTTTGTGGTGGTAATATACCCTATCGTGAGTAGTGTATACAGAGTATATTTTTGTATAAACCCTGACTCTTTGGAAGATCTTTCTAGAAGAATTTGGTCTCCAATGCTTAATAAGCAGGTTATTGACAGACATTGAGCTACTGCTCGTGGGTTTGACTTCGCAACCATGCAGCAGCGCCCTCGGCGTGATGCACGTCAGCGACATGCGCTGCAATATTACTAAATGCCACTGTTACTCTGCTAAAGTATCGACAGAGAACCTTTGCAACAGCTAGCTGTAGTGTACACAGTCTTCCATGGTAGATGGCTCCTCACACATTCTTGGTAGACTAGACGTGTCTATTGGCGGGAAGTCAGACTTCAAACTAATTGGCTGTCGCTGTAAATTTTGAATGTTATATATGACATCTTGGAGATGGAATAGAACTGTTCATAACTACTGGCATTTCTTCTTTCCATGCATAGATCTTACTTCTAGAGAAGGTGGAGGAAGGGTTTGCCTCTCAGGTTCCGGCGGAAGAGTTGTCTCGTGCATGCGGCAAGAACTGGCTCTCCATGAAAGAGGAGTCTCATGAAAGCAGTGGAGCGGGTGAACTGTTGTGCGCTTAAACTGGCCTCTGTGAGAGCAAACGGGCGAGCACCTGGACTGTTGCTCTCTTCAATGGCCCAGACATATTCATGTGCATTATCGCTCACTTTCCGCCTCTATTTCCTTCGCTGTGCTCTCTACTCCCTTCTGTGACCCTTCCCACTACCCTGCCCCCAGACTGCTTCTCACGCTCCTTCTGGCCCTTTGCAATTTCTCTTGCTGTTTTGCCAAATGCATTTCTTCGCTTCTCCCGAAGTCAAGCTCTTAGTCCTTCCTCTGTGTCTCTTCTGTCCGCTGTACACGCCCACGTGACTTTTTGTTGCCCCCCCCCTCCACCCTCACGTCATGCCTTGATTGGTTCTCCAATACCATGTTATACGCATGTGTTGCTTCCGTTGAGGCAGAAAAACGTGTCGGTCAGAAATAGAGAAGGGACATTGTGGTCCTTGGTCTGTTTCCAAACTGATGGACATAAAAAGAAGTTTCAGTGCCAGCAGCTTGTCTTTTATTGCCATGCATGCATTTGCTGGACTGGTTTAATTAGGAGAAGTACAATTCCAGTGCAATACGTTTTCCATCAACAAATCCATGTTTAATATTTTTGAGTGAAATATTCCCATGCAACGAATTGGGTGGTATTTTACGAGCCCCTTTACCCCCTTCCTTCCCCCTTCTCTAGGCATCGAAGCTGTGATGTGCACCAAGCTGGGGTATAACCCAAGCTGCATGTTCATAATTACTACCTGTGCTCCTGATTAGTGCGCCTACCATAATTTAATTCATGCTAAATTCCGAATTTGGAAAGAATTACATCAATGCAAAAGGCAGCAGTGATGCCTTGGCTTGCTATTTTAATTACACTTGCACCCCTGTTGGCCTTGTGCTCCAGGACTTGCCTTGGGGGTGTAGGGACCACGGTGCTCTGAAGAGGTTCCTCTGCCAAATGTCAGGCAACAGTAGACAAGGCACCATATACAGCTTTTACACACATGAAATATGCTGTTCATGACTGTTAGCTCAATGCACAAAGCTCCTCTCTGGGAGTACTACAACTACTAAAGCACACTCCTGCCTAGCATATACGCCCCCTGCTTTCCTTTCACAGCTCTGCTTAGACCTCAGGTTATTAATACATTTTAATGGTCAAATAAGTCAAACAAAAAAAAAATGACTCTGGTCTGTTCCAGTATCTTAAAAAACGAACACTCTATGCAAGACCAGAGTGAAGCACACGTGCACACATTCAGTGGGGTTAGTAGGCGAGGCAATGGTGTACTCGCGCCCAGAATCAACCATTTTTGCTGGGCACCTTAAATGGGCCCTGTTACATTCGTCCATCCTGCTCTCCCCCCCAACCCACCCGAAACTAGTGCTCATCTAGCTCCCTCACACCGTCTCAGGCATTCCAGGCACTCGGCACTTGGACACAAATAATACGCAAAGCCAGAGGTTTGGGTGTAAAAGCTGTAATGGTAACACACACACCAGGCTCTGGAGGGCTGCATCGACTCTGCCCCCTCCCAGGCCTCGCTCATACTTATGTACAATGCAAAGCTACTAATTAATCTCCTCCCATTAGCCGTACGTATTCATAACAACAGGTCATTTCGCCGAAGAGAGGGAATCAAGTCCATCTCAGATTGTCTTTGCAAAGCAGGCTCTTATCGACCTTGGGACTTCAGCCAGCAGCTTCAGCGCCAGTGGGGGCTGTTGATGCCCATCTGCGAGGTCTGGCTGTCAGACATTCCACAGCTAGCTCGGCTGGTTGTGCTCTGGTGGTTCTCTGGAACATCTGCTTTCATGGATGAGATGTTTAGGCCAGTCCTTACGCCAAATCAGTAGGCCAGTCTTCCTGCTTCAGATGTGATGTATCTCAAACCAAAAGAAAGCGCAGAATCAGAAATGTGCCAGGTAACAGCCCATTGTAAGTGTTTGAGGTCTGTAGCAACAAAACCTTTAAATTCAAGAAGAAATGTTTACACATTGTTTAACACCATTTGCTGTCCTTAATACAGTCCTCTTGCTGTACACCATTGCCTCATCTACTAACCCCCACTCAATGTGTACGCATGTGTTTCACTCTGGTATTGTGTAGAGTGGTCGTTCTTTAGATACTGGAACAGACCAGAGTTATGTTTATTTTTTTTACTTACGTGACTATTAAAAGTGTATTACTAGGCCGTGGTCTGAGCAGAGCTGTGATAGGAAGGCAGGGGACACACGTGCTAGGCAGAGGGGTTATTTACTAGCTGTAGTACTCCCCGCCAGGAGCTTTGTGCATTGACTGTTTAGGTTTTGCAAGGATTTGGGGACCGCAAGGCTGGGCCCCATTTATTAGAGCATAACTGTTAGGGCCTAATTCATGGATTTTTTAGTGCAGTGCAAAGTGACTTTGCACTGCCAACAAACACCCTGATTCACAGAGCAATGCAAAGTGTATTTTTGCAATGCAAAGTCACTTTGCTGTGCAAAAGTACTCTTTGCAATGCGCTAAATGGGCCTAATTCACAGTGCAAAAATACACTTTGCACCGCTCTCTGTGTGAATCAGGGTGTTTGGTGGCAGTGCACAGCCACTTTGCACGGCGCTGAAAATTCCATGAATCAGGCCCTTCCTTAATATCTTATGATTTGCCACATGGGGACAAAGGTTCTAGCGGTATTATTTTCAACATTTCTGAAGCCATTTTATTCTTGCTATGGTTATCATTCATTTTGTAGCTACTTTCAAGTTCTTTGAAAGGAAGTGACTTCGCAGGAAGAGAGGAATGGGATCCATTATAGCAGAAAAGGGGTGAAATAAATGGTTGAATTTCTTTAACTTTGTCACTGCGCCTTTACTTACCTGTTAATCCTACCCCACCAACAGTAGTAGCACCTAAAGCAGTAGAGTTGCTATTAGGGATAACAGTACTACCACAACTACCAGTAGTAGCAGCACTACTTAATATTGCTGCTACTACACGTAGCAGTGCATTTAGTAAAAATAGCAGTTCTACCATTACTAATTAACAGTCACACTACCAGTAGTGGTAGTAGTACTTCTGCCAGTAGTTGTTTCATTAATAATAGTGCCACTACTACTAATACTGGTAGTGGTACCTCCAATACCATTAGTAATTCTACTACTGCTGTGGCTACTGCTGCTAATACTACTATTACTACTACTGGTAGTATTAATGATATGTGTATTATTCACTTACAAAATACTATTATCGACAGTAGCAGTACTAATAGGAGTATGGGTATGACTGCTACCAGTAGATATAGTAGTGCTGCCACCAGTAGTATAACCAGTAGCAGGGTTATGAACTACCAGCAGTTGTATTAGTACAAATATCAGTAGTAGTAGCAGTACTAGTGCTAGTAACCACACCACTGCACTACTACTGTTGGTACTATGCTTCATGCTATTTATAACTTCAGGGGAATACTGTTGCTACTACTAGTATTATTTGTACTAGTCAGGTTCATACTATTACCAATAATGGTACTTATATCAGAAGCAGTGGTAGTACCGCTGCCAATATATTTAGTAGTAATACCACTAGTAGTAATAATACTTAACTATACCTCTATTAGTAACACTATTAGTAGTAGGGTTATTCCACTACCAGTAGTAGTAGTACTATTTTGAATACCAATATTAGTAGTAATAGTAGTACTACTAATAATATCAGAGATATAACTACTACTAATACTACTACTAGAAGTAGTACTGGTACCCCTGTTAGTACTCTTACTATGACTATTATTATCAGTAGTAGTACTACTTATACAACTGATGGTAGTACCTCTTCTGATAATACTAAAGTTGCAGCAGTAGTATTAGTTGCAATAGTCCATGTGATACTTGAACTAGTGCTAAGCACAAGTAGCACAAGTTGTACTGATAATACTGCCAGTAGTCTTTCCAATGTTGGTGGTAGAAGTAGCCATAGTATTTATTTTTCTACTTCCACACTTTCTGGCTCTAATTCTGCTACTATTACTGTTAAAGGTAGCACTTCTGCTAAACCTAGTAATAACATGAATATCAATACTATAGTACCAAAAGCACTCCTATTGATAGTAGTCCTACCATTGCTGGTAGCAGTATTACTACTGTTGGTAATAGTACCATTACCACTACTACTATTGGCGAGGCAAGATTAATAGATAAGTGAACCTTTTGAAGTAAAGTAAAGTAAATGCAAACTTTAACTTTGTCCCTTTGTGGCCATAATGACTCTGCAGACTGTACTTCGTCCGCCCCTCCCGTGATGCCATTTCCTCTTTGAGGGTGCGAAATCAGCTCCCAGATTGGAGGACAACATTAAGGAGAAAGATGCTTATCACATTGTTAAAAGTAAAATGGACAGGGGATTTTGGTAAAACATTAAGAGTTATGAACAACATATGTTATTTTGTGAAAACGGTATGTGCCCTTTAACTGTACAGTAACACGTGGTTGCCTTTCTAAAGCCCCATTAGCATATGTGATATGACCTTTACTGTAACTTGATCCCATCTGTTCTTATTTCATAGTTCTTATTTAGTTCTTCACATAGTTATATCTAATTCAGAGATACACTTTTTCAATACTTTACACCAGTTGCATAAGGAAAGGGTCTATGCCCCCATCCTTGGGTTCTGCATACGTCCCAATGTGCTCTCAGTTTTGCTAATAGTGTGCCCACTCCCATCCTTTCTGAACATTGCCTCTGTATATTCATGTTTACTGAGTTATAGTTCATCCTTTTACCCTTGTCCATCTTCCCTCTTTTGCCCCCACTCTTGCTAATTCTCTCCGAAAAATATTCCAATAAACGTATTGAATTTGTAAGTGAATTAATTAGGAGTCTACGTCTCTTTTTCCAGTGACCTTGTCGTGTGTGTGTTTTTGAGGCAATATGCCCCAAGGCAGCAGGTCTACCCAGTAGATAATGCTTCACTACCCAAGATAAGGACCTGAGTGAAGCAAGAGTCTCTTAACGAGGGCGGCGGTGCAGGTACCGAGAAGGTACCTGAGTAGTTTCTCGCACGGAAGCTACTAGTGCTCTTTTTAAATCAAAAGAAAGAAACGTACCTTGGCTGTGCACCCCAGTGCCACACACTGCTAATGTCCTGGAAGTCCGTTTTCAATGTTGATGATGGTGACGTCATCAACATAAAAACAGACTCTAAGGAAAGTAGTACTGCGTGGCACTGGCCCGTGCCGCGCAGCCAGGGTAAGTTTCTTTTTTTTTAATTACAAAAAATAAAAGACACCATTAGCACCCATGTTGGACACCACACAGGTGCTAAGGTGAAGGGGGAGCAGGGAAGCGAAGGGGGCAATGACTTCCCAGGCTGCTCGGAATGTTGGCTTGTACCATACAGTACAGCCCGCATTCCGAGCATCCTGATTGGCTAGCACCCCCCATCAGGGTGCTAACAATGGATAAATGGGTGTGAAAGTGATTGTGAGTTCTTATATAGCACCTGCTGCTACATATGCGGATTACTTGGCAATCATCATGCGTTGTGCAGAAGAGGAAATATTTAAGGGGCACTAGTATCGCGATAAGTGCCTGTTCCACTGACTATCTCGGGGACCGCAGGACATAACCTCCAATATTGCCCATGAAACGGGTACTTAATGCTATAAGCACCCTGGGTTGCCAATCCATCTGCCTGATTCCAATAGATATTCACTATTATAAGAGTTCTGCTCTTTTCTGTTGGTACATTCGGGTGACCTATTGCTAGCAACTGCACAAACCGCGTGGGATGGTGGCTATATCTTAATGTCCACTCTAACTCGTTTTTTATTGCCACAATTAATCCACTCATCGGGCGACTCAGCTGATTTTTGAATGCATGATTTAATACCACCCAATACCCCTCCATTATAGGGGTCTCTTGTAGCCATACTTCCTGGAAACACAATATATCTGTTTCTAGGATTATTTTGTCACTCCCTTGAAATAGGTGACACGAGCCTCTTGTGTTCCAGCTCATGATGCAGGTATGACCCCTGTTGGGCAGTGTAGGATTGCCCTGCATAAGGCACTATAGAAGCCACCTAACAGGCATCACACTCAGGGTATGGATGCACGCAACCAGAACAGTATAGGAGTGGTCTCCCTCATCTCATGGGATATGAAGGCAAGGCCCTGATGCGCACACGCCAGAATTAATACATGTGGCGGAAAGGGAAAGAAAGGCTTCTCAAATCGCTGAACCTATGGCATGTGAAATCTCCCCAGGCACACCCCATTATTCCCTCCCATGGCGCACAGTCTCTCCAAAAAACGAGTTAGAGTGGACATTAAGATATAGCCACCATCCCAATCCGTTTGTGCAGTTGCTAGCAATAGGTCGCCCGAATGAACCAACAGAAAAGAGCCAAACTCTTATAATAGTGAATATCTACTGGAATCCGGCAGATGCAAGAACGAAGAATATGCCAGAGGATGTGGCCCGATTGATCTATGAAGAAAGAGCAAAGTGGAGAGATATGCTTATAATCATTGTTGGCAATTTAAATTGCTCATGTCTTGATAGGAATAACATGCCAATTTCGGAAGAAACTACGTCATCATCCAATAAGGTAAAAAGAGGCGCTAATTGGAGGCAGGCCATGCAATCAAGAGACTCTGCAATCCTGAATGGGATAATGAAAGGCGATATCAAAGGGAACCCGACTTGGAACAGAACCACAAGTTTGCAGATTCTGGATTATATTAGCGTTTCCTCAAATATGAGTGGGATTATTGAGAGTATGGAGGTTCACGAAATTAAGAAGGGTGACCATTATCAACTAAGAATGGTTTGCAACAAGATAAATAAAGAACCACCAAAGATATTTGAGGAAAACGTGAGTATAAATCCAGGTCAAAATTGACTCAGCATCAAACAAAATGCACTGCCAAGGTTGACAGAAAAATTAGTGGATTTAATTGTATCAGCCACGAAGGGTATAGATAAAAAAGTATAAACTATACCCCGTTATTTCAACAATCTAGAATACAACAGAGAGCGGGAGACTGGATGCCATCAATGTCACATAAACACGCAGACGACATTCAGATTGTGAAAAAGAAGAAACTCTTAAAAAAAGTAATAATGCGTGTAAAACAGAGTAAATTTGATAACAAAGCTGAGGGAATACACAAATTAAAACAAAGATGCTGAAATTGGTTAAAATTGCACAATCAAACAATAATAAATCAAGATGCACAATCTATGTTAGAGAACATAAAAGCCAAGAATATCACGGCAATATGGGCTACTATAAACCAAATGGATGCCCTACAAGACACTCTGATGTCTAATCCAATTTTAGCAGCATCTTGGGTTGCACATTATACAAATGACCAAGAAGAGGAGGAAGAGACACCTCAAAGCGAACACGTGGATCTGCTAGAGCCGGTTTGCCCCAATATGGAAGCAAAGATATTGGACCTGGAAATAGCAACAATTGAAGACCTAATAAGGAGGTTGAAGAACTCCAGGGCGCCAGGCCCGGATGGGCTGACGAATGTGCAGCTAAAGAAAAATCCGGAATTATGAGCCATGTTTCTCCACCACCTATATAGAGGGATATTGACAATGGCACAAATCCCTTCAATATGGAAGACGATGGTAGTTGTCCCAATCTTTAAAAAGGGACTTAGAACGGACCCGGGCAACTACCGCTCAATTGCATTGCTCAATGTGGCTGGGACAATCTTTGGGTCAATTTTGTTAAAAGCTTTGTTACAATGGAGTGAGAGAATTGGTTATTTAGACAAATGGCAGGCAGGGTTTGTAAAGGGAATTGGCACCTTGGCTAACATCTTTATATTAAATCTCTTAAAAGGAAAAGCAAAGCAGAACAAAGGTAAACAAATCTGCATAGCATTTATAGATTTGTCGAAAGCTTTCGACTCAATTAAAAGATCGCAGCTATGGGAAACACTGGAGACATGGAGGTACCGAAGACCATCCTGAATAACATCAAAGGCCTGCACCAAGATATGTCAATTAAAGTTAAATTGGACAACATAGGGCATTTGTCTGAATCTATCCCAATAAACATCAGGGTTAAACAAGGATGTCCATTGGCTCCAGTACTCTATAACCTGTTTACGTCCGACGTGGATAATGCCTTCCAACAAATTCGTTTTTTTCCTCTAAAGCTGGCGGATACTGACATCGGAAGATTACTCTACGCCGACGATATTGTCATCTTGGACCAGACCCCAATAGGGTTACAGAGACAGCTTGATGCTCTTCAAAGTTATCGTGATTCAAACCAGCTAAAAATCAACTCAGAGATATCTCAGATTATGGTTTTTGGTGAACAGGAGAGGCGAAGAGCGAAGAGAGAACCAATATGGCATTTGAAAGGCCAATAAAATAAAAGTAGTAATATCTTGTATATACTTGGGAGTGAACATCAAAACTAGTAGTATTGAAGCTCCACGGATTGCAATGCTTCGAAACAAAGCAAAAAATCTAGCAGCATTAGGAAAAAACATACTATAAAAATTACTGTGGGTTCTCTTTGATACCATTAATCTCCTTCTATAGATTGAAAATGGTCCCATTCTTATTTTATGGGGCGGAAACTTCCTTTTTGTTGGATGAGAACATGTGGCCAAAACTGGAAGGTATCTTTTGGCGCACGGTGCAGAGCCTGCCAAAATGTACACCAATTGCCATATTAAGAAGAGAACTGGCTTTAACATCATTAAAAGCATAGAGGAAAGTTCAAAGGACCCCCTACAGGTGTTGAAAAAGGCAATGAAAGATCCAAAAGAAAAGCTTCTCAAGGAATGTCAAATTATTTGCCAGTTAACAGTGACAGACTTGAACGAATCGGAAGAAACACTGTTGCGAGAACCAGGGAAGATCAAGAAAAACCTATATATTAATGACTGGATAAATACGTGGGAAGAGATCTATAAATATAAATATCAAGAAGATTTCTGGTCCGGGGTACGTAAATTGAATGAAATACCCAAATATTTACATATCTGGTTCCTGAGACTGCAATATACGAGATTCCAGTAAAACATCATATCGCCAGCCAGATGGTTAGAAAGAGGAAAGGATATTTAAAAAACCCGCACATGCAGACTGTGTCAACACCCGGATGAGGCTGACTCATTAAAACATCTAGTAATCAGCTGCCCTGTGTTGCATAGGGAAAGAATCCAAGAAACGGGGCCCATTATCGTAAAGCATGGATCGCGCTCAGCAAATGCATGGTGGCAGATTTTAATTGAAGCAGATAAAACTCATATTATATTGGCATTGGCAAGATTTTTGTTTTTAATTGCAGCAAAATTAGAAGTGGTTGAAACAAATGATTAGGATGGAGAACAGGACTCAAAAAATTGTAAACATGCAAGAATGCGACTGCAGAGAATTGGTGCCATTAAATAATGGAAGATCAGAAGTAGAGCTCTGGAGTCTAGTCTTTAGAACATTTGCTATTGCACGTGTATGTTAACATTGATACATGTTTTAAACTATTTTGTATTGTGAGTTTCGTTAGTTTTATAAAGTTTTAAATGTTTAGCTGTGTGCAATGTGCTATTATTGTTGACTAAAGTTTTTCTATGTTGTAAATCATTTGAAGTTTTAATTAAAAAAATAATGAAATTATATTTTATTTATTTATTCATATCGCGCTCGTACACAAGTGTTTCATAGCCTGATTGGGCTGTTTGAGGGGGGCGCTACCATACTGTCTGTCAAGATGCAGACCTAGACTTCCTTCTAATGTAACTGACCAGTAGGGTTCGACCTATACCTGATTGTGTTTTTAGCCTGTTTTTAGGATGTGGGGGAGAAATGTCATACTTACTGTATCCTCAGAGTTCAAAGTGCACCAAAACTGCATTTCTTTAGCTTTCCATACCATACCTGGGTCCGATGATTCGGCCACTCGACCCCACTGCAGTCTCTTAAAACTGTGCTACAAAGGCTGAAAGAAACACATGGATAGAAAAATGCATCTGAAACAACCACCATTACTTCCAGCCATTGCTCTCACGCACAGCATGCAGTTTCACACACCACACCCTTTCTAATCACCCACCATTCACACCTCTTAAGGCGCATGTTAAGGTCTCTAGCAAACCCGCAGAGCCAATAAGCTGAGCCTGCAGCAATTTCATCTCAATCATGCTTCAATGCAGAGGGCAATCCCTGATCACTGCAGGAGCAGGGCTATCAGGGGGCTGGGAATGAGCTCAATGCCCCAAGCAGATTACCGAGATCAACAGCAGCGAGTAGTGATTGACAGATAGCTCAGGGTGAATATGAGATTACAGCAAATCTAGCATGGCCTAGTTCCAATATCCAGTAACAGGACAGACAAACTCAAAACCCGCCCTTCACCTGACTTTCCAGGAACGAAGCTCAGCCGTTCCCGCCCACTTCGACCTCTGTGTATTCCTCATAACCCGTGCTAGAACTAAAGTGGATGTTTGGGTCTCTGACCCAAAGGGTTTGGGGGTGTTTGGCCATATGAAAAGTGATTGTGGCAAACTGGCTGAAATAAAACAGCCTGCATGCAGTCACTTTTCGTACGGTCAAACACCACCCACCACCCCTACTTTCCTGCTCGCTCGCCACCTGATCCACATCAACCCTGCGGAGTCCTTAGGATTTTCTCTCGAAAACGCCTATATCCTATTGACACCATCCAAGTCATACATATCTCCATGCCGACCTCCATCTTTAGGGCTACATCCTGTGCCGAGGGGCTTAAATGTACCCCCCCTCGGGGTGAGACCCTTGTTAGAGAGAGGCTGTGCCTAGGGTTCCATGTCATTTCATTGCGGGATGTTTTTGCGTGTGGTTTTTTACTGCAATTTTTGTAACGAAAAAAACATTGCATTTTTTTAACATTATTTTTGGGGGGGTTCCCTCCTAAACCCCCATTCCTTTTAATTTTTTATTTATTCCAAACACCCACACCCCATATATATAATTGTGTAACCCCCCCTAAAAAATGTAATGAGTTTTGTGTACAAACAAGCCCACGATGAAAGGACGTCGTACCGTGCCTAGCAGGGCCACCACCTGGTTGTATTTCAAGCAGGATTTAGCATTATAACCGTCCACTGGGTCACCTTACAAAATGATTTCTCAGGACAATTTAGACGTGGAATCTGTTTTGTGGTTCATGCCGACCATGCGCCCCTCTTTCCCAGCATCTAGTTTTATGGTAACTTGAGTGCATTGGCATTTCAGCAGATTTGTAGCACAGCACATTAAACTCTTATGCATAGAAGAGACCGTCTTGTTGGATTTGCCTTGACACCCTCTGTGGCAAAAGACATTTAGATCTTCTCATTTGCATACATAGTGACATCACAGAAAAGATCAGATGTGTCATCGTTCTTTGTTAGTGACATTAAAAGAAGTGTCCATGTATAAACCCAGACATAACTACATGTTATTGTGCAGTATATGGATGGTCACGGTATCCAGTGATTTTATAGGGGGAAAAAAGAATTCAATTATATATATTTAATGAGCCATTTGCAGTTTCACTGTACCGGCCGTGTGTACTTACACGTGCATGGCTTAATCTTTGAGACAAGCATATGCTACTGGCATATTTTAATCCCTTACCCTATATATATATTATATATATAGGGTAAGGGATTAAAAAGGGCCGGAGAGGGTTGGGGGTTAAACACATAGGGACACGGGTGGCTTGTGTAGGGCCACCCCTCCCAAAAACAATCTAGGCACTGTATCATCTAGAAACCCACAAAAGAGGAGATTATTTTTTAAATAGGAAAAAGTACAACCTGCATCACTTCTAGAACCTACCAAATTTGGCAGATAGGACACAGTATGGTTAAATGATGTGCCCACTATCACACACTCTGTTTAAGTGGTGATGCCAATATTTTGTCCCATTCTGCGATTTGAGCATTTGACCACATCCTTTTCCAGCTATAGTTCATGTTTGTTATGGTTTGGATTTCAAGAGCTTAAAATAATTCGTTTTTAAAGAAATGCTTTCAAAAAGTAGAGAAATTGCATTAAAAAACTCAGCAGACAATATATAAATTGCTAAAGAAATTGGTCCAGTAACATCAATATGATTAGGCATTTATTTTCCCCATCTCAAATGGAAAATTAAAATAGCATCCATGCAAACGTATGTGAACCTTAGCACATTTCGTGTGGGTTTCTTTGAAAGACAATACAACAGAATTCGAGGTCATATGCTCCACGACATTTATTCACCAACCACCTCTTAAGGGACAATAGCCCTTCCCCGGGCACTGCAGTGCCTCGGCCTCCAACCCCCTATCTCTCTCAACTGTGTGCCAACACAGAGCAAGACTTCAGGGGAGCGGCTTGGCTTCCTGCATTTTGAAATATCAGAAAAAGTGTGAACTCTTAGCCAGGAAGGCTTTGGGAAACTGGTAATGAGAGAGAGAAAAAGTTGGGATTTTTCGCTGTCCTAGACAGACTGCGTGCGGGACACGGACATCGCTATAAATCAGGATAGTCCCACAAAATACGGGACTGTTGGTCATGCAGTGATCTTTGTCTCTTAATGAATTAATGTGCTTCATTAGCACTCCGCTCTCTTGAAGTTAAACTACAAGCACTTTCAAGAACTGAACAACTATCAATATGGGGCATTCAAAGCCCGATCGATGCAAACTCAATGGCGTAAGCAGCCCCACTTCCTGGTGACCTGCAAGTTCATTCAGAGCGCGCACTTTGCGCACCCCTCACTTCCTGGTCATCTGCGCGCTCACGCAGAGCCTGCACTTGGCGTGCACCTCCTCTTAAGCAGCCCTGCTACTTCCTGGTGACTCCTGAGCTCAGGCTGAACGTGCACTTGGCGCACATCCCCTCTTCTAATTTGGGAATTGTATGGCAGGAAGCATGCGCCCAGCCTGAGTGACAGCGCTGCACAAAGGCTGGGAACCTGCATGGCAACCATCCCCTGGGGAGCCAGGAGTGCTGAAGCTGCTATTTACTCATTCACAGGGACCACTGAAATAGCCGTGGAGCTAGGTGAACAAACACGCTTTTACGTTAAAATACCGAGGCCGAGAGCCACGCAGCCGTATATGCCGAAGCTGATAGCTAAATGTCGAATGCATTCATTTGACAAATGACCCCCGCTTTCCATGTAATGGAAGGAGCGGACACCCCCGCAACCCTCGCTCGCCTTGTTAGGCATTGTGGGATTTGGGATGTTTGTTCTTGCCGAATGTGCACTAAACGTGCATTCAGAATTTATTTCCCGGGATTGTCGGGGAATACCAAACAAACCTCTCAATGGGGGCCTGTCCACACCACGTGAGTGTAAGACTAACGTTGTTAGTCTAACATCATATTATGAGACTAGAATCACAAAAAAATCACCCTCTTTCTTGTTCCAAGGTGGCTCTGAAGGTTTGGGTATATTTGATATGATATGATATGTTATTTATAACGCGCTTAATACCCAGAGGTTTCTAAGCACGGACCCGGGGATCGAACCTGTGTTGCTCCATGTCATCTTGCTTCCAAGGCGAGCACGTTGCCGCTGAGCTATCCTCCCGAGACCTAAAACATGACCTAATCACATTTGATCATATGCATTTCACCTTTTTCTGGGTCTAAAATGCAGGGGGAGACCCCGCAATCTCCTCCCCTCTTCCCCTCAACCTAATCAATACCCTTACTCACCCCCATATATATATATATATTTAATTAAATTTGACCGAAAAAGAGTCAACAAAATTCCATCAAATGTTTTCGGTGAAAGTTTTTAGGTCAATTATCATGCGTGCCGGCTCCTGGAAGCATTGGCAGCGTTTTCGTTGGAGCGGCCATTGAATGTCCATCACTTTGTTTCTTTGAGTGAGGTGACGGTCTAGTCATTTTCCTTTCTGTTGCTAGCGCGCGGCTGGATGGGAGGTACTTATCTCCTGTTCTCCCAGCGATTCGCGCGTTGCAACGTCGGAGTCTTCGCTTCCGCACGCTACTGTGTTTGTTCCAGCACTCTTTGATCTCCGCTTTCACTCCGGTGTACTTTTTCTCCGCTTCGGTCTCCGGACCTTAGCCCCTCTTTTTTCGCTTCCTCTCGCGTACTCGTATGCCTGGCCCGCTTTGCCTTCTTTTCTACCTTCCTTTCTCCTCCAGTGCTTCGGCGTTCCTAGATCTCTCTTCTCGCCTGACTTACTTTCATTTTTCTCTCTATCTCTTTCCGCTCAGATCTTTTTTCCTTCCTCTATATTTTTTACCGGCCTGTTGTCCTCCAAGTTTTTGTCAGAGCTCTGCCTGCCTGCACCTACCTTCGGTGGACGGTATTTCCTGTTTAGTTGTTTACTTCCATCTTACCTGACGAGGCTTCTTCCTGGCTGGCGTTGTTTGCTCCAGGAACGTCAATTCTATCCTACGTACCAACCCAGTTTTGCATCCGGATCCTTCGCCATCTGTTCTTAGTGCAACTTCCAGCTACTAAGGAGGACTCAACTGGCAGTGGGGTTTTTTCAGCCTACGGCTCTTTCCCCATAATTTCGCCCATCTTGGTGGAGGGGCCACAGGAGCTACAGCTCACCGGTGGCCACTGTGGCTTCCTATCGAGTTTGATACCCAACTCCGGCTCTACATCAGTACCGAGAGTCAGTCCTCTTCAACACGGATTCCAGCTCAACAGGTGAGGAGTCAGAGGAGGGTAGTGGGTCTGAAGAATTACATTCATCAACTGACAGTTTGCAACACCAACAAGACATGGTGACCCCAGAACAAGTCCAAGAACTTCTGGGAGCAGTACACACGCTTTCACAGGAAGTACAGACCTTGAAGAATGAAAATCAAGCACTCCAACAGATATCACAAGAAGTTCAAACCCTAAAGGCAGAAAATCTGGTACTTAAACAAATGATTACTCTTCGAGAGACTCAGCCTGCGGCCGAATTACCCTTGATGCCTCTTCCATCGGGTAAATTTGATGGAACCTCTAAGAAGGTGAGAGAATTACTAGATGCATGTAAAGTGTACTTTACTTACAGGCCCACTTTGTATGCCTCCAACCAAGCCAAGGTGGGTTTTCTCATTTCAAATATGACGGGTAATGCCTTAGCCTGGGCAACTCCCCTGGTCACTGGTGAAGATCCCGTTTTACAACATTACGAAGGGTTCCGAGCTCTCATTCAACAAACTTTTGAAAGATCGAAGGCCACGTTGTCTGCTTGTGAGGATTTGTTAGGCGCACATCAGGGAGCAATGGATGTGTTGTCCTATATTTCAACCTTTAAGACCTTGGCCGCTCAGGTGAGCTGGCCGGAACAAGCCCAATATGCGATTTTTCGGCGAGGACTTAAAGATGAAATTAAAGACGAATTGGCAAGAACACCTAGACCATCCTCTTTTGCTGATCTATTGTCGTCTGTACTCCAAATCGAACACTGCATAGCAGAAAGAAGAAGCGAACGCAGAAGATTCAGAGGCAGATCTTCCATGGGTGGACCCATGCCCTACTCCCCGACACCCTCCTCACAGGTGCAGAGGGAAGAACCGATGCAGATAGGAACGGCTAGAGGACCACTCTCCACTGAGGAAAGACACCGCCGCCGAGAAAGGGGTTTGTGCGCCTATTGTGCCTCAGATAAACATTCTATTCAGAACTGTAAAGAGCTCCCATCTCGCCGGTCGGGAAATGACAGTCCTCTGAGCTAAAAGGGACAAGCATCCGAGGGGCTACAACTACTACCAGTCCCTATGTTTCTATGTCTATCTCGCCACAATCAGACAGAAACAGAAGATTCCCAGCTAATGGTAATCACAGTCCAAGTGAAAGGCAAGCTGGATTGGATAGAAGCATTGGCATTGCTGGACTGTGGAGCAGCGGGTAATTTTGTGGATACACATTGGGCCACACAGATGGGAATTTCTAGGGTTGAAAGACTCGAAGGCCAGAAGGTTGAAGGCGTAGATGGATCTTCCTTTTCCTCTGGACCCATCACACATAGGACCGAAGATCTGCACCTCAAGATATTTCAACATAGAGTCTATTACATTTGACATTATCCGCGCTGCCCATTTCCCGATTATTCTTGGCATTACGTGGCTCTGCAAGCATAATCCTCACATCGACTGGTCTCGGAACCAGTTGGCCTTTGTCTCCGAATATTGCAGGGAACATTGTCTATTCCAATCCAGTATCGGCAAAGTACAGGCTGCCAACATTGACCAAAGCACAACTGTGGGGATTCACTCCTTACCCTTGGACTATATCCAGTTTCGAACAGGTCTTCACAGATGAAGCACCTCTGGAACTCCCTCCACATAGACCTGAGGATTGTGCGATAGATCTAATTCCTGATGCTTTGGTGCCCTTTGGACGGATGTTCTCTTTATCCCTAACAGAAAAGAAAGCACTCAGGATTTACTTAGACAACAATCTACAAAATGGTCTGGTCCAACCACCCAAATCTTCTGCCGGAGCTTCTCTGTTCTTTATTCCCAAACGAGACTCTACAGAATTGAGACCATGCATAGACTACCGTGGCCTCAACCGGGTTACCATTCGAGATCGGTACCCAATGCCACTTATTACGGATATTTTGGAGGCGGTGCAGGGAGCTAAAATATTTACTAAGCTGGATATTCGCAGTGCCTACCATTTGCTTTGCATTCGCAAAGGAGACAAATGGAAAACGGCGTTCCGCACTCCATTCGGCCTCTATGTATATAGAGTTATGCCCTTTGGATTGGTAAATGCCCCGGCCATTTTCCAGAGGTTTAAGGATCGAGTGTTTTCCGATTTAATGTTCATTACAGTAATCGTATATCTTGATGATATTCTGATATTCTCAAAGGATCCAACTGAACATACCCAACATGTCCGGGAGGTTCTCAGACACCTTCAAAAGAATCAATTGCTAGCGAAGTTGTAAAAATGTGCTTTTGGAGGTACTTCCATACAGTATCTAGGTTTTGTCCTCTCCAAGGAAGGTATTGCCATGGACAAGAAGAAGATCACTGCTATCCTAGACTGGCCATCGCCTAAGTCTGTAAAAGAAATTCAAAGGTTCCTGGGACTAGCAAATTTATACCACAGATTTATTCCCAACTTCTCTGAAGAAATTCTCTCCATCACTTCCCTCTTAAAGAAGAGCTCAGGTCCATTCAAATGGGCAGAAGACGCAGAAAACAGTTTCTAGCATCTCAGAAATGTATTTTGTTCAGCCCCTATTCTCAAACAACCCGATCAATCCAAACCATTTATTCTCGAAACAGATGCCTCAGCAGCGGCCATTGGAGCTATACTCCTTCAGGAGGAAAATGGAATTGAACACCCAATTGCTTATCTTTCCAAGACATTGAATCCTAGTCAAAGGAGTTATTCCGTATTGGAAAAAGAGCTGCTCGCAATGAAGCAAGCCTGCGAAGAATGGCGACATCTTCTTCAGGGTGGGGTGCAACCCTTTACCATTCGCACAGACCATCGCAATTTAAAGGTACTGGAAACAATGGAGTGCGTAAATTCCCACCAGGCCCGATGGGCTCATTTTTTTGCCCAATATGATTTTTCTATTACTTACTATCCTGGGAGTCTGAATGTGCTAGTGGACGCCTTATTCCAAAAAATAGCCACAGAAGACACACCTGCAGCTACTCCAGAGCGCATGTTCCCCAACAAGCTTCTGATTGCATCCGTGAACTCTTTTCTCCAGCAAATAAGACTAGCTACTACCCAGGAACGAGAGGAGCAACAGTCCTTGCCCAAAGGCATGAATGAAGAAGACGGACTCTGGTTTAAGGATGACCTCCTATATATACCTGCAGGTAATCTTCGGACGAAAGTGTTACACTGGTGTCATGATCATCCTGCTTCCGGCCATCGGGGAGTGGTTGGTACAATGGATCTTATCCAACATTCCTATTATTGGTCGAATTACAGGCAGGAAGTGACTGCCTATCTCAAGGAATGTCCGATATGTGCAAAAAGTAAATACCATTCGGGTAAACCCATTGGACTTTTGGAACAAGCCCCTATTCTGACTCGTCCTTGGGGTATCATTACAACGGATTTCATTGTTGAGTTGCCACCATCTAATCCCTGCACCTGTATACTGGTAACCATAGACTCATATACCAAGATGGCACATTTTTCCCCACTACCCAAGATTCCGTCAGCAGAAGAAATGGCCAAGGTCTTCCTCCGAGATATTTTCCGCCCCCATGGGTTACTGGTAAGATCATCTCGGATAGGGGAAAGCAGTATACTTCCCGATTCTGGAAGAAGGTATGCCAACAGCTAGGAATAGAAAGAGCTCTCTCATCAGGATTTCATCCACAGTCCAATGGACAGACTGAGAGGGTTAATGCCACCCTGGAGCAGTATCTTCGCTGCTATTGCAACCAGCAACAAGACAACTAGGTGCCATTGCTTCCCACAGCTGAATTTGCCCTACAGTAACTCAAAACACACGGCCATTGACGCATCTCCATTCTATTGTACTTATGGTTTGCATCCGAGAAGCATCAACCCGGTGGCAAGAAGACAAACCCACTTACCGGCCATTGAGACTATTCTTAACAAGATCAAGGAAGCACAAGTGGCCGCCAGCTCCAGCCTTGAAGCTACCGCTCAAACCTACAAGAGGCAAGCGGATGCTCATCGCCAGAAAGGACCTGATTGGTGCATTGGTTCCAAAGTTTGGCCCTCCACTAAATTCCTCCCTAGATGGGCTCATCCGTCTAAATTATCTCCTCGGTTTTTGGGACCTTTTCCTATAATTTCTAAGATTAATCCGGTGGCTTTTAAACTCAAGTTGCCTCCTAACCTTAAACGAATCCACCCTGTCTTTCATTCTTCCTTACTCAAACCTTTCGTAGCACATTCTCATGCACGCTCCGAACCTAACTACAAACACTTGTCGGCAGACTGCGATGAGGAATATGAGGTGTCCCGCATTTATGACTACAGATATCGCAAAGTAAGGCTGGAATACCTGATCGGTTGGAAAGGGTACCCCAGATCGGAGGATTTGTGGGAACCCTCATCCCATGTTCATGCTCCCTCTTTGCTGAGCAGATTTCATAAGTACCATCCGGGCAAATCTGGGGGAGTCAGCATTAGACGGGGGCATACTGTCATGCGTGCCCGCTCCTGGAAGCATTGGCACCTTTTTTGTTAGAGCGGCCATTAAATGTCCCAGCAGGCTGGGAGGTACTTATTTCCTGTTCTCCCAGCGATCCACGCGTTGCAACGTCAGAGTCTTTGCTTCCGCACGCTACTGTGTTTGTTCCAGCGCTCTTTGATCTCTGCTTTCACTCCGGTGTACTTTTTCTCTGCTTCGGTCTCTGGACCTTAGCCCCTCTTTTTTCGCTTCCTCTCGTGTACTCGTACGCCTGGCCTGCTTTGCCTTCTTTCCTTACTTCCTTTCTCCTCCAGTGCTTCGGCGTTCCTAGATCTCTCTTCTCGCCTGACTTACTTTCATTTTTTTCTCTATCTCTTTCTGCTCGGATCTTTTTTCCTTCCTCTATATTTTTTACCGGCCTGTTGTCCTCCAAGTTTTTGCCAGTGCTCTGCCTGCACCTACCTTCGTTGGACGGTATTTCCTGTTTAGCTGTTTACTTCCATATTACCTGATGAGGCTTCTTCTTGGCTGGCGTTGTCTGCTCCGGGAACGTCAATTCTATCCGTCGTACCTGCCCAGTTTTGTTTCCGGATCCTTCGCCATCTGTTCTTAGTGCAACTTCCAGCTACTAAGGAGGACTCAACTGGCAGTGGGGTTTTTTCAGCCTATGGTTTTTGCCCATAATTTCGTCCATCTCGGTGGAGGGCCCACAGGGGCTACAGCTCACAGGTGGCGACTGTGGCTTCCTATCGAGATAGGTACCCAACTCCACCTCTACATCAGTACCGAGAGCCAGTCCTCTTTCAACATGGATTCCAGTTCAACAGGTGAGGAGTCAGAGGAGGGTAGTGGGTCTGAAGAATTACATTCGTCAACTGACAATTATGCTTATAGCGGCCCGGAATATATACAGGCAGCTGCTGATGCCACGACGGGAAAGAGCCGAGGAAGCAACCAAAAGCAAGGACACGTCAGGTATATATAAAACCAGAAAACATGGGAGATGAGCAGTGCCCCTCACATTGCTTTTCATGTGGTGCAATACTAGTAGTTATTGCCTGTTTTCATTCAGCTGATATGTCAAAAATCCTCTAACCTCTTAATAGAGAAGTTGAATAGCAGATCAATTAAAGATGGAGGCTTAATGTGAGGATCTTTTCAGCCACCTTTGGGCAGATTGGGTGGGTTTGATGAAATAGATTCCATTCTGGGTAGTAATGAGTAGCAGGCACTACCCCACATTGCTGCTTTGCCACCCCTGTGCCCAAAATATTCTGATGACTAATCAATTAAATGGAGGGATGCGTTCAGTGTTTGCTGTTGAATTGAATTTTATTTATAGAGTGCTACACGCCAAAGCGCTGTACAATAAAACAGACAAACTGCACAAATCAAATGGAATCAACAACTCGAATCAAGGTAAAATCAAGCGGTGAGGAAATGGATCCTGAGCCATGAACAAAAAAGGTGAAGCGAGGAGAGGGAACGAAGAGGAAGGCGTTCCAATGCTTAGGGGCTAGACGAGAAAAAAGATCAAAAACGAGATTTAGCACCGGGAGGACACGGAACGCTAAGTAGGAAGAGGGATTGAGAACGAAGGGAACATGGAGGTACATAGAAAGAAGTAAGGGAGGAGAGTTAGGGGGGAGCAAGACCGTGTAGGGATTTAAAAACCAGATAAAGAAAGTTAAAAAGCAGATATGATTCCAGTGGGAGCCAGTGCAAAGAAACTAAATCAGAAGAGATGGAGTCACGACAAGATAGAGAGAAGAGGAGACAAATAGATTATAGATAGAACGAAGAGGAGCAAGATGGTTAGCAAGATGGCCAGGAAGGAGAGAGGAACCGTAGAACAGACGAGAGAAAATCAAAGCGGAGACAAGAATTTTGGATGCATTAAATGGAAGAAAAGGTCTAGCCGTACGAATGTTATAGAGATGAAAGCGAGGGGAATGGGCAACTGCAGAGACATGGGAGAAGAATAAGGAAGAGTCCAGAATAACACCAAGATTTCTGGTGGAGGAGGAAATAGGAAGAGAAGAAAGGCAGAAAGAAATAGAAGGGGGAGGAATAATAGAGGCAGGAATGAAAAGAACTTCAGTCTCGGAGGGATTTAGATGGAGATAATGAGCTGTCTGTCACCCAAGACTGAATGAGAAAGGAGTCTTATGAATAGCTGAGGAAAATGGAGAAAAAGAAAGGAGAAGGACCAAAAGAAGGAAGACGAGAAGCAGGGGGAATGGTGTATAAAGAAAAGAGGCGGGGAACGAAGACAGACCCTTGAGGGACGCCGTAGTGAGGAGGGAGAACAGGAGAGTTTGCATAGGCGCGGCCTGTAAGATAGCATTGAAACCCGTTTAGAACAGAATCACGGAGACCGTGATGAAGAATGTGGTCAAAAGCAGCGGGCAAGTAGAGCAAGTCCAGGAGAGAGGACTGCCTAGAGTGACGGGTAGCGAAAAATGAATCGTATAGAGAAAGGAGAGAAGTTTCAGTGCAGTGAAAAGGGCGGAAACCAGATTGATGAAGTGGAAGGAGAGTGCTGTTAAGAAAGCTCAGTGAGTTAAGTGCTGGTCGAGGGCATAGCTTGGTCAGTAATATTCATGGGGGCAGTACTGACATTTTCCAAACAAGCAATGCAGTGTACCAGACACTGCTGCCCCCTTTACTTCTTTCATTGTATTGCCCTCTGTTTGCAGGATGTCTCTCATACACAGGTATATCCTTTCATGCCCCCTACACATAATTCTGCATGATGGTCTCCAGGCGGACTCGCCCTCCTTTCACCCACCTATCATCCATTGCAGGAACGTTTATTTCACTTAATTTATGAGGCGAGAATTGACCTTTGCATGAATAGGATGTGAGCAATGTCAGCCTGTGGTAGGCCCCACATGTTGGTTCCAGATATCTAAGGGTTATCTGCAGTCGCAGGTTCAAATCCCAGCATGGCAGATTCAGCTGCTTATCAATCCAAGGTCAGTAAATGGAATGCCATTACATTAGGTCGTTATTACTCCTGTTGCTATTATCGCATAGAGCTGGGGAAAGAATCTGCCACGGAACGTATTTAAAAAAAAATTATCAATCAAAGGTTATTAACACTGCCTTGAATTTTCAAAATATATTGTTTAAAAAACATGCATTACCTCCACGTCCACTCTTCCTCGTCCCAGTACTTAGTTCATGAGGCCCCTGCCTCCGACACAGGACCTTCTTCTATTTCTTTAAATTCCTATAACTCCTCCCCCACATCCACGTCACTCAGTTTAATTTTTCCTGCCTCCCGGCAGGTTGGACTTTTTCTTCCCGGTGCGGGGCACTGGGGAGCACCGATTGCTGGCCCCCTGGGGGGGGCTGTGTGGCGGGGCCCTCGGCTCCCTCAGGTGCAGCGCTGCTCCTGGGCCACTTGCGGGGCTTGGGGTCACAGTTGAGCAGGATTGCCTCGCTCGGTTCTTTGCTGGGCTCCGGACCGCAGCGTGAGCATTGTGTCCCGGGTCCTGCATGGCCCGGGGGAAGGTAAGGAGAGGGGAGGACTGGGCTTGATGTTTTTCCCCTCTCCTCCTGTTTTGGCCATCTTGATTCGACAGGCCTTTTCCTCGTGCTCTGTGTACTCATCTTTATTGGAAATGATGCAAGCACTTGGCAGTATGGGCTAGCCTTCCCTTTTGTTGTGTGGCCTCTCTGCTTCTTGTCGTGGGGTGACAGTGGCAGAGAGTCTTTGAAAGTGCGGGGGCTCTGTTCTGTCGCAGGCATGTCACATACCACCCGCTCCTCAGACACACACAGCACAGGATGCACCGGATGTTAGCTGCATTCTCTGGGGGAAGGTAAGGAGAGGGGAGGACTGTGCTTGATATTTTTCCCCTCTCCTGCTGGTATGGCCATCTTGACTCCTTCAACATGCCGTTTCCTCGTGCTCTGTATCATAGCTCTCAACCATTTGTGTTGCAAAGGCGGGTGAAATCACCCGATTTTGTTTTTGGCGGGTGAGACGCCCATTAGAATGAATGGGCGTGCAGGAGGCTTGGCGGGTGAGTCAGCCCTTTACAGGGCGGGTGACACCTGCCAAAAGCGGGTGAGTTGAGAGCTATGTCTGTATACACATCTTTATTGGAAATAATGGCAAGCACTTGGCAGTATGGCCTAGCCTTCCCTTTTTGTTGTGAGGCCTCTCTGCTTCTTGTCGTGGGGTGACAGTGGCAGAGGGTCTTTGAAAGTGCTGGGGCTCTGTTCTGTCACAGGCATGTCACATACTACCCGCTCCTCAGACACACGCAGCCCAGGATGCACCGGATGTTGGCTGCATTCTTTGCGTGCAGCCTGTGAAAACGGCGCATATTTGGACGCGTCTGCAAGCGGCCTGAAGGGTACTGGCCTGGCATAGTATACACTTTGGGTTCGAGTCTCTGCTGTGCTGACTCGGCATTTCATCCTTCCTAGACCGACGCGTTGGAACAATTTAGAGCTTGGGCTACCAGCTACTGGATACAGGGCTCAAGCCACCTCTCAGTAATGTGGCGAGTTAGTGGTGTGTTTGCGTCTGTGCTAGCTATGGACGCAGACTCCTTGTCCTCTTCCTCTGAACTGCACCAGGGAAGGTCAAAGGAGATGATTTTCTTTTCCCTTGTCCGGCATGGAATTATAGAAAATGCATCATGGAAGTAATGGCCATTCAGAGGGTTCCCAGTGTCTCTTCTTTTAGGGCCTAGGTCCTCCGGTGCTGACGTGTTGCTTTCACGCCTCCTCTCAGACTTGTGGGAAGTGATATGGCACATGTCTGTGCTTAGAGGGGTTCTCAGAGCCCCTGGTGCCTGTGGAGGGGGATGTCACTTCAGTGGGTTTTTCCAGTGTAGGAATACCCCAGGTGGGGGGTTGCCTTTGATGTCTGCTATCCGGGATGGATTGCTTTGCCCTGCTTTGTGACAGTATTCTGCCCTTTTGACGCCAGCCTGGTGGCTCCTCTGTCGGCTGGGGGGGCCCTGGTCTGCTGGACTTCTGGGCTGTCCTGTATCTTCCTTTTGATAAGTCGGATCTTTTTGTGGGCTGACAAGCATGCTGTTATATTGTGGCGCAGGCATGCTTCAACGTCCTGTGATTTTCCTCTGGTGCAAGTGCGGTGACTGGCGGTTTCCCTGGCTCCTCGTCTCTATCTTCTCGGAGGTGTATGGGACCGGTGGGGTTCGGCTTCCTGGGTAATGGGCTCCTTCCGGAGGGGGGTATGGGTTGCAGTTCCTGTCTCCTCCTGTCCAGGTTTGCATGGTTAGGACTTTGGTACCCAGCTCACGGTCCAAGTAGTTGGCCATGGGATCCGTTCTCTAGGAAGGATTGTTGTGGGTTACTGTCTTGCCCGTTCCTCTCCCTGTTCAGGGTCAAGTTTTCTACTTGCGGGTGTTCCTGGTCCCTATGCCTTCTAGGATGTGTCAACTGCTTATGGGTCTCAAGACCCTGCACTGCTTGTCCGGATGTCTGGGGAGAGTGTACTCTGGATGTTGTGCAGAGGGGGGCGCTTGCTGGCTGGTCTGGGCTGGGTTCTCAGAAGGCAGTGTGTCTCGGCTCGCCTGTTGCTGAAATTACGGGGCACGTGGTGTCTTGCGTTTTTTTCGGTTCCTTGAGCCCGTCTTCGGTTATGTCCCCTGGTGTCTTATTCTCTCTCCCACTGGTTTCCGACGTCTCGGCTTTCGTAGTTGTGTTTTCGGTGTCCCCAGCGCTGCGAGTCTCCCCGCTGTGGTGGCGGGGGGTTTCAGGTCTACAGGCTGAGGTGTGCATGGTCCATCCTCCTGTGGCCTCTCTTACTACCGACGCCAGCAGAAAGGGTCTACATTGGGGGTCCTCTAAGCTCAAGGGTTGTGAGATCTGGGGAGAGCCGGCGATCATCCAATTGGCAAGAGTTGTGCCATTGTCCAAGCTCTGGTGTACTACAAGGCGTTGCTGGACGGTCGCCGGTTTTGATCCGATCGGACAATACGACGGCCTTGGCATATGTCAACTGCAAAAGGGGTTCCGGCTGTTCCTTGAATGCTCTGGCAGCGCTGATAGGCACCTGGGAGAAATCTCATCTGGTGTCTCTGGTGGCCTCACGTATCAGAAGGGTGGGCAATGTTCAAGCGGATCTTCTCAGATGCCGGTTTTCACTCCTCGGCGGAACTGGTCCTGTTGGCCCAGGTCTTTGCAGTGACCTGTATCAGATTAGGGTCCCCGGTTCTAGACCTGTTTGCATCCCCGGCCTCAGCAGAAGTTCGCCTCTTCTGCTCTCGGTTTCAGGCCGGGGGGATTGGGGAATGGATGCCCTCTCTGTACAGTGGCCTTGGGGTCTTCCTTTATGCCTTTCCGCCTATTCCCCTTCTGCCCCGGGTAGTTTGGCGCATCAGAGTGTCCAGGGTGACTGTGTTGTTGTTAGCTCAGTTCTGGTCCCGCCGGAGTTGGCTCCCCTCTCTGTTGGAGCTTCGGTCCTAGGAACCTTGGCTGATTCCAAGGTGGCCGTGTCCCCTTCAAGGGGATCTGCGGTTGGAATTCCACTGGATGCAATGGGCAGTGTGGCTATTGCTCAGTCTAGGTTGACATCTCAGGGGTTCTCAGATCCTGTAGTTGAGTACATAATGGATGCTCTTAGACCCTCCACTCTGAAGGTGTTCTGATAAAGGGCTTCCCCCTTGGGATCTCCCTCTTGTATAACGGTTCCTTCAAGGGCCTCCTTTTGAGCCCTTTTCCGAGATTGATATCAAACATCTTACACTGAAATCTGCTTTTCTTATTGCCTTCGCTTCTGCCCGTAGGCTTGGGGAGATTGTGGCGCTCTTATGTCACCCTCCTTTCCTGAGGGTGCTGCCAGACTCGGTGCTGCTGAGGTGTGGTCCGAAGTTCCTCCCTTAAGTTGTATCTCGGTTTTCATACCTCTCAGGATCTGGTTCTCCCTGACTTCTTTTATGATCCGAGAATGCATGAGGAGGTGGCTTGGCTTAACATTATGTCCGGCGGGACGTGTTGGAGTATTTGGCTAGGTTTGCTTTTTCCCACCAATCTGATAGTCTTCTGATTGCTTGTGGTCCGGCTGAGGCTGGGCAAAACGCATCTGTGGTTTCCATTTTCCGATGGTTCCGGGTTGTGATCCCAGTGCCTATATGGCTTTTGGCCTGCCTGTGCCTGCGCACGATCAGGGGCGGTCCGCCAGGGGTTTGGCGGCTTCCTGGGCCGATGCAAGGAGGGTTTTTCTCTGCAAGAGATTTGTATGGCTGCCGCCTTGGCTGGTCTAGGGATTTCCATCAACCGCTATGGGTTGAGTTTCTCCCACTCGGGGGGTTGGTTCCTTCGTGGTTGGAGTTTTATCTGTGGGGATGTGAATTAAGAGTTATTGTGGGTGTGTTTGCTGCATTTTTTTTAGCTCTGTTTCTCATTGGGACCTTTTCCCCGTTGCTGCTTTGGTGTACCTCATGAAGTAAGTACTGGGACGAGGAAGAGTGGACGTGGAGGTAATGCTCTGATTACTTACCGGTAATCTTCATTACTCCTAGTCCTACTCTTCCTCGTCACCGTACTGACGACCCTCCTCACCCTCCCTGCGGGGAAGGTCCCATGCTCTGGCTTGGTAATATGAAACTGAGTGACGTGGATGTGGGGGAGGAGTTATAGGAATTTAAAGAAATAGAAGAAGGTCCTGTGTCGGAGGCAGGGGCCTCATGAAGTAAGTACTGTGACGAGGAAGAGTAGGACTAGGAGTAATGAAGACTACCGGTAAGTAATCAGAGCATGAGCATGTCAACGTGGACACCAATCATGTGATGTAATTTCTTGTGATGTCACTTCCTCTGCGCCATTTGGTTTTTGAAAGAATGGGTAACTACTTGAGACAGCAATGACTGTGTGTGTGACCTTCGGTTAAAAAACAAGAACATATGAACACTGATACAAAAGAACATTTGGAGTTTGAAGTTTGGTTTATTGACATTCATTGATTTGGAGCCAGTGAGAGTTTTGGTTGCAGCCTCAAGTTTATGAAATAGCGGATGCAGCAGAGGAGAGAGGGTCCTACCTAGTTTCTACCTGCACCTCATCCTTTGAATAGCTGTCTTTTCGTCGTCCTTGCGTGTAATTGTGCACCCCAATGCCCGTGGGCTACCAGCGCGGTATAAATAAATAAATAAATAAATAAATAAATAAATATAAGAGGGGGGGGTTGGACCCTACAAACATGGCTCCCTTATTGGATGCGACTAGGGGTGTAAACTACTAACCTAGGATACTGCTGATGAAACCCCTAAACAGCTTCCAAACCCCTGTAATTTAACCAATCCGACAGCAGGTCTTTTAAAGGTACGTATGCCTTAACCCTTACTGGTGTAAATAGCTGGGTGTCTGTGAGTGTTATCAGTCGGTTTTTATCACCGAAGTGCACACTCAAAAACCCACTTCAAGGCAAAGATACAGCAGGTTCAAAGGTCAAAACGAAAAAGAAGAAAGAGAGCATGTCAAATGAGAAGGCTGGAGTTTGACCAGTTCAAAGGTCGACCAGGCAACATGTATTAAGGCCCAGAATGATGTTATGAGGCTTCAACTTTTATAAGCTGAAGAACAAATAGCCAGTTAAGAATAAAGACGTGGCAAGTTGGAGGGGTGAGCGAAATGGTAAAGAACAGTGCTGAAAGTGGACAACAAAAGGAACAATTGGAGTGAGTCGAAGAAAAGGGAGTCCATTTGATAACCCCAATAAAAGAGACACTTAAAAAAAATCAGATCGATTTTAGAACTAGTTGACTTTCGAATTTCAGAACAGTCCATTTTTACAGCGCATCGGCAATGTTAACATGTTTTATGTGTTCATATGTCAAAAGAAGCCACAAATTCCACACTGGTCTCCTTGCCCTGATAACGGAGGCGGCACAATTACACTTCACAAGAACCGACCAAGTACTGAAAACAAAACAGGCACACACTTGAAACAAAAAGTAGAGGCAATTAAGACTGTTCTGCCAAGACTGGGACATCTGGGACTCCGTCCATTACATTGACAGCATAGGCAAGCATTTGCCTAAGGTGCACAGAAAGTTCTCCTTTCCGCAAATTGCAATGCCAGCGATGTACAAAGATTATGCTTCACGAAGAGCCTTACTATAATGGCTGTGAATAGGGGGCCTGCAACCTTTAACTCTCCATATATTTTGGACTACAAATCCCATAAGCGCCAGCCACCAAAGGCAATGACGAGGGTTCATGGGAGTCATATTCCAAAACATCCATGTTTCTTTCCTTTAAAAACCATTGCCGATAACTTCCCCCTGGAGGAAGGGGGTGGGGGGTGGTGGCATGGGAATGTGGGACCTTCCCCGGATCCCTGTGTTTTTCCAGCAAGCAAAGATACAGGGCCTCATTACAACTCAGGCGTTAAGGGTTAACGCCACCGTTAACCCTTAACGCCTGATTCCCACCTTAACGCCTGCTTTTTGCAGGCGTTAAGTTCCATGGTGCTAAGGCACCTTGGTGCTAATTACGGCACCGTAATTTACGGTGCCGTAATTAGCGCCTTCCCCACTCCCATTATGCCCTATGGGGCAAAAATGGGAATGGGGAAGGGAAAATGGGAAATGGGGATTTACCGCCCCACTCACCTTGGAATGGGGCGGTAAATCCGCCATCCACCATGGTGTAAACGGAGTTTACACCATGGTGGTAAAGTTGGTGCACTTAGCACCAAGGTTGTAATGAGGCCCACACTCTCTTCTGACAGATTTACCTGTGCCGGAATTTCCCATTCGGCTAGAAGTGTCACTTATGAGCAAATATTTGAAAAAGAAATGTAGAAATTTCACCTTCCCGATATGAGTGCCATTTTAAGTTGACAGTCCACTAGAAGTCGACTTTTCAATGGTCAACATTAATATTATGGGCCTCATTACGACCCAGGCGGACTTCGCGGTGCTAAATGCACCGCGAAGCATGGCGGAAAGCCGCCGATAGCGCCATGGGGGTTGGCGGATTTACCGCCCCATTCCGACCTCGGCGGAGCGGTAAATCCCCAATCCCCATTCTGCCCTTCCCCATTCCCATTTTTGCCCCATAGGGTATAATGGGAGTGGGGAAGGAGTTAATTACGCCACCGTAAAATACGGTGGCGTAATTAACAACGAGGTCCCGTAGCGCCATGGTTTTCTCCGGCTGGTAAAACCAGGCGGAGAAAACCTCCATGGCGCTACGGGAACTCGTAGTATGGCGGAGAGGTACGCCATGCACTACGCTGGCGTAATACCCTCTCCGCCAGGGTCCTAATGAGGCCCTATGTCACTTCCTGTGATATCATAAAGGGACATGTTAGCTCATTTCTGCAACCCCCTTGGACTTGGTGAAATGGCATAACCCATAACCTCTTTGGGCCTCATTACGACCCAGGCGGTAAGTTACCGCCTGGGTCGTACCTTTACCACCATGGCGTAAACTATGTTTACGCCATGGTGGTTGGCGGACTTACCGCCCCATTCCGGGTCGGCGGGGCGGTAAGTCCCCAATCCCCATTTACCCTTCCCCATTCCCATTTGTGCCCCATAGGGCATAATGGGAGTGGGGAAGGCGTTAATTACGCCACCGTAAATTACGGTGGCGTAATTAACAACATGGGGCCTCATTACGACCCAGGCGGTAAGGGGTTTACGGCGGCGTAAACAGCGCCGACCCTTACCGCCTGATTCCGAGGTCCCTTAGCGCCATGGAGGATTTAACACCTGCTTTTAGCAGGTGTTAAAATCCATGGCGCTAAGGGACCTTGTTGTTAATTACGCCACCGTAATTTACGGTGGCGTAATTAACGCCTTCCCCACTCCCATTATGCCCTATGGGGCACAAATGGGAATGGGGAAGGGTAAATGGGGATTGGGGACTTACCGCCCTGCCAACCTCGGAATGGGGCGGTAAGTCCGCCAACCACCTCTTTGTATTCTTTCATGTTAGTTATTTTTTCCTTCTTGTTGTACAGTCACAGCAGGGAGCAAACAGTCAACAACCTCTTAAAGGTTTCTCTGTAGGGTGTCTCTGACGGGTGAGCTCTCCTGCAGTGATGGGGATAAAATACATTTTGTAGGGCTACAAAAGCAAGAGCTCATTGTTTGAATGCTTTGTGTATGTTTCCTCTCATTAAAAATACATTTATAAAGGGCAGAAAAGGAGAAACAGGGATTAAAGTTTACCTCTTTTGAAAGGCTGGGCCTGTTATCTTGTGGATGTGCTCTGTAAAGATTGCTTTTTCACTGTGATTGTTCGGCTGTTTGGTTTGGCACAAGGGAACTGTGTCTTTTTTGTGTGGTTGTATATTTATAAGAAAGATTGTTTTATTAGTATGAACAAAGCAGCGCACATGTTTTTTAAAAAAATCTCCAACCTTCTGACGTCCATTGACCTTTGTCCAAGTTTTTCAGGAACATTCTAAAAATAAATAAATACATTAATATAACTTCTGTTGCCAGATTTCGGACCTGCTGGAAAATACTGAAAATGTTAACTCATTGTAACCTGGACATGACCGGGGTACATACAGTTTACTCTGGGAACCCCTCCCCACTTAATGCAGAAGGAGAGAGTGGACAGTGATGTGGGCGGGGCGGAGCCCCAGCCCAAGGACGGCTGATCTCCTCTAGGACTGAATCAAGTGCAGCTGGGGGCCACCTGCAGGAGCGAATAGGACCTAGCAATTTACATAAAAGCAGAGAGGATTTTGGGAACATTAGAATGGCCACATCAATTTCTATTTATAACAGGCCTGTGATATTGAGTCAAGCATGAAACCCTATTGAGCAGGTATCACGCTGGACTCTCTGTTCATTTTATTTTTCATAACACTCACCCTAACTGAAAAATGTCTGTAAACTACAAGACATATATACATTTTTGTAGAGTGTATGGTTACAGATTTTGAAGGAAAAGGAGAAACAGGCGTGCTTAAGAAATGATGAAAATGCTTACCTCTCCAGCTTCATTCGTGGCTTAGGGGGAGTGTGTTTTCAAGGTGTGGGTGGGCTGCTGGCTGAAAAAATCAACTGTTGGAGTGCATCCCAATTAAAAGTTAGATCTATTTCCCCCAGCATATTACTGACTTGCCATGATTCTACCCGTCCCGCCTGCATTGCTCAATCCCCAGTGTATGTTTCATGCATTCTCAGCACGGACACTTGTTTGCGATTCTCTGACAGTGAAGGTGTGTGAAGTGTTGGGGGGCTCATGGTGGCACCTTGAGGAATTGTGTTGCCAGGAATCTGTTTGGTGAGTCAATTTTCATATTAATGGTGTTATAATGTGAATCAGGTGAGCCTGACTTTGGATAGTGCTATACAGAGGACCGTTGATCCTGCTTAAGGAATTGGAAGACTTATGCCTTCTTCTACCCAATCAGAAGAAATAGTCTGTGGTCAGCACTGTTACAGCCAGGCGGCCACTATTGAACCCTGCTTGTGTGATTGGATGGCTCATGCTTTCTTGTTGCCAATGAGAAGACATGTTGCATGGGCTGGACTGCAGGCAAGTGTGGCATCGCCTGAACCATGCTTGTGTGATTGGAAGACTCGTGCTTCCCTCTAACCAATAAGAAGAATTAATCAGTGGACAGTGCGGTACAGAGGAGTGTCCTCTATTGAACTCTTCTTGTGTAATTGGAAGACACATATTTTCTTCTAGCCAATCAGAGAGATGTTCAGAGGTTTCTGTACAGTGGAGGGGCCTTTAATGAACCGTACTTACGTGATTGGGTCAGTGGCATAACAAAAGATTTGGGGGCCCCCCTTGCGAGACATGCTGAGGGCCCCCTCCCCCCCAACTCGGCAACCAATCACGAGTCATGCTCCACTCTGGGCCAGCCTAGATTCCCACGCTTGTGCAATACGCACAAACGTGTTGCTGAAGGGGTATGCCACACACTGCACTAGGAGAAAGATATAAATATGTGTTTTAATGCAATATACAACACACTTTCTGAGAAAAATTGGCTAAAAAGCCACAGTGTTTGCTATTGTTGTGTAGAGTAACACCAATCCAATACATGCAAGTCACCAACAGTGCACATGAACATTAATGCTTTGCTATTAAAAATGCCATGCCACAATGAAAAAATGTCCAACTGGCTGCGCAATGTAGACCAGTGTAGACACATAATAACATTACAGTAAAGCATGCCAGGCCGCATTAAGACATACCTAGACTGGTTGCACCAAAATGCCAGTTGAAGCAATGAGACTCATGAAGAAGAGAAGTCATCAGATCTGGTTCTGTCCCAAGACTAAGGTATTCTGGGAGGGAGTTTGTGCAGGGGTGATGTCCGAACTATCGGGACTGAGGGCTAGCTAGCCTTTAGGTTGTAGCTCCTGAGATTCTATCCAGGGCTACAACCAAAAGACCAGGGGCTATAGACCCCTTAGCCCCCTCCTAGCAACGCCTCTGAGTTTGTGAGAGATTAGGTTTGGTGTTGAGCTGCACCATTCCAATGGTTGCGTCTCTCTTAGTACTGGGTGATGTGTCATTGTTAGAGGATGTTGACTTTAGAAAGAAAATGTGGTTCCATAGGGCCTATATGATTGCGAAAAAGATGATTCTTAGGGCTTGGAAGTCGTCCAGCTCTTTTTGCATCGATGAGTGGGTGGATGAGTTGCTTACGATCTCCACCTATGAAAAGGCAATTTGCAAATTGAAAGGAGGGGGATCTTTCTCAATGTGTATGGTTAAAGTCTCATGGTGACTCAAAAAAGAAAAAAAAAAAAAGAGAGCACACATTCATTCCTGCATCTATGCGGCCTCTAACAACACAGCCAAACTCTTAAAAAATCTGCAAGGAACTGGCCAATCCTGTTGTGGTTTCTACCTCTCCTGTTCCATCAACAGGCCCTCTGTACTTTGGCCTCTCACATCTCTGCTGAAACTCAGGACATCCTGTCCACTATCTCCTCTCCCTCTTCTTCTCTCAGCCCCCTTTGGCCATCTCTCCCTCTCCTCCTCCCCTTCTCCTCTTTCTCTCTAACACCTGACGAGGTTTCTAGACAAGTCCCATCTATGGAAGTGTTGTTGAAACAGGTGCTCACCTTCTTCTCCAGAACCATCAAGGACCACATTGACACCCTTGATCCAGCCCTGGCCAATTTCTGTAATCATTCTTTTGCCACTGGAACTTTCCCCTCTCCCAAACCCTTGGAAATTCTGTCCAACTGCTAGCTTACTCTCCACACTGAATCTGTGGTTGTCTCCATGACCATCAGCCTGGCTTATCAGCTACCAGAGGCACGGAAACTGCTCTCCTAAACACCTCTGAAGATATGATCTCTAACCTTTATTCCAGCATTCCTTCTGTCCTCATCCTCCTGGAACTTTCCTCTGCTTTCGACAGGGTCAACCATGCCATCCTGATCAATTGACTCTCTGAGAACCTGGGAATCCTGGATCAGGCCCTGGAGTGGCTGACCTCCTTCTTCTTGGACCACCCCACCCAGGTTCAACTTAGTCCCTTTCACTCTGCCACCTCTCCCTACATGTGGCATTCTCCAGGGCTCTATCCTCTCACCTTGGTTTTTCAACCTCTACTTGGCCCCTTTGGCCCACCTGATCTCTACCTTCTCCTCTAACTTACAGTGTTGTGCGGATGACCCAGCTTTCCTTCATGTTCCCCTCAGCCTACTCTCCTCTCTCAATCATTCCTGGTGTCATCTTCAACTCCATTCTCTCTCTTTCTCTTCTCACATCTCAGACATTGCCAAGAAGTCCCACTATCAGCTGCACCTCCTCAAAGGGACTCTTCCCTTTCTTACTTTCCCCCAGAAGCTCACTGTCTCGAGAGCTCTGGTTCTCTCTAGGATGGCCTACTGCAACAGCCACTTTCTCAATCTGCCTTCCTCTACTCTCTGCCCTCTGCAACTAATCCAGAACAGGACTGCAAGACTTATCCTTGGCCTCAAGCCCAGGGACCGTATCTCTCCAGCCATGAAATCTCTCCACTGGCTCTCAGTACCTGCAAGGATCAAGTTCAAGACCCTTTGCATTGTCCACAAGGCTTTCTGAGGCCGGGATCCGCACTACATCCAACGCTCTCTTCCAAATTACCTTCCTTCTCGAGCCCGAAGGGTTAGATGCTTCTCCATGCAGAGAGTGGGGGGGTAGATCCTTCTCCCCTGCAGGTGCCTCCCTCTGGAATGGCCTCCCTGCCCCTCCCAAACTTGGACCGGGCCACTTGAAGTTCCGGAAGCAGCTCAAAATGCTCCTCTTCTCCTCTGCTTTCTCTCTCTCCCTCCCCTGCTGACCTACCTTACCTACCTGTCTGTGTACCAAATGGTTGCTTGGCTACCCTCAGTCTCACTGAGTCCAGGCTCTTTCTTGATCAGTCACCCTTCCACTGCCTACGGGCCTACCACGCAGTTAGGGGCTGTAACTGTAACCCTAAAGTCCCTTGTTCTCCTTGCACTACCCAGAGCTACAATGCCCTAGCTGCACTTAGAGCATTGCTGCCCTGTTTTCCCCTCCACTCTCCCTTGCACTTCCCCCCTCCCTTTCCCCCTGCACTTCTCGTTCTCACACCTGCACTATCTGACTGACACAAGACTTAGTAAGATCATTTGTCTTGTCCTCCCTCTGTTTTCCTTCCCATGTCTTGTCGTGCCTAAAAACACTTGTGTACAGGTGTGTTATATATGACTTATCATATCATATAATTTGATCACATATGCCCAGAAAAATATACAGTGCTGCAGTAAGAAACGGCTAGACTGGCAGAACCCAAATGCCAGTCTAGCCAGGTAATTACACTTAGCAGCACTGCTTTTTCAGAAATGCCCAGTTAAAAAAAGTCATACCAAACTGAAGAAGGACTAGACTGGCTGCACAAAAATGCCTCTCTAGCCACTAATACCACATATCATGCCTTCTTAGCATGGACATGGACGACCATTATGATTTATTGCACAACCCCACTCCCCACACATCCCTTCCCCCTCCCATTCAATACACCAACCTCCAAAATCAGCTAAGTGGCCCAGAATTACCTCCACGTCCCTCTTTCTTGTCCCAGTGCTTACGTATGAGGCTCCTTGCCTCACTGATAAGTACTGGGATGAGGAAGAGTGGGACTAGGAGTAATGAAGATTACATGTAGCTAAGTCAGGCATTACCTTCATATACCTCTACCTTATCCCAGTACTTGTGTATGAGGCAAAGTGCCTCATACACAAGTACTGACTCATACACAAGTGCTGGAATGAGGAAGAATAGGGATATGTGTAATGAAGATTACCAATAAGTAATCAAGGCATTAAACACAAGTAGTGGTGCAGCACCATTGAGCTGACTGGGTTTCAGAATTGCCCCCACACTGAAATTGTGGGCTATGTTGGCTTGACCTGGCTTGACCTGGCTGACCTACAGAGCAGTTGCAGGACAGAAAAGGACCTAGGTGTTAAAGGGCACCTGGGTTTCGCTGTTAACAAGCGCCCGGCCCAGTAATTACTAATGTACAGCATTTCATTGTTAATACCTGCATTCAAATGCCCAATTTTTTAAGCAATTGAAATTGTGATGTGGGTTTAGTACTTACATGCCAGGGGAGTGATTGGAAGGGTAGAGAGGGAACAGGAGACCAGTCATTTTCACAGCAGTCCATACGTGGGTGCTTTCAGACTTAAAGGAGAGAGTTAACTGCTTGTAACATTGAAGCAGCACTAGCATAGTCTCCTTAAAATGCGTAAAGAAGTTAGATGCCCACACACAAATAAGTTCGCTCCTCCCTACCACACTTGAAGTTAGCGCCTCTCCCAACATTTGAAGGGTTAGCCCCCCTGAAATGTAGGTTTTGTTGCGCCCCTGAACACAAGCACACACACCATTCACCATCTATACACATGCACACCCAGCCATCCATATATTTAAGTGTGCACTCGTTCACCATACAGGCACACCCATGCAGCCACCCATACATTTAGTGTGCACCCTTTCACCATACAGGCACACCCAGGCAGCCACCCATACATTTAGGTGTGCATCCTTTCACCGTACACGCACACCTAGCCACCCATACATTTGTGTGTACCCTTTCACCGTACACTCAGACAGGCAGCCACCTATACTTTTCAGTGTGCACCCTTTCAACATACCCTCACACAGACAGTCACCTACACATTTAAGTATGGATACTTTCACCATACAGGCACACCCAGGCAGCCACCCATACATTTAAGTGTGCATCCATACACTCACACACGCACACGTCATGGGGAGCCATAATATTTCAAAAATGAATTGTTGTGGTCACCCTGACTTCATAAGGCAGAGTGACTTCACAAATAAACTATTTATTTTTGAAGTCATAGGGCTTCCCCCACCCCATGACATGGAGGCCTCCAGCCTAGGGTCTTCATGTCATGGGTTGGGGGTAGCCCCCCAGACCCTCAGACTTCAAAAATAACGTTTCTCTTTGTATTCACTCTGCCTTCATAAAGAAATGATTTCTGTTACAGAAATAATTTCTTTATAAATGCAGAGTGAATTCAAAAAGAAAAGGTAAAAAAAAAAATGTTGAAAAAAAAATCTTTTTTAACTCTAAGTGGGGCCCCCTCCTAGAATATGTGTTTGCGGGGCCCCCCGCACCGCGCTGCGGGGGCCCCTGTTACGCCAGTAGATTGGATGCCTCATGCCTTCTTATACTCAATCAGAAGAAATGGCCAGTAGGCAGCGCTATTAAGAGAAGTGGCCTCTGTGGAACCCCCATTGCTCCCCCATATGATTTGTGGATTCATGCGTTCTGCTGCCAAGATGTACATTCATTGTAGCACCTATCAGGAAAAGAATGTTACAACTATGACCAAGAAAGCGATTGACTGTTAGTTTGTCTTTGCACTTAAAGTGTGTTTAGATATGTTCGCAGGTATGTTTCTATTTCTGCATCTTTTATTGAAAGTGTTCCATGTTAAAACTTATTTCAGAATAATTGCAATTGCCTCTGGTTGCTATTGGTTGGAGTAATTTCTATTTTTCATGTTGTAAGTGAATTTGATCTATGCCAGAGTGTAATGTTTGTCTTTTGGCATACTAGGACTGAACATTTTCCACAATAGCACTTGCCATGGCATCTACATTAATATGAAAGAGAGAGAGAGAGAGAGAGAGAGAGAGAGAGAGAGAGAGAGAGAGAGAATGTGTGTCTGTGTGTGTCTTTGCATGCCTTATGTCCCACACTTCAACGTAAACTGCGCAAAACATTGACTTTTGCCAATTTAAAAATAAATATATCTATTTATTCTGTGGATAAAAAAGGGATAGATATAGCTTAACGAGTTAAGTGCTTGCCACTAGTAATTGTGTGCATCCTGCTGTCTGTCACAGAGTTGAATCCTAGCATGAGGGCTGGCTCAGGCTTTCATCTTTCAGATGTTGATATATTGAGTACCATTGCATTGAATAGCTTTAAGAGCTGCTATTTGCACTGATAACATTGAAACACTGTGTTAGGAAGCCACATATGTAAAACATGAAAATAAATCAATCAAATTAACAAACTTGTTTCAGTAAAATATTATTTCATAATCTCAGGTTGTTATTAAACACAAAGAACTGGTCCTGTTAATGAAAGAAAATGTATGCAAAAATGGTATTATGTTTGTGTAAAACTAAAGATGTGTTCTACACAATGAATTGGAGACACAGGAACTAGGACACCTGGACTGAAATCCCAACTTCTCTATTTGACTACAAAATGTGGCTGTGAACAAATCGCTTTACCTCATAGGCAGTGGTCAAATAGAGAAGTTGAGATTGGTGACTGTCTTTCAATTGGAGGGGTGTAAATGGTGGCCTTGTATATGTGGGCGTGATCAAATACAGTGAGGGAGCAAGAAGCAACCGAGGTTGGGGTTTGGGAGAGCTCTCTTCCCAAGAATGTTTTGTAAATAATGTTTTAAAATAGAGTCTTTCACTGCACATCTTCTGTGATAAATTGTGTTAAAAAACATTGCACAATTTTCATTCAATTTGGTATGGTCCAACATGAAAAGATCTAATAAATGCAAGTCACCAATAGCACAGGAGCATTTTCGAATGCAGTTTCATTATGCCTCATATGCCAGAATAAAAAACATGCTCATGTTGGCTTCACCAACATATGCCAGTATTACCATATAAGAATGAACTCCTGTTCGCTATGGCAATAAAATATCTCATGGCACGGTAAGAAAATATATCCAGGCTGGCTGCACTAATGTAGGCCAGTTTAGCCACATAATAACAAGTGTCATGTTTGCTCCTGTAGTCAGGGGTCCACCAATTAGAGCATAATAAAAACCACATACTCAAAAATTAGAGCAAACACTGGGCAAAGAGCTATGATGTCTATTACCGCTGGGTGAGCACAAATCAAACAGAACAGTGGATAGGCTCTGATTGAAAGGCTGACATCTGAATGGAATACAAACAGCAGTTTTATACCATGAAATACGGTTGGAACTCCACCGAAACACTTGCAAGTTGGAGAATTCACATTTTCTATGTTTCCCATGGATTTCATTGGTTCATGGACATCACCTCCTCAAAGCTTACATTGGTTAGCGAAGTGTAATTGAGGCAAACAGACTAACAGTTTTCCATTACAATGCCTCCCTATGTGGTACCACATTTATTCACAACCCACCCCAGAACAGCTTGTTAATACTGAAGTAACATTTGTGCTGACCACTGGAACTTTAATACACTGCCATTGGTCAGCCCCATTGAGAACAGAATATGAGACACCCTGCAGCCATTGGGAAAGGGAACATTCACACGATTCCTGTGGGATAATGACCTTTGCAAACTCTGTAGCATATACTTTGGAGGCAGGCCACCTCCCCAGAGCTCAGGAACTTACCGTCTGATTGGTTCTGACAGGAACGCCACTCCGTCCAGTATTCCTCTCCCACAGCCGCCTGCCGATGGGCATCAGCGGTCATATGACCAGTACACTGGTACAGAGCCACCCTCCCTGTTGCCACTTAGGACATTGACTTTGGGTGACCGCCCTGTAATTACATCACCCAGTTCTAGTTATGTTGGCTTTCTCGTGATGCGGAGCTTGAGCCCCACCCCCCTTTGCAGATCCCTGTCGTACTGGTCACATGCTTTAGATCGAGGTTACCCAAGTCAAGCCCACCCCAAGGGATTTCTCACTACACATGTTTATGATGGCACTATTTTTACCCTTCCCCATCTTTAGCTAATCATAGGGCAGTGTCTTTGGACTCTGTGTACACCCAATGCATCATTAGCCCCTAAAGTTCCCTTTGAAACCCTTTGTACGGGGCATTTGTGGCTTAGAATACCTTTGTCATTTTCCATGTTACTGCCCCTGCAACCCACCTATTTTACTCTTGCAGTTGGTAGGTGTGTCCCCCTGTCTGGCGCTGAATTAGCACCTTTATTACACTCCATTGAAGCCCAGTAAAAAATGCCATGCCACAGTAGGAAAATATAGCCAGACTGCACTAATGAAGGCCTAGTAACATTATAACACTTATTATGTTGGGTTTACAATTTATGCCCAATAGAAAATGCCATGCAGCAGTTAAAACATATCATATACATTCACTCTCTCATGCGTACATGCGTCATACAGCATTCACACACTCTTTCCTTCACACATACACTCAAACTACATGTACTCTCTCATTCACATGTGCACGCAAACAACATACACGCTCTCAACGACACATGCACACATACAGATTGGACCTTGTGCATTTATGCATACATACATAATTTCCCTCTCTTTCTGCTCCTGTTAGGACTACACCTGACTCGATTGCCCTACCGCAGCACACGACAGGAAGCATGAAGCAGGGAGAGCTTCCTGTTTCCCAAGGACATGCGCATTGGAGCCAGAGCTCCACCTTCACGCTGATCAATAGCAAACGCCTCCGGTCTTGCGTAGTACATTGGAAATGCCCACTGGGGTACTACCAACTGTAAAAGGGAAACACTTCCCTACAACAGTTATGCCGGCCCAGGAGCACTCTCTCAGCTGCTTGCTGCCACTGGTAGAGTGCTCAGTGATTTCAATGGGAGGGTTTGGCTCACCCATAATGAGTGGCGAGTCAGCACCCCACCACCCATTATGGACGAGAAGTTTATGATTATAGGGGCTAATTTCGTCTTTGTTAACAAGTCATACATTAAGTGTTTGACCGGCTTTGGGACCTAAGAAAGTACGAGAAGGAGAAGGATGAGTCTTTGGGATTTCATCTTTGTGAAGATACAGCATTAATCCCTGATGTGCTTGAGAGATTTGTTGTTGCCAAAGACTTCTACTCGGGACAGCTGACATTCAGGTGTGCTTCATCAGAGTACGAGTAAAGTAGGAGCCCAATGCCTCGGGCCAATCCCATGAAAGGGATCATGCAAAAGCTAAACAGAAGTTCAAGAGTAGCAATCCCAGTGGGACTATATTGACCACTGTGTTGGCTTTCCAGATTAACGGCCCACGTTGACTGAATTCTTATGCTCGGTTAATAATAACCTGAACCACTTAAGGAATGCTTCCAAGACCTTCAACACTTCCATCCGATGAACAAAGAGGTTGTCATGTAGAACAGTGTAAAACACTGCATGCAAGTCAAAGATGATATGATAAGTCATTTATAACGCGCCTGTACACAAGTGTTTCTAGGCGTAACAAGACATGGAAGGGTATACATAGGGAGGACAAAACAAACAATCTTACTAGGCCTTGTGACATTCAGATCATGCAAGTGTGAGGGTGAGAGAAGATGACAAATGCCAAGGGGGAGGTTGGGGTGAGTGCAGTGGTGAGACAAAGTACGTGCTGCCAGATATAGTAAGTGCTGTCAGGGGGTGGTTCAAGTAAGTGCAGAGAGGCAGGGGACTGTAGGGTTGCAGATACAGTGCCTAAGTGGGTGGGAGGCCCAGAGGCAGTACAAGGGGCTACTGGTCGTGAAGGTGCCTGATTCCCGAGAGGTTTAGTAGGGTGGTCAGGCAACCAGTAAGTGCAGGAGACAGGATCATCAGCAGGGGAGAGAGAAAGCAGAAGCAAAAAGGAATGTCTTGAGTTGCTTCCGGAACCTTAGGTGGTCCTGCTCAAGTTTGACAGAGGCAGGGAGGCTGTTCCAGTGGGAGGCCCCAGCCAAGGACAGATATTTACCCCCCCACTCTCTGCCTGGAGAAGCATCTGACCCTCAAAGAGTTGTAGGTGGATGAGCGGAGGGCTCAAGAAGGAAGATGCTTAGGAAGAGAGAGTTGGATGTAGTGTGGTCCCTGATCCCAGACAACCTTGTGGACAGTGCAGAGGGTCTTGATCCTTGCAGCCACTGGGAGCCAGTAGAGAGATTTCAGGGCTGGAGAGATACGATCTCTGGGCTTGAGGCCAAGGATAAGTCTTACAGTCCTGTCCTGTATTAGTTGCAAAGGGCAAAAAGTGGAGGCAGGCAGATTTAGAAAGAGGCTGTTGCAGGAATCCAGCCTAGAGAGAACCAGGGCTCTGGAGACAGTGAGCCTCTGGGGGAAAGTGGGAAAAGGAAGAATACCTCTGAGGAGGTGCAGCTGGTAGTGTGACTTCTTAGAGATGTCTTAGATGTGAGGAGAGAAGGACAGGTTGGAGTCTAAGATGACAGCAAGTTTATTAGCCACAGAGGAAGGTGCGGGTAGATGGCCCAGGGTGGGCTGCCAGAATGCAAGAGGAAAAGCGGGAGCAGGGTTCCCAATGAGAAGGATCTCCGTCTTACTGGCATTAAGACAGAGATTGATGGAGGCACACCATTCCTGAATCGTGAAATGAGCTAGAGAGCAGAGGGAGCTGAGGGGATCCTGAAGGAGAGCTCAGTGTCATCCGCATGACACTGAAAGTTGGAACAGAAGGTAGAGATGCGGTGAATTGGAGGAGCCAAGTAATGGTTGAAGAGTCAGGGTGAGGTTTTAGAGCCCTGGGGAACAGCACAAGTAGACAGAAAGGTGGGAGAGAGAAAGGACCCAAGTTGGACCTGAGAGGGTCTATCGGAGAGAAAGGAGGTCAACCATTCCAGGGCCTGATCCTTGATCCCCAGGTTGTCATGGAGATGATTGAGCAGGATGGCGTGGTTGACCGTATCGAAAGCAGTGGATAGATCAAGAAGAATGTGGACAGAAAGAAAGTTAGAGTCGAGACTAGAGAGCAGCTCTTCACTAGCGTTCAGGAGAGCAGTTTCTGTACTTTTGGCTGCTCTAAAACCAGACTGGTGGTCATGGAGACAACCAACAGATTCAGTGTGGATTGTAAGCTGGGAGATGGCCAGCTTTTCCAGGAGTTTTCCCAGGAAAGGAGTGATAGAGATCGGCTGGTAGGTTGCCAGATAGGGAGGCAATGATGGGCACTGTGAGGCAACGCTGATTCACAACAAATTGCCCCCAAGGCAAACACTGAGGGCCAGATTGGCAAGACCTTTTTTTGTCACTAGCACATCTCCTCACTTGCGCAAAAAAGGAGCAGAGCAATTCACAAAGGGCCTCCGAATTAGTGCATCTTCAATTATTCTCTTCAAGCACCAAATGTACGGCCCCATACTCATAATAATGTCATGCGCCCTGTAGCGATACAGGACAGTATTAACTCTAAAGTTTGCCATTAGAAACCACTGCCCCCTCACACAGCTCCTCCAACCATCCCTCATTCACACACCATTCAACCTACATGCATGATAGCAAATCTACATGCGTTCATACACTCCCCCCACACATATTAAGAAACACACACACACACCCTTGCATGCACTGTTGTGTGTATATACATGTATCTAAACACAGACACATGCAGAGCTTTTTGTTCTACTTACCTGCTCTGCCGCCGGCATCCAGACTCCATCCCGCTTTCCAAGGTGGCCAAGCAGTGGGAGGTGCCAGCTTGCATCTCTCCTTGAGTCCAGGTTTCTGAACCAGCAGGAGTGGCAGAATATCCAGGTCCTTCACAGGGGCACATGCATGTGCAGTAGTGCCCATCATTACATAATTGCCTGGAGTACCCAAGCAAGCCTGCACAAGGGGACATGCAAGGCTAGGTGGAGTCAAACTCCTTTGGCCTTGTGTGCACCAGTGGACATGCACTGGCTGATGTAACCAGGGTCCCACACCACACCACAGGCTCAGTCACACTCTTGGAGCTGCTCAGCTTCTTGCTGCAGCTGGGGCAGTGCTCAGGTTTACTAGGCCTGCCTTCTTGCTCTTCCATAATGAAAGTTACGTTGCCAGTATTATAGACCCTTTGGGGCACGGCCCACCCACAATCTGTAAATGCCCACTCAGCAGTGCTGTGTGGGAATTTACAAACGTTAATGTCACTGAGGTGGGCCCAACTACATTGGCTTCATGCCCCGCGTGTTAGACACTCCTGGCTATGCCTCTAATTTTGCCCATTGGGAACCATCTGCCCTGCTAAACTCCCTGTTTCCTCTTTGTCTGCCCTCCTCTTCTTTTCAATTATTCAATTGTTGTTGTAATTAGTTTATTTTGTTTCACTTTATCTAATCCTAGTATGGTTGCCTTTTTAGCTCAACCCTATTTCCCTATTACTCCACGATGGCAGGCCAGTGACTCCTGGACTAATTGTTACATTTTGCCAAGTAAAGGGTGTTTTGTTAGATGAAAAGATGGTAATGTTTGGCAGTATGTAACCCGCATTTCCTGATCAGCTAAGACTATGGCTGCCCGAGTGGAGGGTGGGCATCGACATGGTCAGGACAAAGCAGGCTGATCTGCCCATTTCCGCACAGTACACGAATGTGCCATCACCTTACTCAGCCGCCCTAGATACACCCCTGCTGAGAGGGCACATGAATCAGTTGGCTACAGTATGCTGCCCAATATAGCAGCGGTTTGAAACCTGTGCTTCTTCTGATGTTATGGAATACAACTCCCATGATCTCTCACCATTGAGTATGCTGTGTAAGGCTGTTGGGTGTTGTAGTCTAAAACATCTGGGGAGCCAAATGTTATAGACCCTGCTAAATGGGGATTGGTGTAGTCTCAGTCCGCTCGGGAGGAGTGATAACAGATTGACTTGTATCTTTAATCTGGATATGTTCTATAAAATACTTAAATGCTGAAAAATCACATATCTGCTAAGTGTTTGATAGAAGAGGGAATCAAATGTGAATTTACATTCAAGTATCCAGAAGGATTAATTTATTTGGTCTTATAGGTGCATATTAGGTTTTATAGGGCACTTCATCTTAGATTCCTCGAGTATGATTAATATTCAATAGAATGGTATAAATTGCTTTTTTTTTAGATCTCAGACGGATAAAATGTTCGGTTGACAGTGCCAGGATACAAACGTGCAAGGAGTAGACATGCCCATGACCGAGGCCAGGGCTTACATCTAAGAGCTACCCTCCCATAATGCAATTCCTTAGTTTAGGTTCTGAGAGAGATAATTAGAAGATTTCAAGAGATGCTACGATACTGCCCCTAAGGAGTGCCAATTCATGCTTCTGAATGTAGAACATGAGAGGGAGTTACCATGTATTTTAGGGCCGGGAGGATAGCTCGGGGGCAACATGTTTGTCATGGAAGCAAGACAACCCAGAGCAACACAGTTTTGAATCCCGGTCCTGCGATTAGAGACTGGTCTCTAGTATTAAGCATGTAATACCATATTAAGTAATTTATTTAATTTCCATGAGTGCAGGCATACCATAAATAAATACTGAGTACAACTGTTCTGCTGTCCTGCTAACAACTGTGCTAATGTTGACTGTGCGCCCCAATACAGGTTTCATCAAAAGAGGAAAGTGCACCATGATGTATTGCTTCTTAGTACATGTTCAATGTTTAGATTCAAACACGTGGAAAAAAAGGGGTTCTGGTGTTTGGGTCACCTTAGATTTTAGTTAGAAATACACAGTATTTTAATACACTGGCCTCTCTTTGTATGCAGACTAAATTGTAAGCTGACAACATGGTTTCGGCCTCAAGGTACAATATAAAAGGGCTTCTTCAGGACAAACAGAAATATAAAGCATTTGAAGTAAAAAAAAAAACTCAGTCTTTGTGTTACAAAGTGCAGATGCCTAATTTTGTGGAGGAGCAGATGAAGAGATCTGTTTGAATACTAAAGATTTAAACCTGGAATTTCCCTGCTAATGTTCGTCCAGGAGTCTATTCATTCCCTATATTGTGCAATTTACTTGGTTGTTCACAAGGTCTTTTTTTTCCAATCATTTAAGTGCATTTAATCCTGCATAACCCTACAGCCTGCGGGACACTTATTTCTTAAGTGTCTGGTAACAAGCACAAAAGGATTGAATCCTGCCTATTCAGCAAGCTGCTAGAGGCGGGAGCGTCTGCATTTCTAACTGTGCTTTTACTCCTTTAGAATTATGCAGGATTAAACCTGGTCAAAAAATTGAAGTCATACACACCTTGGGAAATACCAAGCAAATTGAGCAGTAAACCAATGACTGTATATTTCCGGAGAGTTTTTATCCATAATTAAAAGGGGCAGGCAGGAAGAGAATGGCAATGCCCTGCAAGGAAAATAGTTATGAGTGTTAATGTTACAAAAGGTATGAACTATTTGCAGAGTTTTGTAACAACTGATAAGATCAACTGTTTTGCTGTCTCTCTGGACTTTGTTGGACGATGCACACGTGGGTATTCTCTGACCGGGTTTCAAGAGGCAAATCCATGCCATGTTTTCAGGAATACTCGTACACATGATATCTGAATACCAAGATCCTAAGTCTGAGCTATTTGCATAGTTACATGTTCTCCTGAAGCCCTGGAGGGGTTGCAGCCTTCGAGGAGCGGACCATTCCACCATAAAACATGTTTCGCTGATCTCGAGGCTATGAGTGCTCCTTGGATAAGGTGAGAACAGTTTTCCAGTAATGAGGCCCATTGAGTTTTGATCGAGAGGAGTCTGCTGAAGGGTGAGAGGGGTGAGTGGAGGGCAGTGCTAGGGGAGCAAACGCGAGCAGCCAACAGCTTTCTCGGAACATGGGCTGAAACCACTTAGTAAAGCAGGAGATCCGAGCAGCCGGTTTGCTTGCTCATATACTGCACCGTCCAGGGAGTGATCCTGATGAACTGGACATACCAGAATACTGGTGGGGGGGGGTCCTTAGCAAGGGGGAATCTAACTGAAGTCAATGATGCAAACTCAGCGCAGTAGTTTGCAGACGCCCAACCAAGGAGGTGGCGGGTCTTGCGTCTATGGTGTTGTTGCCATTTGGAAAAAGTCTTACATCTTAAGGGGGTGTGGAGAAGTTGGTGAGCACTGGGGCCATGGAATGATTTCAGCACTAAATGAGGAAGTTGCAGTAGTAACTGTAGCCCACTCTGGACCACTCTATCTAATGTGTGCAGGGGGGGTTATGGGTCTAGGGTCAGCAGCCTTCAGATGGCAACACACAGTCACTTGTAAAAGGCTTGGGACGAGAAGTGGGGCGGGGCTAGGTGGATCTGGTTGCATTGGTCCACCTCTCTAATGACTAATGAGGTAGGGCCGATTTTATGGAGATTGAGCAGGTGGTGTCAGACTAGCAGCTGGTGGTGAATGAAGTCAAGCATGGGTAGGAGATATGATATGATTGGTTAAATACCCAGAGGTTTCTAAGCGTAGACCCGGGGATCGAGCCTGTGTTCCTCTGTGCCGTTTTCCTGCCAAGGCGAGCACGTTGCCCCTGAGCTATCCTCCCAAAACCGAGAGGGGAAGGTTTTCCGTGCAGGGGTGAAGAGGATGCTTCTACTCACAAGAGGGTTACAAAGTATGCCGTGCAGAGGGGCAGTCATTGATGCGAAGGTACACTGGGTCTGTGGGAAGAACAAGGAGAAGTCGAGAGGATGCTATCACTGATGAAGTGATGCATGAGGCAGAGGGAGGGGAGACCTTCATCAACAAGAGGTGCTGAAGGTACAGAGACGCAGCAACTACGCGCTAGTAGTTAGTTAGCCCCATGGCTCGAGGAGCACTAAGACAGCAAGCAGGACGAGACAACAAGTACCAGAGAGTGCCCTTCTGCAAACAGCCATGAGTATCTTCTGAAGCAAGAAGGATTGTCACCTAGGAGGAGCGTTTATATAAATGGAAGAGACAGACCGGAACACTGGTTGCAGGGGATTGTTTGAAAGGGGAATGGGAAGTGGGAGGAGAGTTGCATTGATTTAGGGGGCAATGAGATCAGCAGAAACACAGAAAGAGTTGCCTGATCACTTTCTTTTTTTTTTTTTTTTTTTTGTATAGTTTGCTTACAAACTTTTAAAAAGGTTTAGAAGCAAAACAAGGAAAACAAGAAGAACAAGGAGAGAAAAGCCAAAGAGCGTTTCACTTATCTACAAGGAACATCCAGCATCAGTCCTAAGTTGGGGCGCCATGGTCATGAGACCGGCAATCGGTCCTGGGCTTGTTCATTCAGTTCTTCTTCAATCATGATAATGCAACAGTCTATACTAAATGCACATCAACTCCCTCAGACATCCTTTTCCACCAGCAGTCTCCAGATAGAGAAGCTCTTGCAGCCAGCACATTGCCCATTAGAGTTGTCCTTAGCTCAGCTAGTTTAGAGCAATAGAGGATCAAGTGTTTTAGTGTCTCGTTTTCACTTCTGCAGAATCTACATAGATAAATGGGCTTTGAAGGAGATAGCCAGAAATTCTGCACTTCCTTTGTTAAAAATGAATTAATTCGGAATTTCATGAACATTTTTCTCTTGCTGGCACATGGGAATAGTTCCCGATATTTCTGAATCGTACCGCGGGCCCTGGCTCCCGGAGCAGCAAGGTTCATACAGCAATAAGCATTTCGGGTATCGAATGTTTCACACCAATCGGCTTCCCACAGTTTCTTTTTCACTTTGTTTGGATTCTGAAACAAAGTTTCCTTGTCCAAATTCAACTGTTCGAGCACAGTCATACACCTACTCTCCCATTCTTCCTGGATCGAGTTTAATACGGCTAAGTTACAATAGCCTTGATAGACGTCAGGCCTAGTTCGTATTTCGTACAAGCATTCGGGGTCCCCTTTGGTAGCTGCAGTATTCAATTCCAATATAAGTTTTCACACTATGGCCATATCGCGTGCGAGCATCCCAGCATGGTCTCTGCTCCGAAGATTAGGGATGGCACAACATTTGCTTTATAATATTCAAGGGCTGGTTTTAAGGAGAATTTTCCATATTTTTTGTTTATCATTGCACCTTGAACTGCCAGGAGTTTGCATTTTCTTTTAATCTTTTGAATCATTGGTTCGTAGTTTATATGTGCGCTAAGCAGGACTCCTAAATACGGGACCTGATTAACACAATCAATTGGCTTACCACCAATATCCCATTTATACTTTTTCTTTGTGGATCGCTTGGCTCCGATTAGATTTTGGAGCACAAGGATCTCCGTTTTGGCTGAATTTATCACAAGACCATTTCTGACAGTGTATAATTCCATGGCCCTCAATTTTCGTTGTAGTTCAACTGGTGTTACGTCTATCAAAACAATATCGTCGGTGTATAAGATATGCCCAACGTGGGTTCCATTTAGCTTTGGCGGGAAAGCTCTTAGCTCGCCTAAGTCCCTCTGGACATCAGAAATGTAAAAGCTAAATAAAGTAGCTCCCAAAGGACACCCCTGTTTCACTCCCCTTGAGGTCTTTATTGCCATGGACAGAGATCCATTATGATCTAATCTGATTTTAACGGAGGTCTCCGGATATAATTCTTGTACAGCACTCATGAGGCTATAGGGACAGACAGTTTAGTCCAGAGTAATTCACGGTCGACGCTGTCGAACGCATGTTCCAAATCGACAAAGGCCAGATATATCTTTGTTTTAGTCTTTATAGCCTCCATTTTTAAGATGTTAAGTATAAACAGATTAAGCGAGCAGCCGATTCCCTTTATGAATCCAGTTGGATGGATATCCAATACATCTACGTCCTTGATCCTAGTTGTTAGATGGTTCAGGACTTGAGTCGCAAAAAGAATTCCGATCACGTCAAGTAATGCAATTGGTCTAAAGTTTCTCGGGTCAGATCGCAAACCTTTTTTAAAAATGAGGACAATCAAGGCACTTTTCCATGTTTTCAGAATTTTTCCATCTCTTATGATGTTTAGGAACAGATTATGACAAAAGTCGGCCCATTCCTCTGGGTTTTGCTTCAGCTTCCAGTTGGTAAGGCCGTCCGGACCAGGAGCTCTGGACTAACTTAGGGGGTAATTCATAGAATTCGGCGCACAAGTGGCACACGCAGCTGGCGCACAGAGTGCGCGTGCGCCAGTCTGCGCCAGCCGCATGTGCCAAAACCCATTTAGGCGCACAGCGTATTCATGGATTAATACATCCATAAACAGCCGTGACACAGAGTGGTGCAGCGACCCTGCAGCAGCGCCAGTTACGCCCCCAACCCTGCCCATGCACCAAAAACATCGCACAAATCCAGTACATGGCGCAAAGGCCAGCTGACCAGCATACAGCCCCCCAACCACGAAAACGCGTGTAAAACTCCCTACGCATGCCCCAGAATACACATACCCCTATCGCGCCAGGCCCATCGCGTGTAAAACTCCCCACACACCCCTCGGAATACACGTACCCCGCTCGCGCCAGGTCAATTGCGTGGAAAAAGTCGCACCTGTGGTGTGGGCTGCCTGTGGGGCATGGGGAGGGTGGATGGGCTACCTGCGCGTATTTCGGGGGTGCATGGGAAGTTATACACACGCGATAGGCCCTGTGCGAGCGGGGTACGTGTATTTGGGGGGTACGTGGGGAGTTTCACATGCTATTTTTCCCACTGCAGGTGTCCATGTTTGTCGCATACCTGTTTTGTTACGGGCATACTAGCGTGCGTGTTGATCGCGTACATATTTTTTGGGCTCCTGGCTGCCACAGCATACTGCATGTGTTTTTTTACACGCACGTGGGCAACAGGGGTCGCTTATCTCTTTTTCTTGCTTTTCTGGGATGCCTGTGCATTGCGTGACACGTCATTTCTCCTAGGGGGCCACAGAATGGGACATTCATCGTAGCTGTATATACGTGTTTTTTTGTTCGCGCACACTTTTGTAATGTGCAGGGATGCTACCGCCTGCCTTCATGTGGCGGATGTGTTTAGGCCCGTGCGTGTCTTTGGCCATACATGGGTTTCCCCTATTCGATTCGATGAATACGTGTGGTTCGCGTACATGTGGGCGTTCCGTGTACTTCCCAGCAGTACATCCCCAGTTACGCCCTTATTTTCACGCATTGTTCCCCATTCCGCATGTTACGCCCTGTGTTCCGCCCCCTTTTTGGTGTGTGCGCTAACGTTGTGCGCTTTCGCTGTGCGCCTCGCGATCAGCGTTCTGGATGTTGCAATGATGTGTACGCCCATGTGCGCCACGCATGGATTTGGCGCACTTCCCGGGGAAAACACGCGCAGGGCCTTCCATGAATTGTACGCGTGCGCGTGCCCTTGCTTTTTCATGCTTATACCACCTTGCGCCAAAATTTATGGCGCACATTTCTTTCATGAATCGGCCCCTTAGTCTTTTGATGTTATCTAAGATGTCATCTTTAGTTATCTGAAAATCCCACGGGCTGTAATGTTCCGATCCTTGGTACTGCACGTTCCCTTGTTTCTTGAAAAGGTCGGTGTAGTGGGCAATCCATTGGGTCTCAGTTACCAGGGATATCTGCAAAGATCATTGAGTACACTCTGTGTTATTATTCAAGGACCACAAGGATTTGGCGTTCTTATTTGACAAAATCTTTAGCATCTGTTTGGCATCTTTTTGTAGGATTTGGTTTCTGTCCCCCCGCAGCCACATTTTGTACACTGGTTTGGCTCTTTTAACTTTGTTTGGTCTCTCCTGGAGATTACATTTTGAGGCCTCTCTTAACGATCTTCTCAAATCCCTTTTTTTTTCTGGCCACAATTTCAGTATCGTAAACGTGCTGATGTCAAAAACCTTTTTTTTGCGGGCCAAGATTGTACTCAGAGTACTTCTCTAGTAGTCTCGGATATTCAATTTAATCCCAAGATTGGAGTTCATCACTAGGCACAAGTGTGGATGAAATCGCAGTGATGTCTTCTCTGTTTATACGCACTCTGTTTCTTCCAGGCAAGCAACTTATCTTTGCATGCCATTGTTCTTTTTCTACACAACCTAGACCAGTAATTTTTATAGTTACTAGGTTGTGATCACTTTGTTCCATTGGAATTACGACAAGTTCAGTGATTTTCTCAACGATGGAATTTGATGGGTAGACATAATCCAATATGGAGGCTCTGGGCCCTTGAGACCAGGTGGCTTGTGGAGGGATGTCACCTCGGGTTGTACCGTTTAGGAGTGTTAATTCCCTCTCCTCCATTTCGTCAACCTATGCTCTTGTAATTTGATAAGGATCTTTCTTTCTTCTTTTGATTGTATTTGTAACTTCATTACTGACTTTGAGTTGAAGACATTCCATGTTCAAGTCTCCACATAAAATGATGTTAGGAGCTGGATTGTTCTCCACTATGTGGTCAATAGTGTCACAGATTAGTTCAAAGAACTCAGACTCATCAGTTGCCGTATGATGCCAATAAACATTTAAGATGTAAAGGATCCTCTTTTCGTGTTCAGCATGCTCTTTTATTTCAATAGCAGCAGACTGCAGGTATGGAGAATGGTTTACAGAACTTAGTATTTTCAAATTTTTAAATTGTTTCACCATTATTAATTGCCCTGATATTGGCCTACCCAGAGCGTGTTTGTTTGATTGCAGGATTCAGGGCTATTTCGAAAGCTGCAGCACAAGGAATGTCTCGAAGCCAGGTTTCCTGCAAGCAAATTACATCTAATGTCTCCAACATTCCAGTAGATCTTCCAAAGAGGTGATTGAAACCTTGCATGTTCCATGAGCCGATCTTTATTAATGTAGCGTTCTTTTCTTTCTGGCATTACAGGTCATCACAGTTATTTAAGGACCCAACGACCCAACTCCAGGGTCCTTGGGCGGTACAGTCAATTTCCGCTCTGTTTCCTGTAACAAGATCCTTTGAAGCTATTAAGTTGTTCTTTAAGGTGATTTTAATAGGTTTCATGGGACTTTCAGGAGGGATTGAAGCCATCAGAAAAGCTGGAACAAGAGGAGCTTTGTCGGCAGACGTGTTAAGTACCAAGGATGGATAAGGTTGTACTCTCTTGTAGCTCGTCGAGTTTCACAATCGTTTTTGGTCCTTCGTTTCCACTCGGTGGTTGCATCTTTAGTGATCTTGCTTGTGGCGATGTATTTTCGACACAAACTTCCCTTACTCAAAGCCTAGGGAGTTTAACTCAGAGTCTCAAGTCCAGATCAAGTTGTAAATAATTCTCGATGGAATATGCAGAAGCACTCTGTCAGTGACGGACTCATCAACAAATGAGACCATTTTTGTGTCGTCCGATGATACTGCTCGTAGCTTGGGTATCTAACCTAGCAGTAGGACAACATTTTGTCAGTTCATAACTAGTGAGTCCTCCGACCTGAAAATTCTCTCAATCAAGAGTCGATTTTCTACTGATTTGTTCAGTCTCCTGTTTGTGTTTATGCATTCACCACTAGCTTGTGGTCTCTTGTCAGCTCTCCACTATTGGCGGGGAAATGCTTGAGGAACAAAAGTCTTTTTCTGGGTTTCCGATGCCCCACCTTTGAGGTTTTTGTCTGATTCAGAAAGAGGCTTGCATTTGAGACCATTTTCTGATACCATTTGGGGGTTAGAAAGGCCTGCTATAGGGTCTATTTTCTTCAGAGCACAGTCTCTTTTTTCTGCAATTGTCATAAAGATTTTTCTTCCTCCTTGACTCGAATGAGAGTCTGAAGGCTTCAAAGGGAGAGGGTTTATGAATGTACATAATCTTTTTGGAGTAAATTCAAGCTTCTACTGATCTTGAGGCAGATGCATGGTCGGCATTTCAATTTCGAAGTCATGAACAATCTCAATTTCCTCATCATAATCCATTTCAATATCAACCATTTCAATAGCTACCACTTCTACAGGAGAACAAGGTTTTTCCTTTCTCGAGGGAGGGGTCAAAGTTGGATGATCTTGATGGAGAAGATCAATATGGATCTCTACCTGAAAGCTAGGCAGATCTCTTTGAATAGGAGACTCGTTTTCTTGGGCCGGTCTTCACTGTCACTCAAAACCACGGCAGCTCTTGGAGATTCAACCCGAGTATTCAGGGAATTCGCTCCGCTTGTTGCCTCTGGATCATGGTTACACTCTGTTGGTTGTACCTTTTGTTGTTGTTGTTTTTGAAATATCACCAGAGCTTCTCTGGCAACTTCTGCAAGAAGACGTTTGTCCTCTGAGTTGTTTCTCAGCTGGTCTCGCAGTAAGGTGTTCAACATCTACAAAGCAATTAGATTCTTGTTGTTTCAACTCTTGAACTGCGCCTTCCATATTGATTATCTTTGAGTTAATCAATGCTAAAAGATTATTTTGATCTTTACAAGATTCATTCAGGTGCTCATAGAGTTTTATTAGAGGCACCACAGTTATGGTTAGAGCAGAGATTATGTTAGGCTGTAGTTCGTTTATTACTTGCTCGACAAGGTTTGCACAAACCTTCCTGTCGTTTTGTAATTAGATTCTAGGGAGAGGCCTTGGCACAGATCGTCGAATTTTTGAGAAATCTCGTTCCATGAATGAGGAATCTGTCAAACCATTTTCAGTAGATACTTCGGACGTTGATGGGCGCAAGGTACCTCATGTAGGAGCTTTCTCTTTAAGTTTTGAATCCCGATATAGCTCTTTATTCTTGTTAGAGGTAACTCTTTTTTGAGAGCATGTTAGTGGTGGTGTCACGGTGGAGTCCAATTTTCTTCGTTTTCTTGGAATATTCGATTGACTTAGGCTCACAGGCAGATTCAGTTCTGGAGATGAGCGAGTCAAGGACCTTCGGGAGTCCGGGTCATAGTCTTCACACTTCCCTTGCGCACATGCAATCTGTTTTTTCCGTTTGTTGCGATTGAGGCGTTAATTCCTTTACATTTTTCAGTAGTTGGTCAGCCACCATTAATGAGTTGCATCACTCAGGTAGCTTCGAACAATCTGAGCTTTCATCAATAGAGCGTGTAATGCAAGCCTCAGGACAAAGTTTCAGAAAATACCTCTTTTCCATGAGAGGGGTCCTAGAATTCTGTGTCGGTATTATGCAACTGGAATTTGGGACCAAAAATAATAAGTCAACGTCAGGCACGTCATCGGATTTTACGTCGGGCTCTGAAGCAAGGAGACTTCTAGGAATGATCCCCAGACTGTTTACAGTTTGTGAGTTTAGTGTCATAGGGATGGTAACATTCTTATTGACAGAGTTGCCTTGCAGGTATTTTACGATAAGGAGCCATGCTACAACTTTTAAAGACGGTATCTGTCTCTCCCCTTTTGAGTTCGCCGAAGAACTATTTAAGGACTCATTTGCTACCATATCAAATGGCAAATCCGTTGGAGGCAGCTTCTCTTGGCCATTGAGAGCCATGTGGTCTTTGTACGACTCACAGAGCCAATCGTCCCATTTTTTCGGTCCTCTTGACTCTGCAGGCTCAATTAGGCGTTCTATTAAATCGTGGGCAGTAATGTGATCTTCCAATCACCCGCCAAGGACGGGGCTACAAAATGCTGCCTTTTGCCGAGACAGGCTTACAGGAGCAGAGGAGGCAGCGCGCGAAACATTTAAAAAGTCTTTTGCGTATTGCTCGCAAGCACAAATCCTCGGCGCACGATTTGGAATTTTAACTCCTTCAGATTGCAAACATAAACTCTTGAGAAGGACAGGCGCGGGCGCATCACTTCCCTGCTTGGGCGAGTGTACATAGGATTTCAACATGTCTGCAGGTCACGTTGTCCAGTAGGCTGGATCTGCATTGGGACGCCACGTTCACCGCTCGCCATTGTAGGCGCCATCGCAATCGCGTTGCTGGGCTCGGATACCGAGTAGGGCCCAAATGAGGACCGTTTTGTCCAGGGCTCTATGTCACGCCCAGATGCACCGGAAGCACCGGAAAACCGAAAACACTCAGCTTCACTCCGCCGGGGCTCCGCCAGGCGGCAAGTTCAAGTAGGCAAAATAAACACTGTAAACAGACTCCAGTCTGTCACCAGGAAGGCAGGTAGCAGGTAGTCGAGTGAAAATGCACCGGGAATACTCAGCTTCACTCCCATTCTTCAGACCCATGAGTAGGAGAAGTCAGTCCACTGGCTTCTGAAGCCCTTCCAAATGCTCTCCCATCGGCATCTCGCTAGTCCTAGTTCTCTCGTAGCCATGTCTCTCATTCCACCTCTGACGGCCCCCTCACACTCCTATCCCCATCTCTATAATTCCCATCTCTCACGCCCCATATTTCTAGCCCCATCTCTTGCATCCCTATCTCTCTTGTCCCCATCTCTCTCATCCCCCTTTCTCTAGTCCCCATCCCTCGTGCCCCCATCACTCTTGTCCCCATTTCTCTAGTCCACATCCCACCCATCCCCATTTCTCTAGTCCTCATCTCTCTTGTCCTCATCCCTCTTGTCCCCATCTCTTGTCCTCATCTATCTTTTCCCCATCCCACTTGGCCCCATCTCTCTTGTCCTCATCCCTCTTGCCCCCATCTCTCTTGTCCTCATAGGTCTTGTCCCATCTCTCTTCTCCCCACCCCTCGTTTCCCCATCTCTCTTGTCCCCATCTCTCTTGTCCCCATCTCTCTATCCCTCATCTCTTCCGCCTCCATCTCTATAGTCCCCATCAGAGATAGAAGTGTAACAAAAAAGGTTGTACACTGTGACCCTGCAGGGTTTTGGCAGGGTGGGCACTATAATAGAAAAGCACATATGTTAGGGGATTGAGGGGTGTGGGGTTAGATGGCCAAGTGAGTGGGATGAACAAAAGAAAAGAGTTCTCCAAGTTTGTTTGTCTAGGATTTTGTATTCTCCTTGGTCAAAACAGATTTCAGTTTAGATGTAACTTCTGCGAGGACATTGGAGGATTGCCAGCTCTTAAGAATGCATCGCACATTGTGTCACTGCTTAGCAGCTCAGCAGGAGCCCAAATGAAGTGACCAGCTTTAAAAGGAGTTCAATTAAATGGAGAAGTGTGCTTCAGAAATCTCATAAAGAACAGTTCTGGAACAGTGGAAATAGGTTAAAAAAAAGTGTTGGGACTATTATTGGTAAAATGTTTAAAGTAGTGGAACCAGTCACTTCGACATCTGGTCCACATCACTTTTATACCCATTTCCTTTGTCTCCATCTCCCTCCCCTGCATCTCCCTGCTTCCCATCTCTCTACTCGACATCTCTCTCATTCTCATTTCCGTAGTCCCTTTCTCTCTCGCCATCGTCTCCTGAGTCCTCCTCCTCTCTCTCATTTGCATTTCTCTATTGTCCATCTCTCTCGTCCCCACTCCTCTCGTCCTGTGTTCTGCAACCTCTGGCTCTCCAGATGTTTTGGATTACAAAGCCCACCAGTTCTAGCCAGCATAGTAGATGTTGAGGGCTTATGGGAGTCGTAGTCCAAAACATTTGCAGAGCGGAAGATTGCAGATCTCTGCTCTAATCCCTATCACTATTGTCCCCATCTCCCTTGTCCCCATCCTTCTCCTCCCCATCTCCCTTGTGCCATTATGTCTAGTCCCCATCCCCCTAGTCCCCGTGTTTCTTGTCTCCTCTCTCACCCTACTTTCTCTATGCTATGAAAGTATTGACTTTAATAGACCCACAATACTTCCCTATCAATGTCCTTTGTAATAGTCTGCACACCATTGAAGAAGCTCTCGCCCATGCACCTAGACAGGGGTCTGCAACCTGCGGCTCTCCAGATGTTTTAGACTACGACTCCCATGATCCCTCTCTGTTGACTTTGCTGCCTAGGACTGGTGGGATTTGTAGTCCCTAACATCTCTCAAGACACAAAGGTTGCAGACTCATGCTATAGCATAACCTCAGCCCACCATAAGCAGCTCACAACTGTTTTCATCCTGCAGGTCCTCTGTGTGTTTGCCGCGTTTGGTCACTTCCTGTGATGACACCGCTTCCATGGAGCAGTAATCTTAATGAGTACCCGCTACCGCCCACAGTCTAGCTGAACTGTCCAGGCTCTGCAATGCTTTTTGCTGTAATGGGCTTTGGCAGAGTTTCTATTTCCATGTGGGTGGTTTCCTGCACTTTTTGTCTTCTTGCACTATTTTCTCTTCCTACAGAGTATTCCTTTGCACTATGTGCTACTCCCTACGGGTATTCCATGCACCATGTGTCATTACTATGTTACGCTGCTATGCTTTTACACTGCACCAGATCACCACCGTACTCGTTTCCAAGCGCTAAAGCTTGTCTATGGAGTGGCATAATGTGCCCCACCAGGGTTATTCAGGCCCTAGTCTGCAAGAAGAACGATAACGAGCAAGGACATTCTCTTACATTACATCCTTGCTTTTTCCGACAAAATTCGGGTTTGCTTTCTTCTGTAACCTCTTTCACCATTTGCTCTTCCGAAAGGACATTGGGCCTCTTTGCAAATTCTATGGAAATTCAGTGGTTATTCCACCGAATGACCACCAAAACAGGTTACAGTGACGCTACTTGGTCCCGTGGGATTAGCACCGGATTACGAGTGGTGGTAAAGCAGTGTTATATCACGGGATTACAAGTGGTGGTAAAGCGTGTTAGTCACCATTTTTAGAGTGCACAGAACTCCATGGGGTTTTCGGCTGAACGACTGCGAGCTGCAATTCTGCGGACTTAATTCTGCCGATTGTTGGAGGAAAGTGGAGGATTTACCTGCAGTTTTTTGCTGGTGGATAATAATCCTCTTTTCCTCTAAACTCGGAATTCCGCGGGGTGGTACAGATCGCGGATATTCCCTTACCACCAAAAAATGTGGTGTCAATGGAATTACCACCACTTTTTAATCACACTGTCAAACTCGCAATGAGGCCCAATTGTCTGGCACTAATTGCTATTCCTACAGGATATCTGTTTGCACTATCGTCTGTTCTTAAAGGACACCCTCTTATAGTATTTGCTTTTCCTACAAGACCTTTACTTGCACAGGTTTCTTTTCCTACAGTATGCACGAGTGGGTAGGCAAACCTTGTTGATAATGGCCCTGGATTAGGTTTGCATCCTGGATAGGGCTTCTTAGGCAAGAAGGTCAATACACCTCGTCTTGGTTCACAATTTGTTTTTTTATTATTATTTTATAATTTTATGTTGTGTGACTGTTGCCTGATCGCCGCCACTGCGCAGACTACTAACTCAGCCTCTGATCACCAGTGGCTAACCAGCCTTTCCTATGCAGGACCAGAATCCCTAACCATCCCATTCCCTTCCACCTCCTTATACAAGGACCTCCATCAATTGCCATTCTACCTTGATAAAGTCTTCAGTCGAAACACGTGTTGGCTCTTCTCACATGCAACTAGCTCTGCAGGTGCTAGGATAATGGTCACACAACATAAAATTACATATAATAATAAAAAAACAAATTGTGATCCAAGACAAGGTGTATTGACCTTGACCTCCCGAGCCGATTTTAAGCATATACAGGCGGTATAGGCATAATAGTACCTGGCCAGAAGATGGCAACAGCTGGCAAATGTGTTAGTGCCTCTGCATATTCTGGTAGTCCCTAGCAAATCCCTATCTAATGCCTACACAAGAGCCAATACTATTGCTTTGCCAATACTTGTTTTCATCTGGAATTCAGTGCCAGGAACAAAGGAAAGGACACATATATTGCTTATACATCAAGTGTCTCAAGGGAACACTTGGTTAAGAAATGTCTCTTAGACGTGCATCCAGAACGCAAACATAATCCAGCGCCATTAGCAATAAGGTTTGCCTACCCACTCGTGTATACTCTACCTTTGGGAATTTCTGAGCTTTTTCCCAAGCAAACCATGTACTGGGGCTGCAGGATTCAACTTATCACCCGCCCAGATTTCACAATAGCGCAGGGCTCTACCGTTCCTCCAAGCTCTCAAAGCACCGTCATTTCTTTTCCTACAGGACACTCTCTTGCAATCTTTATCAGACATAACATTTGTCTCGCTTGGGTTTCATTTCCTTTACCTTTATACCTTAATTCACTACCGGCCTCCTACTTGCGGCAGTTTCATCGCGATTTGCAGCTGCTCCCTTCTAACTGATCCACACGCCCTAAAGCTAGGGCGAGCATCTCTACATGCTTCTGCTACGGGATGTTACATTATCTCATGTTCATTGTTTTTCTTACTGCACAAATCACCACCGCGGTAGTCCTTGAGCGCCTAGCCTTGACAGCGATTCTGCGTGTTATGCCCTCACCAAGGTTACCCAGACCATATGCTGCAGGAGGAAGGTAGGAGGGTGGGAAAGGGGAGGTAAGTGCCGCAGAGAAAAGGAGGGAAAGATAAAGCAGTGGGACAACTGTCTTGCAAAGGGTATTCACACAACTTTGCTCGATTGCATCTCAGAAAGGCTTTGTGTATCAGGTGGACTGCAGCAGGTGAAGATCCGAGACGTTCCCGGCATTGCCAGATGTGCTGCAGTTTCAGGGTTCGTGAATCAGGTAGACTGTAGCAGAGCAGGTGCACACCTGAAATGCTCCTGGCATTGTCAGATATGCCGCAGTTTCAGGCTAAGTGAATCAGGTAGACTGTAGCAGAGCAGGTGCACACCTGAAATGCTCCTGGTATCGCCAGATATGCTGCAGTTTTACGCTACGTGAATCAGGTAGACTGTAGCAGAGCAGGTGCACACCTGAAATGCTCCTGGCATCGCCATATATGCTGCAGTTTTAGGCTACGTGAATCAGGTAGACTGTAGCAGAACAGGTGCAAACCTGAAATGCTCCTGGCATTGTCAGATATGCTGCAGTTTCAGAGTTCGTGAATCAGGTACACTGTAGCAGAACAGGTGCACACCTGAAATGCTCCTGGCATCGCCAGATTTGCTGCAGTATTAGGCTAGGTGAATCGGGTAGGCTTTAGCAGAGGAGCTGCACACCTGAAATGCTCCTGGCATCGCCAGATACGCTGCAGTTTTAGGCTACGTGAATCAGGTAGACTGTAGCAGAGCAGGTGCACACCTGAAATGCTCCTGGAATCGCCAGATACGCTGCAGTTTTAGGCTACGTGAATCAGGTAGACTGAAGCAGAGCAGGTGCACACCTGAAAAGCTCCTGGCATCACCAGATACACTGCAGTTTTAGGCTATGTGAATCAAGTAGACTGTAGCAGAGCAGGTGCACACCTGAAATGCTCCTGGCATCGCCAGATATGCTGCAGTTTTACGCTACGTGAATCAGGTAGACTGTAGCAGAGCAGGTGCACACCTCAAATGCTCCTGGCATTGCCAGATATGCTGCAGTTTTAGGCTACGTGAATCAGGTAGACTGTAGCAGAACAGGTTCAGACCTGAAATGCTCCTGGCATCGGCAGATATGCTGCAGATATACTTCTGTTTTAGGGCATGTGAATCATGTAGACTGTAGCAGAGCAGGTGCATACCTGACATGCTCCTGGCATTGCCATATATGCTTCAGTTTAGGCTACGTGAATCAGGTAGACTGTAGCAGAGCAGGTGCAGACATGAAATACTCCAAGCGTTGCCAGATATGCTGCAGTTTTAAGCTACGTGAATCAGGTAGACTGTAGCAGAGCAGATGCACACCTGAAATTCTCCTGATATTGCCAGATAAGCTTCTGTTTTAGGGCATGTGAATCAGGTAGACGTTAGCAGAGCAGGTGCACACCCGGCATGCTCCTGGTATGTGCACACCTGAAATGCTCCTGGCATTTCCAGATATGCTGCAGTTTTAGGGTTCGTGAATCAGGTAGACTGTAGCAGAGCAGGTGCACACCTGAAATGCTCCTGGCATTGCCAGATAAGCTTCTGTTTTAGGGCATGTGATTCAGGTAGACTGTAGCAGAGCACGTGCACATCTGACATGCTCCTGGCATTGCCTGATATGCTGCAGCTTTAGGCTACGTGAATCAGGCAGGCTGTTGCAGAGCAGGTGCACACCTGAAATGCTCCTGGCATTAGCAGATAAGCTTCTATTTTAGGGCATGTGAATCAGGTAGACTGTAGCAGAGGAGGTGCACACCTGACATGCTCCTGGTATGTGCACACCTGAAATGCTCCTGGCATTGACAGATAAGCTTCTGTTTTAGGGCATGTGAATCAGGTAGATTGTAGCAGAGCAGGTGCACACCTGACATGCTCCTGGTATGTGCACACCTGAAATGCTCCTGGCATTGCTAGATATGCTGCAGTTTTAGGCTACCTGAATCAGGTAGACTGTAGCAGAGCAGGTGCACACCTGAAATGCTCCTGGCATTGCCAGATATGCTGCAGTTTTAGGGTTCTTGAATCAGGTAGACTGTAGCAGAACAGGTGCACAACTGAAATGCTCCTGGCATTGCTAGATATGCTGCAGTTTTAGGCTACATGAATCAGGTAGACTGTAGCAGAGCAGGTGCAAACCTGAAATGCTCCTGTCATTGCCAGATATGCTGCAGTTTTTGGCAACATGAATCAGGTAGACTGTAGCAGAGCAGGTGCACACCTGAAATGCTCCTGGCATTGCCAGATAAGCTTCTGTTTTAGGGCACGTGAATCAGGTAGACAGTAGCAGAGCAAGTGCACACCAGAAATGCTCCTGGCATTGCCAGATATGCTGCAGTTTTAGGCTACGTGAATCAGGTAGACTGTAGCAGAGCAGGTGCACACCAGACATGCTTCTGGTATGTGCGCACCTGAAATGCTCCTGGCATTCCCAGATAAGCACACCTGAAATGCTCCTGGCATTCCCAGATAAGCTTCTGTTTTAGGGCATGTGAATCAGGTAGACTGTAGCAGTGCAGGTGCACACCTGACATGCTCCTGTTATGTGCACACCTGAAATGCTACTGGTATTGCCAGATATGCTGCAGTTTTAGGCTGCGTGAATCGGGTAGGCTGTAGCAGAGCAGGTGCACACCTGACATGCTCCTTGTGTGTGCGCACCTGAAATGCCCCTGGCGTTGCTAGATATGCTCCAGTTTTAGGCTACGTGAATCAGGTAGACTGTAGCAGAGCAGGTGCACACCTGAAATGCTCCTGGCATTGCAAGCTATGCTGCAGTTTTTGGCAACGTGAATCAGGTAGACTGTAGCAGAGCAGGTGCACACCCGAAATGCTCCTGGCATTGCCAGATAAGCTTCTGTTTTAGGGCATGTGAATCAGGTAGACTGTATTAGAGTAGGTGCACACCAGAAATGCTCCTGGCATTGCCAGATATGCTGCAGTTTTAGGCTAAGTGAATCAGGTAGAATGTAGCAGAGCAGGTGCACACCTGACATGCTCCTGTTATGTGCACACTTGAAATGCTCCTGGCATTGGCAGATATGCTGCAGTTTTAGGCTACGTGAATCAGATAGACTGTAGAAGAGCAGGTGCACACCTCAAATGCTCCTGGTATTGGCAGATAAGCTTCTGTTTTAGGGCACGTAAATCAGGGAGACTGTAGCAGAACAGGTGCACACCTGAAATGCTCCTGGCATTGCCAGATATGCTTCAGTTTTAGGCTACGTGAATCAGGTAGACTGTAGCAGAGCAGATGCAGACATGAAATGCTCCAAGCGTTGCCAGATATGCTGCAGTTTTAAGCTACGTGAATCAGGTAGACTGTAGCAGAGCAGATGCACACCTGAAATTCTCCTGACATTGCCAGATAAGCTTCTGTTTTAGGGCATGTGAATCAGGTAGACTGTAGCAGAGCAGGTGCACACCCGACATGCTCCTGGTATGTGCACACCTGAAATTCTCCTGGCATTTCCATATATGCTGCAGTTTTAGGGTTCATGAATCAGATAGACTGTAGCAGAGCAGGTGCACACCTGAAATGCTCCTGGCATTGCCAGATAAGCTTCTGTTTTAGGGCATGTGAATCAGGTAGACTGTAGCAGAGCAGGTGCACATCTGACATGCTCCTGGCATTGCCAGATATGCTGCAGCTTTAGGCTACGTGAATCAGGCAGGCTGTAGCAGAGCAGGTGCACACCTGAAATACTCCTGGCATTGGCAGATAATCTTCTATTTTAGGGCATGTGAATCAGGTAGACTGTAGCAGAGCAGGTGCACACTTGACATGCTCCTGGTATGTGCACACCTGAAATGCTCCTGGCATTGACAGATAAGCTTCTGTTTTAGGGCATGTGAATCAGGTAGACTGTAGCAGAGCAAATGCACACCTGACATGCTCCTGGTATGTGCACACCTGAAATGCTCCTGGCATTGTCAGATATGCTGCAGTTTTAGGCTACGTGAATCAGGTAGACTGTAGCAGAGCAGGGGCACACCTGAAATGCTCCTGGCATTGCCAGATATGCTGCAGTTTTAGGCTACATGAATCAGGTAGACTGTAGCAGAGCAGGTGCACACCTGAAATGCTCCTGTCATTGCCAGATATGCTGCAGTTTTTGGCAACTTGAATCAGGTAGACTGTAGCAAAGCAGGTGCACACCTGAAATGCTCCTGGCATTGCCAGATAAGCTTCTGTTTTAGGGCATGTGAATCAGGTAGACATTAGCAGAGCAGGTGCACACCAGAAATGCTCCTAGCATTGCCAGATATGCTGCAGTTTTAGGCTACGTGAATCAGGTAGACTGTAGCAGAGCAAGTGCACACCTGACATGCTCCTGGTATGTGCACACCTGAAATGCTCCTGGCATTGCCAGATAAGCTTCTGTTTTAGGGCATGTGAATCAGTTAGACTGGAGCAGAGCAGGTGCACACCTGATATGCTCCTTTTATGTGCACACCTGAAATGCTCCTGGCATTGCCAGATATGCTGCAGTTTTAGGCTACGTGAATTGGGTAGGCTGTAGCAGAGCAGGTGCACACCTGACATGCTCCTGGTGTGTGCACACCTGAAATGCCCCTGGCGTTGCTAGATATGCTCCAGTTTTAGGCTATGTGAATCAGGTAGACTGTAGCAGAGCAGGTTCACACCTGAAATGCTCCTGGCATTGCCAGATATGCTGCAGTTTTTGGCAACGTGAATCAGGTAGACTGTAGCAGAGCCGGTGCACACACGAAATGCTCCTGGCATTGCCAGATAAGCTTCTGTTTTAGGGCATGTGAATCAGGTAGACTGTAGCAGAGCAGGTGCACACCAGAAATGCTCCTGGCATTGCCAGATATGCTGCAGTTTTAGGCTACGTGAATCAGGTAGACTGTAGCAGAGCAGGTGCGCACCTGACATGCTCCTGGTATGTGCACACCTGAAATGCTCATGGCATTGTCAGATATGCTGCAGTTTTAAGCTACGTGAATCGGGTAGACTGTAGCAGAGCAGATGCACACCTGAAATTCTCCTGATATTGCCAGATAAGCTTCTGTTTTAGGGCATGTGAATCAGGTAGACGTTAGCAGAGCAGGTGCACACCCGACATGCTCCTGGTATGTGCACACCTGAAATGCTCCTGGCATTTCCAGATATGCTGCAGTTTTAGGGTTCGTGAATCAGGTAGACTGCAGCAGAGCAGGTGCACACCTGGAATGCTCCTGGTATTGCCAGATAAGCTTCTGTTTTAGGGCATGTGAATCAGGTAGACTGTAACAGAGCAGGTGCACATCTGACATGCTCCTGGCATTGCCTGATATGCTGCAGCTTTAGGCTACGTGAATCAGGCAGGCTGTTGCAGAGCAGGTGCACACCTGAAATGCTCCTGGCATTGGCAGATAAGCTTCTATTTTAGGGCATGTGAATCAGGTAGACGTTAGCAGAGCAGGTGCACACCCGACATGCTCCTGGTATGTGCACACCTGAAATGCTCCTGGCATTTCCAGATATGCTGCAGTTTTAGGGTTCGTGAATCAGGTAGACTGTAGCAGAGCAGGTGCACACCTGGAATGCTCCTGGTATTGCCAGATAAGCTTCTGTTTTAGGGCATGTGAATCAGGTAGACTGTAACAGAGCAGGTGCACATCTGACATGCTCCTGGCATTGCCTGATATGCTGCAGCTTTAGGCTACGTGAATCAGGCAGGCTGTTGCAGAGCAGGTGCACACCCGAAATGCTCCTGGCATTGCCAGATAAGCTTCTGTTTTAGGGCATGTGAATCAGGTAGACTGTAGCAGAGCAGGTGCACACCAGAAATGCTCCTGGCATTGCCAGATATGCTGCAGTTTTAGGCTACGTGAATCAGGTAGACTGTAGCAGAGCAGGTGCACACCTGACATGCTCCTGGTATGTGCACACCTGAAATGCTCCTGGCATTGTCAGATATGCTGCAGTTTTAAGCTACGTGAATCGGGTAGACTGTAGCAGAGCATATGCACACCTGAAATTCTAATGATATTGCCAGATAAGCTTCTGTTTTAGGGCATGTGAATCAGGTAGACGTTAGCAGAGCAGGTGCACACCCGACATGCTCCTGGTATGTGCACACCTGAAATGCTCCTGGCATTTCCAGATATGCTGCAGTTTTAGGGTTCGTGAATCCGGTAGACTGTAGCAGAGCAGGTGCACACCTGAAATGCTCCTGGTATTGCCAGATAAGCTTCTGTTTTAGGGCATGTGAATCAGGTAGACTGTAACAGAGCAGGTGCACATCTGACATGCTCCTGGCATTGCCTGATATGCTGCAGCTTTAGGCTACGTGAATCAGGCAGGCTGTTGCAGAGCAGGTGCACACCTGAAATACTCCTGCATTGGCAGATAAGCTTCTATTTTAGGGCATGTGAATCAGGTAGACTGTAGCAGAGCAGGTGCACACCTGACATGCTCCTGGTATGTGCACACCTGAAATGCTCTAGGCATTGACAGATAAGCTTCTGTTTTAGGGCACGTGAATCAGGTAGACTGTAGCAGAGCAGGTGCACACCTGACATGCTCCTGGTATGTGCACACCTGAAATACTCCTGGCATTGCCAGATATGCTGCAGTTTTAGGCTACCTGAATCAGGTAGACTGTAGCAGAGCAGGTGCACACCTGAAATGCTCCTGGCATTGCCAGATATGCTGCAGTTTTAGGGTTCTTGAATCAGGTAAACTGTAGCAGAACCGGTGCACAACTGAAATGCTCCTGGCATTGCTAGATATGCTGCAGTTTTAGGCTACATGAATGAGGTAGACTGTAGCAGAGCAGGTGCACACCTGAAATGCTCCTGTCATTGCCAGATATGCTGCATTTTTTGGCAACGTGAATCAGGTAGACTGGAGCAGAGCAGGTGAACACCTGAAATGCTCCTGGCATTGCCAGATAAGCTTCTGTTTTAGGGCATGTGAATCAGGTAGACAGTAGCAGAGCAAGTGCACACCAGAAATTCTCCTGGCATTGCCAGATATGCTGCAGTTTTAGGCTACGTGAATCAGGTAGACTAGCAGAGCAGGTGCACACCTGACATGCTCCTGCTATGTGCACACCTGAAATGCTCCTGGCATTGCCAGATAAGCTTCTGTTTTAGGGCATGTGAATCAGGTAGACTGTAGCAGAGCAGGTGCACACCTGACATGCTCCTGTTATGTGCACAGCTGAAATGCTCCTGGTATTGCCAGATATGCTGCAGTTTTAGGCTACGTGAATCGGGTAGGCTGTAGCAGAGCAGGTGCACACCTGACATGCTCCTTGTGTGTGCACACCTGAAATGCCCCTGGCGTTGCTAGATATGCTTCAGTTTTAGGCTACGTGAATCAGGTAGACTGTAGCAGAGCAGGTGCACACCTGAAATGCTCCTGGCATTGCAAGATGTGCTGCAGTTTTTGGCAACGTGAATCAGGTAGACTGTAGCAGAGCAGGTGCACACCCGAAATGCTCCTGGCATTGCCAGATAAGCTTCTGTTTTAGGGCATGTGAATCAGGTAGACTGTATCAGAGCAGGTGCACACCAGAAATGCTCCTGGCATTGCCAGATATGCTGCAGTTTTAGGCTACGTGAATCAGGTAGACTGTAGCAGAACAGGTGCACACCTGACATGCTCCTGTTATGTGCACACCTGAAATGCTCCTGGCATTGGCAGATATGCTGCAATTTTAGGCTACGTGAATCAGATAGACTGTAGAAGAGCAGGTGCACACCTCAAATGCTCCTGGTATTGGCAGATAAGCTTCTATTTTAGGGCATGTGAATCAGGTAGACTGTAGCAGAGCAGGTGCACACCTGAAATGCTCCTGGCATTGCCAGATATGCTGCAGTTTTAGGCTACGTGAATCAGGTAGACTGTAGCAGAGCAGATGCAGACATGAAATGCTCCAAGCGTTGCCAGATATGCTGCAGTTTTAAGCTACGTGAATCAGGTAGAATGTAGCAGAGCAGATGCACACCTGAAATTCTCCTGATATTGCCAGATAAGCTTCTGTTTTAGGGCTATGTGAATCAGGTAGACTGTACCAGAGCAGGTGCACACCCGACATGCTCCTGGTATGTGCACACCTGAAATTCTCCTGGATTTTCCATATATGCTGCAGTTTTAGGGTTCATGAATCAGGTAGACTGTAGCAGAGCAGGTGCACACCTCAAATGCTCCTGGAATTGCCAGATAAGCTTCTGTTTTAGAGCATGTGAATCAGGTAGACCGTAACAGAGCAGGTGCACATCTGACATGCTCCTGGCATTGCCAGATATGCTGCAGTTTTTGGCAACATGAATCAGGTAGACTGTAGCAGAGCAGGTGCACACCCGAAATGATCCTGGCATTGCCAGATAAGCTTCTGTTTTAGGGCATGTGAATCAGGTAGACTGTAGCAGAGCAGGTGCACACCAGAAATGCTCATGGCATTGCCAGATATGCTGCAGTTTTAGGCTACATGAATTGGGAAGGCTGTAGCAGAGCAGGTGCACACCTGAAATGCCGCTGGCGTTGCTAGATATGCTCCAGTTTTAGGCTATGTGAATCAGGTAGACTGTAGCAGAGCTAGTTCACACCTGAAATGCTCCTGTCATTGCCAGATATGCTGAAGTTTTTGGCAACATGAATCAGGTAGACTGTAGCAGAGCAGGTGCACACCCGAAATGATCCTGGCATTGCCAGATAAGCTTCTGTTTTAGGGCATGTGAATCAGGTAGACTGTAGCAGAGCAGGTGCACACCAGAAATGCTCATGGCATTGCCAGATATGCTGCAGTTTTAGGCTATGTGAATCAGGTAGACTGTAGCAGAGCAGGTGCACACCTGAAATGCTCCTGGCATTGCCAGATAGGATTCTGTTTTAGGGCATGTGAATCAGGTAGACTGTAGCAGAGCAGGTGCACACCTGAAATGCTCCTGGCATTGGCAGATATGCTCTAGTTTTAAGGCATGTGAATCAGGTAGACTGTTGAAAAAGCATGTGCACACCTGAAATGCTCCTGGTATGTGCACACCTGAAATGCTCCTGGCATTGCCAGATATGCTCCAGTTTTAGGGCACGTGAATCAGGTAGACTCTAGCAGGTAAACTCCTGGAATGCTCCCGGCATTGACAGATATGCTCCAGTTTTAAGGCATGTGAATCAGGTACATTGCAGCAGAGCATGTGCACAACTGACATGCTCCTGGAATCACCAGATACGCTGCAGTTTTAGGCTACGTGAATCAGGTAGACGGTAGCAGAGCAGGTGCACACCTGAAATGCTCCTGGCATCGACAGATATGCTGCAGTTTTACGCTATGTGAATCCGGTAGACTGTAGCAGAACAGGTGCACACCTGAAATGCTCCTGGCATCGGCAGATATGCTGCAGTTTTACGCTATGTGAATCAAATAGACTGTAGCAGAGCAGGTGCACACCTGAAATGCTCCTGGCATTGCCAGATACGCTTCAGTTTTAGGCTACGTGAATCATGGAAAAATATAGCAGAGCAGGTGCAGACATGAAATGCTCCAAGCGTTGCCACATATGCTGCAGTTTTAAGCTACGTGAATCAGGTAGAATGTAGCAGAGCAGATGCACACCTGAAATTCTCCTGATATTGCCAGATAAGCTTCTGTTTTAGGGCATGTGAATCAGGTAGACTGTAGCAGAGCAGGTGCACACCCGACATGCTCCTGGTATATGCACTCCTGACATGCTCCTGGCATTGCCAGATATGCTGCAGCTTTAGGCTACGTGAATCGGGCAGGCTGTAGCAGAGCAGGTGCACACCTCAAATGCTCCTGGTATTGGCAGATAAGCTTCTGTTTTAGGGCATGTGAATCAGGTAGACGGTAGCAGAGCAGGTGCACACCTGAAATGCTCCTGGCATTGCCAGATATGCTGCAGTTTTAGGCTACGTGAATCAGGTAGACTGTAGCAGAGCAGATGCAGACATGAAATGCTCCAAGCGTTGCCAGATATGCTGCAGTTTTAAGCTACGTGAATCAGGTAGAATGTAGCAGAGCAGATGCACACCTGAAATTCTCCTGATATTGCCAGATAAGCTTCTGTTTTAGGGCATGTGAATCAGGTAGATTCTACCAGAGCAGGTGCACACCCGACATGCTCCTGGTATGTGCACACCTGAAATTCTCCTGGATTTTCCATATATGCTGCAGTTTTAGGGTTCATGAATCAGCTAGACTGTAGCAGAGCAGGTGCACACCTCAAATGCTCCTGGAATTGCCAGATAAGCTTCTGTTTTAGAGCATGTGAATCAGGTAGACCGTAACAGAGCAGGTGCACATCTGACATGCTCCTGGCATTGCCAGATATGCTGCAGTTTTAGGCTATATGAATCAGGTAGACTGTAGCAGAGCAGGTGCAAACCTGAAATGCTCCTGTCATTGCCAGATATGCTGCAGTTTTAGGCTACATGAATTGTGAAGGCTGTAGCAGAGCAGGTGCACACCTGACATGCTCCTGGTGTGTGCACACCTGAAATGCCCCTGGCGTTGCTAGATATGCTCCAGTTTTAGGCTATGTGAATCAAGTAGACTGTAGCAGAGCAGGTTCACACCTGAAATGCTCCTGTCATTGCCAGATATGCTGCAGTTTTTGGCAACATGAATCAGGTAGACTGTAGCAGAGCAGGTGCACACCCGAAATGATCCTGGAATTGCCAGATAAGCTTCTGTTTTAGGGCATGTGAATCAGGTAGACTGTAGCAGAGCAGGTGCACACCAGAAATGCTCCTGCCATTGCCAGATAAGATTCTGTTTTAGGGCATGTGAATCAGGTAGACTGTAGCAGAGCAGGTGCACACCTGACATGCTCCTGTTATGTGCACACCTGAAATGCTCCTGGCATTGCCAGATATGCTGCAGTTTTAGGCTATGTGAATCCGGTAGGCTGTAGCAGAGTAGGTGCACACCTGAAATGCTCCTGGCATTGCCAGATATGCTGCAGTTTTAGGCTATGTGAATCGGGTAGGCTGTAGCAGAGCAGGTGCACACCTGAAATGCTCCAGGTGTGTGCACACCTGAAATGCCCCTGGCGTTGCTAGATATGCTCCAGTTTTAGGGCATGTGAATCGGGTAGACTGTAGCTGGTGAACTCCTGGAATGCTCCTGGCATTGGCAGATATGCTCTAGTTTTAAGGCATGTGAATCAGGTAGACTGTTGAAAAAGCATGTGCACACCTGAAATGCTCCTGGTATGTGCACACCTGAAATGCTCCTGACATTGCCAGATATGCTCCAGTTTTAGGGCACGTGAATCAGGTAGACTCTAGCAGGTAAACTCCTGGAATGCTCCCGGCATTGACAGATATGCTCCAGTTTTAAGGCATGTGAATCAGGTACATTGCAGCAGAGCATGTGCACAACTGAAATGCTCCTGGAATCAACAGATACGCTGCAGTTTTAGGCTACGTGAATCAGGTAGACGGTAGCAGAGCAGGTGCACACCTGAAATGCTCCTGGCATCGACAGATATGCTGCAGTTTTACGCTATGTGAATCCGGTAGATTGTAGCAGAACAGGTGCACACCTGAAATGCTCCTGGCATTGCCAGATATGCTGCAGCTTTAGGCTACGTGAATCAGGCAGGCTGTAGCAGAGCAGGTGCACACCTGAAATACTCCTGGCATTGGCAGATAAGCTTCTATTTTAGGGCATGTGAATCAGGTAGACTGTAGCAGAGCAGGTGCACACTTGACATGCTCCTGGTATGTGCACACCTGAAATGCTCCTGGCATTGACAGATAAGCTTCTGTTTTAGGGCATGTGAATCAGGTAGACTGTAGCAGAGCAAATGCACACCTGACATGCTCCTGGTATGTGCACACCTGAAATGCTCCTGGCATTGTCAGATATGCTGCAGTTTTAGGCTACGTGAATCAGGTAGACTGTAGCAGAGCAGGGGCACACCTGAAATGCTCCTGGCATTGCCAGATATGCTGCAGTTTTAGGCTACATGAATCAGGTAGACTGTAGCAGAGCAGGTGCACACCTGAAATGCTCCTGTCATTGCCAGATATGCTGCAGTTTTTGGCAACTTGAATCAGGTAGACTGTAGCAAAGCAGGTGCACACCTGAAATGCTCCTGGCATTGCCAGATAAGCTTCTGTTTTAGGGCATGTGAATCAGGTAGACATTAGCAGAGCAGGTGCACACCAGAAATGCTCCTAGCATTGCCAGATATGCTGCAGTTTTAGGCTACGTGAATCAGGTAGACTGTAGCAGAGCAAGTGCACACCTGACATGCTCCTGGTATGTGCACACCTGAAATGCTCCTGGCATTTCCAGATAAGCTTCTGTTTTAGGGCATGTGAATCAGTTAGACTGGAGCAGAGCAGGTGCACACCTGATATGCTCCTTTTATGTGCACACCTGAAATGCTCCTGGCATTGCCAGATATGCTGCAGTTTTAGGCTACGTGAATTGGGTAGGCTGTAGCAGAGCAGGTGCACACCTGACATGCTCCTGGTGTGTGCACACCTGAAATGCCCCTGGCGTTGCTAGATATGCTCCAGTTTTAGGCTATGTGAATCAGGTAGACTGTAGCAGAGCAGGTTCACACCTGAAATGCTCCTGGCATTGCCAGATATGCTGCAGTTTTTGGCAACGTGAATCAGGTAGACTGTAGCAGAGCCGGTGCACACACTAAATGCTCCTGGCATTGCCAGATAAGCTTCTGTTTTAGGGCATGTGAATCAGGTAGACTGTAGCAGAGCAGGTGCACACCAGAAATGCTCCTGGCATTGCCAGATATGCTGCAGTTTTAGGCTACGTGAATCAGGTAGACTGTAGCAGAGCAGGTGCGCACCTGACATGCTCCTGGTATGTGCACACCTGAAATGCTCATGGCATTGTCAGATATGCTGCAGTTTTAAGCTACGTGAATCGGGTAGACTGTAGCAGAGCAGATGCACACCTGAAATTCTCCTGATATTGCCAGATAAGCTTCTGTTTTAGGGCATGTGAATCAGGTAGACGTTAGCAGAGCAGGTGCACACCCGACATGCTCCTGGTATGTGCACACCTGAAATGCTCCTGGCATTTCCAGATATGCTGCAGTTTTAGGGTTCGTGAATCAGGTAGACTGCAGCAGAGCAGGTGCACACCTGGAATGCTCCTGGTATTGCCAGATAAGCTTCTGTTTTAGGGCATGTGAATCAGGTAGACTGTAACAGAGCAGGTGCACATCTGACATGCTCCTGGCATTGCCTGATATGCTGCAGCTTTAGGCTACGTGAATCAGGCAGGCTGTTGCAGAGCAGGTGCACACCTGAAATGCTCCTGGCATTGGCAGATAAGCTTCTATTTTAGGGCATGTGAATCAGGTAGACGTTAGCAGAGCAGGTGCACACCCGACATGCTCCTGGTATGTGCACACCTGAAATGCTCCTGGCATTTCCAGATATGCTGCAGTTTTAGGGTTCGTGAATCAGGTAGACTGTAGCAGAGCAGGTGCACACCTGGAATGCTCCTGGTATTGCCAGATAAGCTTCTGTTTTAGGGCATGTGAATCAGGTAGACTGTAACAGAGCAGGTGCACATCTGACATGCTCCTGGCATTGCCTGATATGCTGCAGCTTTAGGCTACGTGAATCAGGCAGGCTGTTGCAGAGCAGGTGCACACCCGAAATGCTCCTGGCATTGCCAGATAAGCTTCTGTTTTAGGGCATGTGAATCAGGTAGACTGTAGCAGAGCAGGTGCACACCAGAAATGCTCCTGGCATTGCCAGATATGCTGCAGTTTTAGGCTACGTGAATCAGGTAGACTGTAGCAGAGCAGGTGCACACCTGACATGCTCCTGGTATGTGCACACCTGAAATGCTCCTGGCATTGTCAGATATGCTGCAGTTTTAAGCTACGTGAATCGGGTAGACTGTAGCAGAGCATATGCACACCTGAAATTCTAATGATATTGCCAGATAAGCTTCTGTTTTAGGGCATGTGAATCAGGTAGACGTTAGCAGAGCAGGTGCACACCCGACATGCTCCTGGTATGTGCACACCTGAAATGCTCCTGGCATTTCCAGATATGCTGCAGTTTTAGGGTTCGTGAATCCGGTAGACTGTAGCAGAGCAGGTGCACACCTGAAATGCTCCTGGTATTGCCAGATAAGCTTCTGTTTTAGGGCATGTGAATCAGGTAGACTGTAACAGAGCAGGTGCACATCTGACATGCTCCTGGCATTGCCTGATATGCTGCAGCTTTAGGCTACGTGAATCAGGCAGGCTGTTGCAGAGCAGGTGCACACCTGAAATACTCCTGGCATTGGCAGATAAGCTTCTATTTTAGGGCATGTGAATCAGGTAGACTGTAGCAGAGCAGGTGCACACCTGACATGCTCCTGGTATGTGCACACCTGAAATGCTCTAGGCATTGACAGATAAGCTTCTGTTTTAGGGCACGTGAATCAGGTAGACTGTAGCAGAGCAGGTGCACACCTGACATGCTCCTGGTATGTGCACACCTGAAATACTCCTGGCATTGCCAGATATGCTGCAGTTTTAGGCTACCTGAATCAGGTAGACTGTAGCAGAGCAGGTGCACACCTGAAATGCTCCTGGCATTGCCAGATATGCTGCAGTTTTAGGGTTCTTGAATCAGGTAAACTGTAGCAGAACCGGTGCACAACTGAAATGCTCCTGGCATTGCTAGATATGCTGCAGTTTTAGGCTACATGAATGAGGTAGACTGTAGCAGAGCAGGTGCACACCTGAAATGCTCCTGTCATTGCCAGATATGCTGCATTTTTTGGCAACGTGAATCAGGTAGACTGGAGCAGAGCAGGTGAACACCTGAAATGCTCCTGGCATTGCCAGATAAGCTTCTGTTTTAGGGCATGTGAATCAGGTAGACAGTAGCAGAGCAAGTGCACACCAGAAATGCTCCTGGCATTGCCAGATATGCTGCAGTTTTAGGCTACGTGAATCAGGTAGACTAGCAGAGCAGGTGCACACCTGACATGCTCCTGCTATGTGCACACCTGAAATGCTCCTGGCATTGCCAGATAAGCTTCTGTTTTAGGGCATGTGAATCAGGTAGACTGTAGCAGAGCAGGTGCACACCTGACATGCTCCTGTTATGTGCACAGCTGAAATGCTCCTGGTATTGCCAGATATGCTGCAGTTTTAGGCTACGTGAATCGGGTAGGCTGTAGCAGAGCAGGTGCACACCTGACATGCTCCTTGTGTGTGCACACCTGAAATGCCCCTGGCGTTGCTAGATATGCTTCAGTTTTAGGCTACGTGAATCAGGTAGACTGTAGCAGAGCAGGTGCACACCTGAAATGCTCCTGGCATTGCAAGATGTGCTGCAGTTTTTGGCAACGTGAATCAGGTAGACTGTAGCAGAGCAGGTGCACACCCGAAATGCTCCTGGCATTGCCAGATAAGCTTCTGTTTTAGGGCATGTGAATCAGGTAGACTGTATCAGAGCAGGTGCACACCAGAAATGCTCCTGGCATTGCCAGATATGCTGCAGTTTTAGGCTACGTGAATCAGGTAGACTGTAGCAGAACAGGTGCACACCTGACATGCTCCTGTTATGTGCACACCTGAAATGCTCCTGGCATTGGCAGATATGCTGCAATTTTAGGCTACGTGAATAAGATAGACTGTAGAAGAGCAGGTGCACACCTCAAATGCTCCTGGTATTGGCAGATAAGCTTCTATTTTAGGGCATGTGAATCAGGTAGACTGTAGCAGAGCAGGTGCACACCTGAAATGCTCCTGGCATTGCCAGATATGCTGCAGTTTTAGGCTACGTGAATCAGGTAGACTGTAGCAGAGCAGATGCAGACATGAAATGCTCCAAGCGTTGCCAGATATGCTGCAGTTTTAAGCTACGTGAATCAGGTAGAATGTAGCAGAGCAGATGCACACCTGAAATTCTCCTGATATTGCCAGATAAGCTTCTGTTTTAGGGCTATGTGAATCAGGTAGACTGTACCAGAGCAGGTGCACACCCGACATGCTCCTGGTATGTGCACACCTGAAATTCTCCTGGATTTTCCATATATGCTGCAGTTTTAGGGTTCATGAATCAGGTAGACTGTAGCAGAGCAGGTGCACACCTCAAATGCTCCTGGAATTGCCAGATAAGCTTCTGTTTTAGAGCATGTGAATCAGGTAGACCGTAACAGAGCAGGTGCACATCTGACATGCTCCTGGCATTGCCAGATATGCTGCAGTTTTTGGCAACATGAATCAGGTAGACTGTAGCAGAGCAGGTGCACACCCGAAATGATCCTGGCATTGCCAGATAAGCTTCTGTTTTAGGGCATGTGAATCAGGTAGACTGTAGCAGAGCAGGTGCACACCAGAAATGCTCATGGCATTGCCAGATATGCTGCAGTTTTAGGCTATGTGAATCAGGTAGACTGTAGCAGAGCAGGTGCACACCTGAAATGCTCCTGTCATTGCCAGATATGCTGCAGGTTTAGGCTACATGAATTGGGAAGGCTGTAGCAGAGCAGGTGCACACCTGAAATGCCGCTGGCGTTGCTAGATATGCTCCAGTTTTAGGCTATGTGAATCAGGTAGACTGTAGCAGAGCAGGTTCACACCTGAAATGCTCCTGTCATTGCCAGATATGCTGCAGTTTTTGGCAACATGAATCAGGTAGACTGTAGCAGAGCAGGTGCACACCCGAAATGATCCTGGCATTGCCAGATAAGCTTCTGTTTTAGGGCATGTGAATCAGGTAGACTGTAGCAGAGCAGGTGCACACCAGAAATGCTCATGGCATTGCCAGATATGCTGCAGTTTTAGGCTATGTGAATCAGGTAGACTGTAGCAGAGCAGGTGCACACCTGAAATGCTCCTGGCATTGCCAGATAGGATTCTGTTTTAGGGCATGTGAATCAGGTAGACTGTAGCAGAGCAGGTGCACACCTGAAATGCTCCAGGTGTGTGCACACCTGAAATGCCCATGGCATTGCTAGATATGCTCCAGTTTTAGGGCATGTGAATCTGGTAGACTGTAGCTGGTGAACTCCTGGAATTCTCCTGGCATTGGCAGATATGCTCTAGTTTTAAGGCATGTGAATCAGGTAGACTGTTGAAAAAGCATGTGCACACCTGAAATGCTCCTGGTATGTGCACACCTGAAATGCTCCTGGCATTGCCAGATATGCTCCAGTTTTAGGGCACGTGAATCAGGTAGACTCTAGCAGGTAAACTCCTGGAATGCTCCCGGCATTGACAGATATGCTCCAGTTTTAAGGCATGTGAATCAGGTACATTGCAGCAGAGCATGTGCACAACTGACATGCTCCTGGAATCACCAGATACGCTGCAGTTTTAGGCTACGTGAATCAGGTAGACGGTAGCAGAGCAGGTGCACACCTGAAATGCTCCTGGCATCGACAGATATGCTGCAGTTTTACGCTATGTGAATCCGGTAGACTGTAGCAGAACAGGTGCACACCTGAAATGCTCCTGGCATCGGCAGATATGCTGCAGTTTTACGCTATGTGAATCAAATAGACTGTAGCAGAGCAGGTGCACACCTGAAATGCTCCTGGCATTGCCAGATACGCTTCAGTTTTAGGCTACGTGAATCATGGAAAAATATAGCAGAGCAGGTGCAGACATGAAATGCTCCAAGCGTTGCCACATATGCTGCAGTTTTAAGCTACGTGAATCAGGTAGAATGTAGCAGAGCAGATGCACACCTGAAATTCTCCTGATATTGCCAGATAAGCTTCTGTTTTAGGGCATGTGAATCAGGTAGACTGTAGCAGAGCAGGTGCACACCCGACATGCTCCTGGTATATGCACTCCTGACATGCTCCTGGCATTGCCAGATATGCTGCAGCTTTAGGCTACGTGAATCGGGCAGGCTGTAGCAGAGCAGGTGCACACCTCAAATGCTCCTGGTATTGGCAGATAAGCTTCTGTTTTAGGGCATGTGAATCAGGTAGACGGTAGCAGAGCAGGTGCACACCTGAAATGCTCCTGGCATTGCCAGATATGCTGCAGTTTTAGGCTACGTGAATCAGGTAGACTGTAGCAGAGCAGATGCAGACATGAAATGCTCCAAGCGTTGCCAGATATGCTGCAGTTTTAAGCTACGTGAATCAGGTAGAATGTAGCAGAGCAGATGCACACCTGAAATTCTCCTGATATTGCCAGATAAGCTTCTGTTTTAGGGCATGTGAATCAGGTAGATTCTACCAGAGCAGGTGCACACCTGACATGCTCCTGGTATGTGCACACCTGAAATTCTCCTGGATTTTCCATATATGCTGCAGTTTTAGGGTTCATGAATCAGCTAGACTGTAGCAGAGCAGGTGCACACCTCAAATGCTCCTGGAATTGCCAGATAAGCTTCTGTTTTAGAGCATGTGAATCAGGTAGACCGTAACAGAGCAGGTGCACATCTGACATGCTCCTGGCATTGCCAGATATGCTGCAGTTTTAGGCTATATGAATCAGGTAGACTGTAGCAGAGCAGGTGCAAACCTGAAATGCTCCTGTCATTGCCAGATATGCTGCAGTTTTAGGCTACATGAATTGTGAAGGCTGTAGCAGAGCAGGTGCACACCTGACATGCTCCTGGTGTGTGCACACCTGAAATGCCCCTGGCGTTGCTAGATATGCTCCAGTTTTAGGCTATGTGAATCAGGTAGACTGTAGCAGAGCAGGTTCACACCTGAAATGCTCCTGTCATTGCCAGATATGCTGCAGTTTTTGGCAACATGAATCAGGTAGACTGTAGCAGAGCAGGTGCACACCCGAAATGATCCTGGAATTGCCAGATAAGCTTCTGTTTTAGGGCATGTGAATCAGGTAGACTGTAGCAGAGCAGGTGCACACCAGAAATGCTCCTGCCATTGCCAGATAAGATTCTGTTTTAGGGCATGTGAATCAGGTAGACTGTAGCAGAGCAGGTGCACACCTGACATGCTCCTGTTATGTGCACACCTGAAATGCTCCTGGCATTGCCAGATATGCTGCAGTTTTAGGCTATGTGAATCCGGTAGGCTGTAGCAGAGTAGGTGCACACCTGAAATGCTCCTGGCATTGCCAGATATGCTGCAGTTTTAGGCTATGTGAATCGGGTAGGCTGTAGCAGAGCAGGTGCACACCTGAAATGCTCCAGGTGTGTGCACACCTGAAATGCCCCTGGCGTTGCTAGATATGCTCCAGTTTTAGGGCATGTGAATCGGGTAGACTGTAGCTGGTGAACTCCTGGAATGCTCCTGGCATTGGCAGATATGCTCTAGTTTTAAGGCATGTGAATCAGGTAGACTGTTGAAAAAGCATGTGCACACCTGAAATGCTCCTGGTATGTGCACACCTGAAATGCTCCTGACATTGCCAGATATGCTCCAGTTTTAGGGCACGTGAATCAGGTAGACTCTAGCAGGTAAACTCCTGGAATGCTCCCGGCATTGACAGATATGCTCCAGTTTTAAGGCATGTGAATCAGGTACATTGCAGCAGAGCATGTGCACAACTGAAATGCTCCTGGAATCAACAGATACGCTGCAGTTTTAGGCTACGTGAATCAGGTAGACGGTAGCAGAGCAGGTGCACACCTGAAATGCTCCTGGCATCGACAGATATGCTGCAGTTTTACGCTATGTGAATCCGGTAGATTGTAGCAGAACAGGTGCACACCTGAAATGCTCCTGGCATTGCCAGATATGCTGCAGCTTTAGGCTACGTGAATCAGGCAGGCTGTAGCAGAGCAGGTGCACACCTGAAATACTCCTGGCATTGGCAGATAAGCTTCTATTTTAGGGCATGTGAATCAGGTAGACTGTAGCAGAGCAGGTGCACACTTGACATGCTCCTGGTATGTGCACACCTGAAATGCTCCTGGCATTGACAGATAAGCTTCTGTTTTAGGGCATGTGAATCAGGTAGACTGTAGCAGAGCAAATGCACACCTGACATGCTCCTGGTATGTGCACACCTGAAATGCTCCTGGCATTGTCAGATATGCTGCAGTTTTAGGCTACGTGAATCAGGTAGACTGTAGCAGAGCAGGGGCACACCTGAAATGCTCCTGGCATTGCCAGATATGCTGCAGTTTTAGGCTACATGAATCAGGTAGACTGTAGCAGAGCAGGTGCACACCTGAAATGCTCCTGTCATTGCCAGATATGCTGCAGTTTTTGGCAACTTGAATCAGGTAGACTGTAGCAAAGCAGGTGCACACCTGAAATGCTCCTGGCATTGCCAGATAAGCTTCTGTTTTAGGGCATGTGAATCAGGTAGACATTAGCAGAGCAGGTGCACACCAGAAATGCTCCTAGCATTGCCAGATATGCTGCAGTTTTAGGCTACGTGAATCAGGTAGACTGTAGCAGAGCAAGTGCACACCTGACATGCTCCTGGTATGTGCACACCTGAAATGCTCCTGGCATTGCCAGATAAGCTTCTGTTTTAGGGCATGTGAATCAGTTAGACTGGAGCAGAGCAGGTGCACACCTGATATGCTCCTTTTATGTGCACACCTGAAATGCTCCTGGCATTGCCAGATATGCTGCAGTTTTAGGCTACGTGAATTGGGTAGGCTGTAGCAGAGCAGGTGCACACCTGACATGCTCCTGGTGTGTGCACACCTGAAATGCCCCTGGCGTTGCTAGATATGCTCCAGTTTTAGGCTATGTGAATCAGGTAGACTGTAGCAGAGCAGGTTCACACCTGAAATGCTCCTGGCATTGCCAGATATGCTGCAGTTTTTGGCAACGTGAATCAGGTAGACTGTAGCAGAGCCGGTGCACACACTAAATGCTCCTGGCATTGCCAGATAAGCTTCTGTTTTAGGGCATGTGAATCAGGTAGACTGTAGCAGAGCAGGTGCACACCAGAAATGCTCCTGGCATTGCCAGATATGCTGCAGTTTTAGGCTACGTGAATCAGGTAGACTGTAGCAGAGCAGGTGCGCACCTGACATGCTCCTGGTATGTGCACACCTGAAATGCTCATGGCATTGTCAGATATGCTGCAGTTTTAAGCTACGTGAATCGGGTAGACTGTAGCAGAGCAGATGCACACCTGAAATTCTCCTGATATTGCCAGATAAGCTTCTGTTTTAGGGCATGTGAATCAGGTAGACGTTAGCAGAGCAGGTGCACACCCGACATGCTCCTGGTATGTGCACACCTGAAATGCTCCTGGCATTTCCAGATATGCTGCAGTTTTAGGGTTCGTGAATCAGGTAGACTGCAGCAGAGCAGGTGCACACCTGGAATGCTCCTGGTATTGCCAGATAAGCTTCTGTTTTAGGGCATGTGAATCAGGTAGACTGTAACAGAGCAGGTGCACATCTGACATGCTCCTGGCATTGCCTGATATGCTGCAGCTTTAGGCTACGTGAATCAGGCAGGCTGTTGCAGAGCAGGTGCACACCTGAAATGCTCCTGGCATTGGCAGATAAGCTTCTATTTTAGGGCATGTGAATCAGGTAGACGTTAGCAGAGCAGGTGCACACCCGACATGCTCCTGGTATGTGCACACCTGAAATGCTCCTGGCATTTCCAGATATGCTGCAGTTTTAGGGTTCGTGAATCAGGTAGACTGTAGCAGAGCAGGTGCACACCTGGAATGCTCCTGGTATTGCCAGATAAGCTTCTGTTTTAGGGCATGTGAATCAGGTAGACTGTAACAGAGCAGGTGCACATCTGACATGCTCCTGGCATTGCCTGATATGCTGCAGCTTTAGGCTACGTGAATCAGGCAGGCTGTTGCAGAGCAGGTGCACACCCGAAATGCTCCTGGCATTGCCAGATAAGCTTCTGTTTTAGGGCATGTGAATCAGGTAGACTGTAGCAGAGCAGGTGCACACCAGAAATGCTCCTGGCATTGCCAGATATGCTGCAGTTTTAGGCTACGTGAATCAGGTAGACTGTAGCAGAGCAGGTGCACACCTGACATGCTCCTGGTATGTGCACACCTGAAATGCTCCTGGCATTGTCAGATATGCTGCAGTTTTAAGCTACGTGAATCGGGTAGACTGTAGCAGAGCATATGCACACCTGAAATTCTAATGATATTGCCAGATAAGCTTCTGTTTTAGGGCATGTGAATCAGGTAGACGTTAGCAGAGCAGGTGCACACCCGACATGCTCCTGGTATGTGCACACCTGAAATGCTCCTGGCATTTCCAGATATGCTGCAGTTTTAGGGTTCGTGAATCCGGTAGACTGTAGCAGAGCAGGTGCACACCTGAAATGCTCCTGGTATTGCCAGATAAGCTTCTGTTTTAGGGCATGTGAATCAGGTAGACTGTAACAGAGCAGGTGCACATCTGACATGCTCCTGGCATTGCCTGATATGCTGCAGCTTTAGGCTACGTGAATCAGGCAGGCTGTTGCAGAGCAGGTGCACACCTGAAATACTCCTGGCATTGGCAGATAAGCTTCTATTTTAGGGCATGTGAATCAGGTAGACTGTAGCAGAGCAGGTGCACACCTGACATGCTCCTGGTATGTGCACACCTGAAATGCTCTAGGCATTGACAGATAAGCTTCTGTTTTAGGGCACGTGAATCAGGTAGACTGTAGCAGAGCAGGTGCACACCTGACATGCTCCTGGTATGTGCACACCTGAAATACTCCTGGCATTGCCAGATATGCTGCAGTTTTAGGCTACCTGAATCAGGTAGACTGTAGCAGAGCAGGTGCACACCTGAAATGCTCCTGGCATTGCCAGATATGCTGCAGTTTTAGGGTTCTTGAATCAGGTAAACTGTAGCAGAACCGGTGCACAACTGAAATGCTCCTGGCATTGCTAGATATGCTGCAGTTTTAGGCTACATGAATGAGGTAGACTGTAGCAGAGCAGGTGCACACCTGAAATGCTCCTGTCATTGCCAGATATGCTGCATTTTTTGGCAACGTGAATCAGGTAGACTGGAGCAGAGCAGGTGAACACCTGAAATGCTCCTGGCATTGCCAGATAAGCTTCTGTTTTAGGGCATGTGAATCAGGTAGACAGTAGCAGAGCAAGTGCACACCAGAAATGCTCCTGGCATTGCCAGATATGCTGCAGTTTTAGGCTACGTGAATCAGGTAGACTAGCAGAGCAGGTGCACACCTGACATGCTCCTGCTATGTGCACACCTGAAATGCTCCTGGCATTGCCAGATAAGCTTCTGTTTTAGGGCATGTGAATCAGGTAGACTGTAGCAGAGCAGGTGCACACCTGACATGCTCCTGTTATGTGCACAGCTGAAATGCTCCTGGTATTGCCAGATATGCTGCAGTTTTAGGCTACGTGAATCGGGTAGGCTGTAGCAGAGCAGGTGCACACCTGACATGCTCCTTGTGTGTGCACACCTGAAATGCCCCTGGCGTTGCTAGATATGCTTCAGTTTTAGGCTACGTGAATCAGGTAGACTGTAGCAGAGCAGGTGCACACCTGAAATGCTCCTGGCATTGCAAGATGTGCTGCAGTTTTTGGCAACGTGAATCAGGTAGACTGTAGCAGAGCAGGTGCACACCCGAAATGCTCCTGGCATTGCCAGATAAGCTTCTGTTTTAGGGCATGTGAATCAGGTAGACTGTATCAGAGCAGGTGCACACCAGAAATGCTCCTGGCATTGCCAGATATGCTGCAGTTTTAGGCTACGTGAATCAGGTAGACTGTAGCAGAACAGGTGCACACCTGACATGCTCCTGTTATGTGCACACCTGAAATGCTCCTGGCATTGGCAGATATGCTGCAATTTTAGGCTACGTGAATCAGATAGACTGTAGAAGAGCAGGTGCACACCTCAAATGCTCCTGGTATTGGCAGATAAGCTTCTATTTTAGGGCATGTGAATCAGGTAGACTGTAGCAGAGCAGGTGCACACCTGAAATGCTCCTGGCATTGCCAGATATGCTGCAGTTTTAGGCTACGTGAATCAGGTAGACTGTAGCAGAGCAGATGCAGACATGAAATGCTCCAAGCGTTGCCAGATATGCTGCAGTTTTAAGCTACGTGAATCAGGTAGAATGTAGCAGAGCAGATGCACACCTGAAATTCTCCTGATATTGCCAGATAAGCTTCTGTTTTAGGGCTATGTGAATCAGGTAGACTGTACCAGAGCAGGTGCACACCCGACATGCTCCTGGTATGTGCACACCTGAAATTCTCCTGGATTTTCCATATATGCTGCAGTTTTAGGGTTCATGAATCAGGTAGACTGTAGCAGAGCAGGTGCACACCTCAAATGCTCCTGGAATTGCCAGATAAGCTTCTGTTTTAGAGCATGTGAATCAGGTAGACCGTAACAGAGCAGGTGCACATCTGACATGCTCCTGGCATTGCCAGATATGCTGCAGTTTTTGGCAACATGAATCAGGTAGACTGTAGCAGAGCAGGTGCACACCCGAAATGATCCTGGCATTGCCAGATAAGCTTCTGTTTTAGGGCATGTGAATCAGGTAGACTGTAGCAGAGCAGGTGCACACCAGAAATGCTCATGGCATTGCCAGATATGCTGCAGTTTTAGGCTATGTGAATCAGGTAGACTGTAGCAGAGCAGGTGCACACCTGAAATGCTCCTGTCATTGCCAGATATGCTGCAGGTTTAGGCTACATGAATTGGGAAGGCTGTAGCAGAGCAGGTGCACACCTGAAATGCCGCTGGCGTTGCTAGATATGCTCCAGTTTTAGGCTATGTGAATCAGGTAGACTGTAGCAGAGCAGGTTCACACCTGAAATGCTCCTGTCATTGCCAGATATGCTGCAGTTTTTGGCAACATGAATCAGGTAGACTGTAGCAGAGCAGGTGCACACCCGAAATGATCCTGGCATTGCCAGATAAGCTTCTGTTTTAGGGCATGTGAATCAGGTAGACTGTAGCAGAGCAGGTGCACACCAGAAATGCTCATGGCATTGCCAGATATGCTGCAGTTTTAGGCTATGTGAATCAGGTAGACTGTAGCAGAGCAGGTGCACACCTGAAATGCTCCTGGCATTGCCAGATAGGATTCTGTTTTAGGGCATGTGAATCAGGTAGACTGTAGCAGAGCAGGTGCACACCTGAAATGCTCCAGGTGTGTGCACACCTGAAATGCCCATGGCATTGCTAGATATGCTCCAGTTTTAGGGCATGTGAATCTGGTAGACTGTAGCTGGTGAACTCCTGGAATTCTCCTGGCATTGGCAGATATGCTCTAGTTTTAAGGCATGTGAATCAGGTAGACTGTTGAAAAAGCATGTGCACACCTGAAATGCTCCTGGTATGTGCACACCTGAAATGCTCCTGGCATTGCCAGATATGCTCCAGTTTTAGGGCACGTGAATCAGGTAGACTCTAGCAGGTAAACTCCTGGAATGCTCCCGGCATTGACAGATATGCTCCAGTTTTAAGGCATGTGAATCAGGTACATTGCAGCAGAGCATGTGCACAACTGACATGCTCCTGGAATCACCAGATACGCTGCAGTTTTAGGCTACGTGAATCAGGTAGACGGTAGCAGAGCAGGTGCACACCTGAAATGCTCCTGGCATCGACAGATATGCTGCAGTTTTACGCTATGTGAATCCGGTAGACTGTAGCAGAACAGGTGCACACCTGAAATGCTCCTGGCATCGGCAGATATGCTGCAGTTTTACGCTATGTGAATCAAATAGACTGTAGCAGAGCAGGTGCACACCTGAAATGCTCCTGGCATTGCCAGATACGCTTCAGTTTTAGGCTACGTGAATCATGGAAAAATATAGCAGAGCAGGTGCAGACATGAAATGCTCCAAGCGTTGCCACATATGCTGCAGTTTTAAGCTACGTGAATCAGGTAGAATGTAGCAGAGCAGATGCACACCTGAAATTCTCCTGATATTGCCAGATAAGCTTCTGTTTTAGGGCATGTGAATCAGGTAGACTGTAGCAGAGCAGGTGCACACCCGACATGCTCCTGGTATATGCACTCCTGACATGCTCCTGGCATTGCCAGATATGCTGCAGCTTTAGGCTACGTGAATCGGGCAGGCTGTAGCAGAGCAGGTGCACACCTCAAATGCTCCTGGTATTGGCAGATAAGCTTCTGTTTTAGGGCATGTGAATCAGGTAGACGGTAGCAGAGCAGGTGCACACCTGAAATGCTCCTGGCATTGCCAGATATGCTGCAGTTTTAGGCTACGTGAATCAGGTAGACTGTAGCAGAGCAGATGCAGACATGAAATGCTCCAAGCGTTGCCAGATATGCTGCAGTTTTAAGCTACGTGAATCAGGTAGAATGTAGCAGAGCAGATGCACACCTGAAATTCTCCTGATATTGCCAGATAAGCTTCTGTTTTAGGGCATGTGAATCAGGTAGATTCTACCAGAGCAGGTGCACACCTGACATGCTCCTGGTATGTGCACACCTGAAATTCTCCTGGATTTTCCATATATGCTGCAGTTTTAGGGTTCATGAATCAGCTAGACTGTAGCAGAGCAGGTGCACACCTCAAATGCTCCTGGAATTGCCAGATAAGCTTCTGTTTTAGAGCATGTGAATCAGGTAGACCGTAACAGAGCAGGTGCACATCTGACATGCTCCTGGCATTGCCAGATATGCTGCAGTTTTAGGCTATATGAATCAGGTAGACTGTAGCAGAGCAGGTGCAAACCTGAAATGCTCCTGTCATTGCCAGATATGCTGCAGTTTTAGGCTACATGAATTGTGAAGGCTGTAGCAGAGCAGGTGCACACCTGACATGCTCCTGGTGTGTGCACACCTGAAATGCCCCTGGCGTTGCTAGATATGCTCCAGTTTTAGGCTATGTGAATCAGGTAGACTGTAGCAGAGCAGGTTCACACCTGAAATGCTCCTGTCATTGCCAGATATGCTGCAGTTTTTGGCAACATGAATCAGGTAGACTGTAGCAGAGCAGGTGCACACCCGAAATGATCCTGGAATTGCCAGATAAGCTTCTGTTTTAGGGCATGTGAATCAGGTAGACTGTAGCAGAGCAGGTGCACACCAGAAATGCTCCTGCCATTGCCAGATAAGATTCTGTTTTAGGGCATGTGAATCAGGTAGACTGTAGCAGAGCAGGTGCACACCTGACATGCTCCTGTTATGTGCACACCTGAAATGCTCCTGGCATTGCCAGATATGCTGCAGTTTTAGGCTATGTGAATCCGGTAGGCTGTAGCAGAGTAGGTGCACACCTGAAATGCTCCTGGCATTGCCAGATATGCTGCAGTTTTAGGCTATGTGAATCGGGTAGGCTGTAGCAGAGCAGGTGCACACCTGAAATGCTCCAGGTGTGTGCACACCTGAAATGCCCCTGGCTTTGCTAGATATGCTCCAGTTTTAGGGCATGTGAATCGGGTAGACTGTAGCTGGTGAACTCCTGGAATGCTCCTGGCATTGGCAGATATGCTCTAGTTTTAAGGCATGTGAATCAGGTAGACTGTTGAAAAAGCATGTGCACACCTGAAATGCTCCTGGTATGTGCACACCTGAAATGCTCCTGACATTGCCAGATATGCTCCAGTTTTAGGGCACGTGAATCAGGTAGACTCTAGCAGGTAAACTCCTGGAATGCTCCCGGCATTGACAGATATGCTCCAGTTTTAAGGCATGTGAATCAGGTACATTGCAGCAGAGCATGTGCACAACTGAAATGCTCCTGGAATCAACAGATACGCTGCAGTTTTAGGCTACGTGAATCAGGTAGACGGTAGCAGAGCAGGTGCACACCTGAAATGCTCCTGGCATCGACAGATATGCTGCAGTTTTACGCTATGTGAATCCGGTAGACTGTAGCAGAACAGGTGCACACCTGAAATGCTCCTGGCATTGCCAGATATGCTGCAGCTTTAGGCTACGTGAATCAGGCAGGCTGTAGCAGAGCAGGTGCACACCTGAAATACTCCTGGCATTGGCAGATAAGCTTCTATTTTAGGGCATGTGAATCAGGTAGACTGTAGCAGAGCAGGTGCACACTTGACATGCTCCTGGTATGTGCACACCTGAAATGCTCCTGGCATTGACAGATAAGCTTCTGTTTTAGGGCATGTGAATCAGGTAGACTGTAGCAGAGCAAATGCACACCTGACATGCTCCTGGTATGTGCACACCTGAAATGCTCCTGGCATTGTCAGATATGCTGCAGTTTTAGGCTACGTGAATCAGGTAGACTGTAGCAGAGCAGGGGCACACCTGAAATGCTCCTGGCATTGCCAGATATGCTGCAGTTTTAGGCTACATGAATCAGGTAGACTGTAGCAGAGCAGGTGCACACCTGAAATGCTCCTGTCATTGCCAGATATGCTGCAGTTTTTGGCAACTTGAATCAGGTAGACTGTAGCAAAGCAGGTGCACACCTGAAATGCTCCTGGCATTGCCAGATAAGCTTCTGTTTTAGGGCATGTGAATCAGGTAGACATTAGCAGAGCAGGTGCACACCAGAAATGCTCCTAGCATTGCCAGATATGCTGCAGTTTTAGGCTACGTGAATCAGGTAGACTGTAGCAGAGCAAGTGCACACCTGACATGCTCCTGGTATGTGCACACCTGAAATGCTCCTGGCATTGCCAGATAAGCTTCTGTTTTAGGGCATGTGAATCAGTTAGACTGGAGCAGAGCAGGTGCACACCTGATATGCTCCTTTTATGTGCACACCTGAAATGCTCCTGGCATTGCCAGATATGCTGCAGTTTTAGGCTACGTGAATTGGGTAGGCTGTAGCAGAGCAGGTGCACACCTGACATGCTCCTGGTGTGTGCACACCTGAAATGCCCCTGGCGTTGCTAGATATGCTCCAGTTTTAGGCTATGTGAATCAGGTAGACTGTAGCAGAGCAGGTTCACACCTGAAATGCTCCTGGCATTGCCAGATATGCTGCAGTTTTTGGCAACGTGAATCAGGTAGACTGTAGCAGAGCCGGTGCACACACGAAATGCTCCTGGCATTGCCAGATAAGCTTCTGTTTTAGGGCATGTGAATCAGGTAGACTGTAGCAGAGCAGGTGCACACCAGAAATGCTCCTGGCATTGCCAGATATGCTGCAGTTTTAGGCTACGTGAATCAGGTAGACTGTAGCAGAGCAGGTGCGCACCTGACATGCTCCTGGTATGTGCACACCTGAAATGCTCATGGCATTGTCAGATATGCTGCAGTTTTAAGCTACGTGAATCGGGTAGACTGTAGCAGAGCAGATGCACACCTGAAATTCTCCTGATATTGCCAGATAAGCTTCTGTTTTAGGGCATGTGAATCAGGTAGACGTTAGCAGAGCAGGTGCACACCCGACATGCTCCTGGTATGTGCACACCTGAAATGCTCCTGGCATTTCCAGATATGCTGCAGTTTTAGGGTTCGTGAATCAGGTAGACTGCAGCAGAGCAGGTGCACACCTGGAATGCTCCTGGTATTGCCAGATAAGCTTCTGTTTTAGGGCATGTGAATCAGGTAGACTGTAACAGAGCAGGTGCACATCTGACATGCTCCTGGCATTGCCTGATATGCTGCAGCTTTAGGCTACGTGAATCAGGCAGGCTGTTGCAGAGCAGGTGCACACCTGAAATGCTCCTGGCATTGGCAGATAAGCTTCTATTTTAGGGCATGTGAATCAGGTAGACGTTAGCAGAGCAGGTGCACACCCGACATGCTCCTGGTATGTGCACACCTGAAATGCTCCTGGCATTTCCAGATATGCTGCAGTTTTAGGGTTCGTGAATCAGGTAGACTGTAGCAGAGCAGGTGCACACCTGGAATGCTCCTGGTATTGCCAGATAAGCTTCTGTTTTAGGGCATGTGAATCAGGTAGACTGTAACAGAGCAGGTGCACATCTGACATGCTCCTGGCATTGCCTGATATGCTGCAGCTTTAGGCTACGTGAATCAGGCAGGCTGTTGCAGAGCAGGTGCACACCCGAAATGCTCCTGGCATTGCCAGATAAGCTTCTGTTTTAGGGCATGTGAATCAGGTAGACTGTAGCAGAGCAGGTGCACACCAGAAATGCTCCTAGCATTGCCAGATATGCTGCAGTTTTAGGCTACGTGAATCAGGTAGACTGTAGCAGAGCAGGTGCACACCTGACATGCTCCTGGTATGTGCACACCTGAAATGCTCCTGGCATTGTCAGATATGCTGCAGTTTTAAGCTACGTGAATCGGGTAGACTGTAGCAGAGCATATGCACACCTGAAATTCTAATGATATTGCCAGATAAGCTTCTGTTTTAGGGCATGTGAATCAGGTAGACGTTAGCAGAGCAGGTGCACACCCGACATGCTCCTGGTATGTGCACACCTGAAATGCTCCTGGCATTTCCAGATATGCTGCAGTTTTAGGGTTCGTGAATCCGGTAGACTGTAGCAGAGCAGGTGCACACCTGAAATGCTCCTGGTATTGCCAGATAAGCTTCTGTTTTAGGGCATGTGAATCAGGTAGACTGTAACAGAGCAGGTGCACATCTGACATGCTCCTGGCATTGCCTGATATGCTGCAGCTTTATGCTACGTGAATCAGGCAGGCTGTTGCAGAGCAGGTGCACACCTGAAATACTCCTGGCATTGGCAGATAAGCTTCTATTTTAGGGCATGTGAATCAGGTAGACTGTAGCAGAGCAGGTGCACACCTGACATGCTCCTGGTATGTGCACACCTGAAATGCTCTAGGCATTGACAGATAAGCTTCTGTTTTAGGGCACGTGAATCAGGTAGACTGTAGCAGAGCAGGTGCACACCTGACATGCTCCTGGTATGTGCACACCTGAAATACTCCTGGCATTGCCAGATATGCTGCAGTTTTAGGCTACCTGAATCAGGTAGACTGTAGCAGAGCAGGTGCACACCTGAAATGCTCCTGGCATTGCCAGATATGCTGCAGTTTTAGGGTTCTTGAATCAGGTAAACTGTAGCAGAACCGGTGCACAACTGAAATGCTCCTGGCATTGCTAGATATGCTGCAGTTTTAGGCTACATGAATGAGGTAGACTGTAGCAGAGCAGGTGCACACCTGAAATGCTCCTGTCATTGCCAGATATGCTGCATTTTTTGGCAACGTGAATCAGGTAGACTGGAGCAGAGCAGGTGAACACCTGAAATGCTCCTGGCATTGCCAGATAAGCTTCTGTTTTAGGGCATGTGAATCAGGTAGACAGTAGCAGAGCAAGTGCACACCAGAAATGCTCCTGGCATTGCCAGATATGCTGCAGTTTTAGGCTACGTGAATCAGGTAGACTAGCAGAGCAGGTGCACACCTGACATGCTCCTGCTATGTGCACACCTGAAATGCTCCTGGCATCGCCAGATAAGCTTCTGTTTTAGGGCATGTGAATCAGGTAGACTGTAGCAGAGCAGGTGCACACCTGACATGCTCCTGTTATGTGCACAGCTGAAATGCTCCTGGTATTGCCAGATATGCTGCAGTTTTAGGCTACGTGAATCGGGTAGGCTGTAGCAGAGCAGGTGCACACCTGACATGCTCCTTGTGTGTGCACACCTGAAATGCCCCTGGCGTTGCTAGATATGCTTCAGTTTTAGGCTACGTGAATCAGGTAGACTGTAGCAGAGCAGGTGCACACCTGAAATGCTCCTGGCATTGCAAGATGTGCTGCAGTTTTTGGCAACGTGAATCAGGTAGACTGTAGCAGAGCAGGTGCACACCCGAAATGCTCCTGGCATTGCCAGATAAGCTTCTGTTTTAGGGCATGTGAATCAGGTAGACTGTATCAGAGCAGGTGCACACCAGAAATGCTCCTGGCATTGCCAGATATGCTGCAGTTTTAGGCTACGTGAATCAGGTAGACTGTAGCAGAACAGGAGCACACCTGACATGCTCCTGTTATGTGCACACCTGAAATGCTCCTGGCATTGGCAGATATGCTGCAATTTTAGGCTACGTGAATCAGATAGACTGTAGAAGAGCAGGTGCACACCTCAAATGCTCCTGGTATTGGCAGATAAGCTTCTATTTTAGGGCATGTGAATCAGGTAGACTGTAGCAGAGCAGGTGCACACCTGAAATGCTCCTGGCATTGCCAGATATGCTGCAGTTTTAGGCTACGTGAATCAGGTAGACTGTAGCAGAGCAGATGCAGACATGAAATGCTCCAAGCGTTGCCAGATATGCTGCAGTTTTAAGCTACGTGAATCAGGTAGAATGTAGCAGAGCAGATGCACACCTGAAATTCTCCTGATATTGCCAGATAAGCTTCTGTTTTAGGGCTATGTGAATCAGGTAGACTGTACCAGAGCAGGTGCACACCCGACATGCTCCTGGTATGTGCACACCTGAAATTCTCCTGGATTTTCCATATATGCTGCAGTTTTAGGGTTCATGAATCAGGTAGACTGTAGCAGAGCAGGTGCACACCTCAAATGCTCCTGGAATTGCCAGATAAGCTTCTGTTTTAGAGCATGTGAATCAGGTAGACCGTAACAGAGCAGGTGCACATCTGACATGCTCCTGGCATTGCCAGATATGCTGCAGTTTTTGGCAACATGAATCAGGTAGACTGTAGCAGAGCAGGTGCACACCCGAAATGATCCTGGCATTGCCAGATAAGCTTCTGTTTTAGGGCATGTGAATCAGGTAGACTGTAGCAGAGCAGGTGCACACCAGAAATGCTCATGGCATTGCCAGATATGCTGCAGTTTTAGGCTATGTGAATCAGGTAGACTGTAGCAGAGCAGGTGCACACCTGAAATGCTCCTGTCATTGCCAGATATGCTGCAGGTTTAGGCTACATGAATTGGGAAGGCTGTAGCAGAGCAGGTGCACACCTGAAATGCCGCTGGCGTTGCTAGATATGCTCCAGTTTTAGGCTATGTGAATCAGGTAGACTGTAGCAGAGCAGGATCACACCTGAAATGCTCCTGTCATTGCCAGATATGCTGCAGTTTTTGGCAACATGAATCAGGTAGACTGTAGCAGAGCAGGTGCACACCCGAAATGATCCTGGCATTGCCAGATAAGCTTCTGTTTTAGGGCATGTGAATCAGGTAGACTGTAGCAGAGCAGGTGCACACCAGAAATGCTCATGGCATTGCCAGATATGCTGCAGTTTTAGGCTATGTGAATCAGGTAGACTGTAGCAGAGCAGGTGCACACCTGAAATGCTCCTGGCATTGCCAGATAGGATTCTGTTTTAGGGCATGTGAATCAGGTAGACTGTAGCAGAGCAGGTGCACACCTGAAATGCTCCAGGTGTGTGCACACCTGAAATGCCCCTGGCATTGCTAGATATGCTCCAGTTTTAGGGCATGTGAATCTGGTAGACTGTAGCTGGTGAACTCCTGGAATTCTCCTGGCATTGGCAGATATGCTCTAGTTTTAAGGCATGTGAATCAGGTAGACTGTTGAAAAAGCATGTGCACACCTGAAATGCTCCTGGTATGTGCACACCTGAAATGCTCCTGGCATTGCCAGATATGCTCCAGTTTTAGGGCACGTGAATCAGGTAGACTCTAGCAGGTAAACTCCTGGAATGCTCCCGGCATTGACAGATATGCTCCAGTTTTAAGGCATGTGAATCAGGTACATTGCAGCAGAGCATGTGCACAACTGACATGCTCCTGGAATCACCAGATACGCTGCAGTTTTAGGCTACGTGAATCAGGTAGACGGTAGCAGAGCAGGTGCACACCTGAAATGCTCCTGGCATCGACAGATATGCTGCAGTTTTACGCTATGTGAATCCGGTAGACTGTAGCAGAACAGGTGCACACCTGAAATGCTCCTGGCATCGGCAGATATGCTGCAGTTTTACGCTATGTGAATCAAATAGACTGTAGCAGAGCAGGTGCACACCTGAAATGCTCCTGGCATTGCCAGATACGCTTCAGTTTTAGGCTACGTGAATCATGGAAAAATATAGCAGAGCAGGTGCAGACATGAAATGCTCCAAGCGTTGCCACATATGCTGCAGTTTTAAGCTACGTGAATCAGGTAGAATGTAGCAGAGCAGATGCACACCTGAAATTCTCCTGATATTGCCAGATAAGCTTCTGTTTTAGGGCATGTGAATCAGGTAGACTGTAGCAGAGCAGGTGCACACCCGACATGCTCCTGGTATATGCACTCCTGACATGCTCCTGGCATTGCCAGATATGCTGCAGCTTTAGGCTACGTGAATCGGGCAGGCTGTAGCAGAGCAGGTGCACACCTCAAATGCTCCTGGTATTGGCAGATAAGCTTCTGTTTTAGGGCATGTGAATCAGGTAGACGGTAGCAGAGCAGGTGCACACCTGAAATGCTCCTGGCATTGCCAGATATGCTGCAGTTTTAGGCTACGTGAATCAGGTAGACTGTAGCAGAGCAGATGCAGACATGAAATGCTCCAAGCGTTGCCAGATATGCTGCAGTTTTAAGCTACGTGAATTAGGTAGAATGTAGCAGAGCAGATGCACACCTGAAATTCTCCTGATATTGCCAGATAAGCTTCTGTTTTAGGGCATGTGAATCAGGTAGATTCTACCAGAGCAGGTGCACACCCGACATGCTCCTGGTATGTGCACACCTGAAATTCTCCTGGATTTTCCATATATGCTGCAGTTTTAGGGTTCATGAATCAGCTAGACTGTAGCAGAGCAGGTGCACACCTCAAATGCTCCTGGAATTGCCAGATAAGCTTCTGTTTTAGAGCATGTGAATCAGGTAGACCGTAACAGAGCAGGTGCACATCTGACATGCTCCTGGCATTGCCAGATATGCTGCAGTTTTAGGCTATATGAATCAGGTAGACTGTAGCAGAGCAGGTGCAAACCTGAAATGCTCCTGTCATTGCCAGATATGCTGCAGTTTTAGGCTACATGAATTGTGAAGGCTGTAGCAGAGCAGGTGCACACCTGACATGCTCCTGGTGTGTGCACACCTGAAATGCCCCTGGCGTTGCTAGATATGCTCCAGTTTTAGGCTATGTGAATCAGGTAGACTGTAGCAGAGCAGGTTCACACCTGAAATGCTCCTGTCATTGCCAGATATGCTGCAGTTTTTGGCAACATGAATCAGGTAGACTGTAGCAGAGCAGGTGCACACCCGAAATGATCCTGGAATTGCCAGATAAGCTTCTGTTTTAGGGCATGTGAATCAGGTAGACTGTAGCAGAGCAGGTGCACACCAGAAATGCTCCTGCCATTGCCAGATAAGATTCTGTTTTAGGGCATGTGAATCAGGTAGACTGTAGCAGAGCAGGTGCACACCTGACATGCTCCTGTTATGTGCACACCTGAAATGCTCCTGGCATTGCCAGATATGCTGCAGTTTTAGGCTATGTGAATCCGGTAGGCTGTAGCAGAGTAGGTGCACACCTGAAATGCTCCTGGCATTGCCAGATATGCTGCAGTTTTAGGCTATGTGAATCGGGTAGGCTGTAGCAGAGCAGGTGCACACCTGAAATGCTCCAGGTGTGTGCACACCTGAAATTCCCCTGGCGTTGCTAGATATGCTCCAGTTTTAGGGCATGTGAATCGGGTAGACTGTAGCTGGTGAACTCCTGGAATGCTCCTGGCATTGGCAGATATGCTCTAGTTTTAAGGCATGTGAATCAGGTAGACTGTTGAAAAAGCATGTGCACACCTGAAATGCTCCTGGTATGTGCACACCTGAAATGCTCCTGACATTGCCAGATATGCTCCAGTTTTAGGGCACGTGAATCAGGTAGACTCTAGCAGGTAAACTCCTGGAATGCTCCCGGCATTGACAGATATGCTCCAGTTTTAAGGCATGTGAATCAGGTACATTGCAGCAGAGCATGTGCACAACTGAAATGCTCCTGGAATCAACAGATACGCTGCAGTTTTAGGCTACGTGAATCAGGTAGACGTTAGCAGAGCAGGTGCACACCTGAAATGCTCCTGGCATCGACAGATATGCTGCAGTTTTACGCTATGTGAATCCGGTAGACTGTAGCAGAACAGGTGCACACCTGAAATGCTCCTGGCATCGGCAGATATGCTGCAGTTTTAGTCTACGTGAATCAAATAGACTGTAGCAGAGCAGGTGCACACCTGAAATGCTCCTGGCATTGCCAGATACGCTTCAGTTTTAGGCTACGTGAATCATGGAAAAATATAGCAGAGCAGGTGCAGACATGAAATGCTCCAAGCGTTGCCACATATGCTGCAGTTTTAAGCTACGTGAATCAGGTAGAATGTAGCAGAGCAGATGCACACCTGAAATTCTCCTGATATTGCCAGATAAGCTTCTGTTTTAGGGCATGTGAATCAGGTAGACTGTAGCAGAGCAGGTGCACACCCGACATGCTCCTGGTATATGCACTCCTGACATGCTCCTGGCATTGCCAGATATGCTGCAGCTTTAGGCTACGTGAATCAGGCAGGCTGTAGCAGAGCAGGTGCACACCTGAAATGCTCCTCTCATTGCCAGATATGCTGCAGTTTTTGGCAACATGAATCAGGTAGACTGTAGCAGAGCAGGTGCACACCCGAAATGATCCTGGAATTGCCAGATAAGCTTCTGTTTTAGGGCATGTGAATCAGGTAGACTGTAGCAGAGCAGGTGCACACCAGAAATGCTCCTGCCATTGCCAGATAAGATTCTGTTTTAGGGCATGTGAATCAGGTAGACTGTAGCAGAGCAGGTGCACACCTGAAATGCTCCTGGCATTGCCAGATATGCTGCAGTTTTAGGGTTCTTGAATCAGGTAGACTGTAGCAGAACAGGTGCACAACTGTAATGCTCCTGGCATTGCTAGATATGCTGCAGTTTTAGGCTACATGAATCAGGTAGACTGTAGCAGAGCAGGTGCACACCTGAAATGCTCCTGTCATTGCCAGATATGCTGCAGTTTTTGGCAACATGAATCAGGTAGACTGTAGCAGAGCAGGTGCACACCTGAAATGCTCCTGGCATTGCCAGATAAGCTTCTGTTTTAGGGCACGTGAATCAGGTAGACAGTAGCAGAGCAAGTGCACACCAGAAATGCTCCTGGCATTGCCAGATATGCTGCAGTTTTAGGCTACGTGAATCAGGTAGACTGTAGCAGAGCAGGTGCACACCAGACATGCTCCTGGTATGTGCGCACCTGAAATGCTCCTGGCATTCCCAGATAAGCACACCTGAAATGCTCCTGGCATTCCCAGATAAGCTTCTGTTTTAGGGCATGTGAATCAGGTAGACTGTAGCAGTGCAGGTGCACACCTGACATGCTCCTGTTATGTGCACACCTGAAATGCTACTGGTATTGCCAGATATGCTGCAGTTTTAGGCTGCGTGAATCGGGTAGGCTGTAGCAGAGCAGGTGCACACCTGACATGCTCCTTGTGTGTGCGCACCTGAAATGCCCCTGGCGTTGCTAGATATGCTCCAGTTTTAGGCTACGTGAATCAGGTAGACTGTAGCAGAGCAGGTGCACACCTGAAATGCTCCTGGCATTGCAAGATATGCTGCAGTTTTTGGCAACGTGAATCAGGTAGACTGTAGCAGAGCAGGTGCACACCCGAAATGCTCCTGGCATTGCCAGATAAGCTTCTGTTTTAGGGCATGTGAATCAGGTAGACTGTATTAGAGTAGGTGCACACCAGAAATGCTCCTGGCATTGCCAGATATGCTGCAGTTTTAGGCTAAGTGAATCAGGTAGAATGTAGCAGAGCAGGTGCACACCTGACATGCTCCTGTTATGTGCACACTTGAAATGCTCCTGGCATTGGCAGATATGCTGCAGTTTTAGGCTACGTGAATCAGATAGACTGTAGAAGAGCAGGTGCACACCTCAAATGCTCCTGGTATTGGCAGATAAGCTTCTGTTTTAGGGCACGTAAATCAGGGAGACTGTAGCAGAACAGGTGCACACCTGAAATGCTCCTGGCATTGCCAGATATGCTTCAGTTTTAGGCTACGTGAATCAGGTAGACTGTAGCAGAGCAGATGCAGACATGAAATGCTCCAAGCGTTGCCAGATATGCTGCAGTTTTAAGCTACGTGAATCAGGTAGACTGTAGCAGAGCAGATGCACACCTGAAATTCTCCTGACATTGCCAGATAAGCTTCTGTTTTAGGGCATGTGAATCAGGTAGACTGTAGCAGAGCAGGTGCACACCCGACATGCTCCTGGTATGTGCACACCTGAAATTCTCCTGGCATTTCCATATATGCTGCAGTTTTAGGGTTCATGAATCAGATAGACTGTAGCAGAGCAGGTGCACACCTGAAATGCTCCTGGCATTGCCAGATAAGCTTCTGTTTTAGGGCATGTGAATCAGGTAGACTGTAGCAGAGCAGGTGCACATCTGACATGCTCCTGGCATTGCCAGATATGCTGCAGCTTTAGGCTACGTGAATCAGGCAGGCTGTAGCAGAGCAGGTGCACACCTGAAATACTCCTGGCATTGGCAGATACGCTTCTATTTTAGGGCATGTGAATCAGGTAGACTGTAGCAGAGCAGGTGCACACTTGACATGCTCCTGGTATGTGCACACCTGAAATGCTCCTGGCATTGACAGATAAGCTTCTGTTTTAGGGCATGTGAATCAGGTAGACTGTAGCAGAGCAAATGCACACCTGACATGCTCCTGGTATGTGCACACCTGAAATGCTCCTGGCATTGTCAGATATGCTGCAGTTTTAGGCTACGTGAATCAGGTAGACTGTAGCAGAGCAGGGGCACACCTGAAATGCTCCTGGCATTGCCAGATATGCTGCAGTTTTAGGCTACATGAATCAGGTAGACTGTAGCAGAGCAGGTGCACACCTGAAATGCTCCTGTCATTGCCAGATATGCTGCAGTTTTTGGCAACTTGAATCAGGTAGACTGTAGCAAAGCAGGTGCACACCTGAAATGCTCCTGGCATTGCCAGATAAGCTTCTGTTTTAGGGCATGTGAATCAGGTAGACATTAGCAGAGCAGGTGCACACCAGAAATGCTCCTAGCATTGCCAGATATGCTGCAGTTTTAGGCTACGTGAATCAGGTAGACTGTAGCAGAGCAAGTGCACACCTGACATGCTCCTGGTATGTGCACACCTGAAATGCTCCTGGCATTGCCAGATAAGCTTCTGTTTTAGGGCATGTGAATCAGTTAGACTGGAGCAGAGCAGGTGCACACCTGATATGCTCCTTTTATGTGCACACCTGAAATGCTCCTGGCATTGCCAGATATGCTGCAGTTTTAGGCTACGTGAATTGGGTAGGCTGTAGCAGAGCAGGTGCACACCTGACATGCTCCTGGTGTGTGCACACCTGAAATGCCCCTGGCGTTGCTAGATATGCTCCAGTTTTAGGCTATGTGAATCAGGTAGACTGTAGCAGAGCAGGTTCACACCTGAAATGCTCCTGGCATTGCCAGATATGCTGCAGTTTTTGGCAACGTGAATCAGGTAGACTGTAGCAGAGCCGGTGCACACACGAAATGCTCCTGGCATTGCCAGATAAGCTTCTGTTTTAGGGCATGTGAATCAGGTAGACTGTAGCAGAGCAGGTGCACACCAGAAATGCTCCTGGCATTGCCAGATATGCTGCAGTTTTAGGCTACGTGAATCAGGTAGACTGTAGCAGAGCAGGTGCGCACCTGACATGCTCCTGGTATGTGCACACCTGAAATGCTCATGGCATTGTCAGATATGCTGCAGTTTTAAGCTACGTGAATCGGGTAGACTGTAGCAGAGCAGATGCACACCTGAAATTCTCCTGATATTGCCAGATAAGCTTCTGTTTTAGGGCATGTGAATCAGGTAGACGTTAGCAGAGCAGGTGCACACCCGACATGCTCCTGGTATGTGCACACCTGAAATGCTCCTGGCATTTCCAGATATGCTGCAGTTTTAGGGTTCGTGAATCAGGTAGACTGCAGCAGAGCAGGTGCACACCTGGAATGCTCCTGGTATTGCCAGATAAGCTTCTGTTGTAGGGCATGTGAATCAGGTAGACACTAACAGAGCAGGTGCACATCTGACATGCTCCTGGCATTGCCTGATATGCTGCAGCTTTAGGCTACGTGAATCAGGCAGGCTGTTGCAGAGCAGGTGCACACCTGAAATGCTCCTGGCATTGGCAGATAAGCTTCTATTTTAGGGCATGTGAATCAGGTAGACGTTAGCAGAGCAGGTGCACACCCGACATGCTCCTGGTATGTGCACACCTGAAATGCTCCTGGCATTTCCAGATATGCTGCAGTTTTAGGGTTCGTGAATCAGGTAGACTGTAGCAGAGCAGGTGCACACCTGGAATGCTCCTGGTATTGCCAGATAAGCTTCTGTTTTAGGGCATGTGAATCAGGTAGACTGTAACAGAGCAGGTGCACATCTGACATGCTCCTGGCATTGCCTGATATGCTGCAGCTTTAGGCTACGTGAATCAGGCAGGCTGTTGCAGAGCAGGTGCACACCCGAAATGCTCCTGGCATTGCCAGATAAGCTTCTGTTTTAGGGCATGTGAATCAGGTAGACTGTAGCAGAGCAGGTGCACACCAGAAATGCTCCTGGCATTGCCAGATATGCTGCAGTTTTAGGCTACGTGAATCAGGTAGACTGTAGCAGAGCAGGTGCACACCTGACATGCTCCTGGTATGTGCACACCTGAAATGCTCCTGGCATTGTCAGATATGCTGCAGTTTTAAGCTACGTGAATCGGGTAGACTGTAGCAGAGCATATGCACACCTGAAATTCTAATGATATTGCCAGATAAGCTTCTGTTTTAGGGCATGTGAATCAGGTAGACGTTAGCAGAGCAGGTGCACACCCGACATGCTCCTGGTATGTGCACACCTGAAATGCTCCTGGCATTTCCAGATATGCTGCAGTTTTAGGGTTCGTGAATCCGGTAGACTGTAGCAGAGCAGGTGCACACCTGAAATGCTCCTGGTATTGCCAGATAAGCTTCTGTTTTAGGGCATGTGAATCAGGTAGACTGTAACAGAGCAGGTGCACATCTGACATGCTCCTGGCATTGCCTGATATGCTGCAGCTTTAGGCTACGTGAATCAGGCAGGCTGTTGCAGAGCAGGTGCACACCTGAAATACTCCTGGCATTGGCAGATAAGCTTCTATTTTAGGGCATGTGAATCAGGTAGACTGTAGCAGAGCAGGTGCACACCTGACATGCTCCTGGTATGTGCACACCTGAAATGCTCTAGGCATTGACAGATAAGCTTCTGTTTTAGGGCACGTGAATCAGGTAGACTGTAACAGAGCAGGGTCACACCTGACATGCTCCTGGTATGTGCACACCTGAAATACTCCTGGCATTGCCAGATATGCTGCAGTTTTAGGCTACCTGAATCAGGTAGACTGTAGCAGAGCAGGTGCACACCTGAAATGCTCCTGGCATTGCCAGATATGCTGCAGTTTTAGGGTTCTTGAATCAGGTAAACTGTAGCAGAACCGGTGCACAACTGAAATGCTCCTGGCATTGCTAGATATGCTGCAGTTTTAGGCTACATGAATGAGGTAGACTGTAGCAGAGCAGGTGCACACCTGAAATGCTCCTGTCATTGCCAGATATGCTGCATTTTTTGGCAACGTGAATCAGGTAGACTGGAGCAGAGCAGGTGAACACCTGAAATGCTCCTGGCATTGCCAGATAAGCTTCTGTTTTAGGGCATGTGAATCAGGTAGACAGTAGCAGAGCAAGTGCACACCAGAAATGCTCCTGGCATTGCCAGATATGCTGCAGTTTTAGGCTAAGTGAATCAGGTAGACTGTAGCAGAGCAGATGCAAACATGAAATGCTCCAAGCGTTGCCAGATATGCTGCAGTTTTAAGCTACGTGAATCAGGTAGACTGTAGCAGAGCAGATGCACACCTGAAATTCTCCTGACATTGCCAGATAAGCTTCTGTTTTAGGGCATGTGAATCGGGTAGACTGTAGCAGAGCAGATGCACACCTGAAATTCTCCTGATATTGCCAGATAAGCTTCTGTTTTAGGGCATGTGAATCAGGTAGACGTTAGCAGAGCAGGTGCACACCCGACATGCTCCTGGTATGTGCACACCTGAAATGCTCCTGGCATTTCCAGATATGCTGCAGTTTTAGGGTTCGTGAATCAGGTAGACTGCAGCAGAGCAGGTGCACACCTGGAATGCTCCTGGTATTGCCAGATAAGCTTCTGTTTTAGGGCATGTGAATCAGGTAGACTGTAACAGAGCAGGTGCACATCTGACATGCTCCTGGCATTGCCTGATATGCTGCAGCTTTAGGCTACGTGAATCAGGCAGGCTGTTGCAGAGCAGGTGCACACCTGAAATGCTCCTGGCATTGGCAGATAAGCTTCTATTTTAGGGCATGTGAATCAGGTAGACGTTAGCAGAGCAGGTGCACACCCGACATGCTCCTGGTATGTGCACACCTGAAATGCTCCTGGCATTTCCAGATATGCTGCAGTTTTAGGGTTCATGAATCAGGTAGACTGTAGCAGAGCAGGTGCACACCTGGAATGCTCCTGGTATTGCCAGATAAGCTTCTGTTTTAGGGCATGTGAATCAGGTAGACTGTAACAGAGCAGGTGCACATCTGACATGCTCCTGGCATTGCCTGATATGCTGCAGCTTTAGGCTACGTGAATCAGGCAGGCTGTTGCAGAGCAGGTGCACACCCGAAATGCTCCTGGCATTGCCAGATAAGCTTCTGTTTTAGGGCATGTGAATCAGGTAGATTGTAGCAGAGCAGGTGCACACCAGAAATGCTCCTGGCATTGCCAGATATGCTGCAGTTTTAGGCTACGTGAATCAGGTAGACTGTAGCAGAGCAGGTGCACACCTGACATGCTCCTGGTATGTGCACACCTGAAATGCTCCTGGCATTGTCAGATATGCTGCAGTTTTAAGCTACGTGAATCGGGTATACTGTAGCAGAGCATATGCACACCTGAAATTCTAATGATATTGCCAGATAAGCTTCTGTTTTAGGGCATGTGAATCAGGTAGACGTTAGCAGAGCAGGTGCACACCCGAAATGCTCCTGGTATGTGCACACCTGAAATGCTCCTGGCATTTCCAGATATGCTGCAGTTTTAGGGTTCGTGAATCCGGTAGACTGTAGCAGAGCAGGTGCACACCTGAAATGCTCCTGGTATTGCCAGATAAGCTTCTGTTTTAGGGCATGTGAATCAGGTAGACTGTAACAGAGCAGGTGCACATCTGACATGCTCCTGGCATTGCCTGATATGCTGCAGCTTTAGGCTACGTGAATCAGGCAGGCTGTTGCAGAGCAGGTGCACACCTGAAATACTCCTGGCATTGGCAGATAAGCTTCTATTTTAGGGCATGTGAATCAGGTAGACTGTAGCAGAGCAGGTGCACACCTGACATGCTCCTGGTATGTGCACACCTGAAATGCTCTAGGCATTGACAGATAAGCTTCTGTTTTAGGGCACGTGAATCAGGTAGACTGTAGCAGAGCAGGTGCACACCTGACATGCTCCTGGTATGTGCACACCTGAAATACTCCTGGCATTGCCAGATATGCTGCAGTTTTAGGCTACCTGAATCAGGTAGACTGTAGCAGAGCAGGTGCACACCTGAAATGCTCCTGGCATTGCCAGATATGCTGCAGTTTTAGGGTTCTTGAATCAGGTAAACTGTAGCAGAACCGGTGCACAACTGAAATGCTCCTGGCATTGCTAGATATGCTGCAGTTTTAGGCTACATGAATGAGGTAGACTGTAGCAGAGCAGGTGCACACCTGAAATGCTCCTGTCATTGCCAGATATGCTGCATTTTTTGGCAACGTGAATCAGGTAGACTGGAGCAGAGCAGGTGAACACCTGAAATGCTCCTGGCATTGCCAGATAAGCTTCTGTTTTAGGGCATGTGAATCAGGTAGACAGTAGCAGAGCAAGTGCACACCAGAAATGCTCCTGGCATTGCCAGATATGCTGCAGTTTTAGGCTACGTGAATCAGGTAGACTAGCAGAGCAGGTGCACACCTGACATGCTCCTGCTATGTGCACACCTGAAATGCTCCTGGCATTGCCAGATAAGCTTCTGTTTTAGGGCATGTGAATCAGGTAGACTGTAGCAGAGCAGGTGCACACCTGACATGCTCCTGTTATGTGCACAGCTGAAATGCTCCTGGTATTGCCAGATATGCTGCAGTTTTAGGCTACGTGAATCGGGTAGGCTGTAGCAGAGCAGGTGCACACCTGACATGCTCCTTGTGTGTGCACACCTGAAATGCCCCTGGCGTTGCTAGATATGCTTCAGTTTTAGGCTACGTGAATCAGGTAGACTGTAGCAGAGCAGGTGCACACCTGAAATGCTCCTGGCATTGCAAGATGTGCTGCAGTTTTTGGCAACGTGAATCAGGTAGACTGTAGCAGAGCAGGTGCACACCCGAAATGCTCCTGGCATTGCCAGATAAGCTTCTGTTTTAGGGCATGTGAATCAGGTAGACTGTATCAGAGCAGGTGCACACCAGAAATGCTCCTGGCATTGCCAGATATGCTGCAGTTTTAGGCTACGTGAATCAGGTAGACTGTAGCAGAACAGGTGATCACCTGACATGCTCCTGTTATGTGCACACCTGAAATGCTCCTGGCATTGGCAGATATGCTGCAATTTTAGGCTACGTGAATCAGATAGACTGTAGAAGAGCAGGTGCACACCTCAAATGCTCCTGGTATTGGCAGATAAGCTTCTATTTTAGGGCATGTGAATCAGGTAGACTGTAGCAGAGCAGGTGCACACCTGAAATGCTCCTGGCATTGCCAGATATGCTGCAGTTTTAGGCTACGTGAATCAGGTAGACTGTAGCAGAGCAGATGCAGACATGAAATGCTCCAAGCGTTGCCAGATATGCTGCAGTTTTAAGCTACGTGAATCAGGTAGAATGTAGCAGAGCAGATGCACACCTGAAATTCTCCTGATATTGCCAGATAAGCTTCTGTTTTAGGGCTATGTGAATCAGGTAGACTGTACCAGAGCAGGTGCACACCCGACATGCTCCTGGTATGTGCACACCTGAAATTCTCCTGGATTTTCCATATATGCTGCAGTTTTAGGGTTCATGAATCAGGTAGACTGTAGCAGAGCAGGTGCACACCTCAAATGCTCCTGGAATTGCCAGATAAGCTTCTGTTTTAGAGCATGTGAATCAGGTAGACCGTAACAGAGCAGGTGCACATCTGACATGCTCCTGGCATTGCCAGATATGCTGCAGTTTTTGGCAACATGAATCAGGTAGACTGTAGCAGAGCAGGTGCACACCCGAAATGATCCTGGCATTGCCAGATAAGCTTCTGTTTTAGGGCATGTGAATCAGGTAGACTGTAGCAGAGCAGGTGCACACCAGAAATGCTCATGGCATTGCCAGATATGCTGCAGTTTTAGGCTATGTGAATCAGGTAGACTGTAGCAGAGCAGGTGCACACCTGAAATGCTCCTGGCATTGCCAGATAGGATTCTGTTTTAGGGCATGTGAATCAGGTAGACTGTAGCAGAGCAGGTGCACACCTGAAATGCTCCAGGTGTGTGCACACCTGAAATGCCCCTGGCATTGCTAGATATGCTCCAGTTTTAGGGCATGTGAATCTGGTAGACTGTAGCTGGTGATCTCCTGGAATTCTCCTGGCATTGGCAGATATGCTCTAGTTTTAAGGCATGTGAATCAGGTAGACTGTTGAAAAAGCATGTGCACACCTGAAATGCTCCTGGTATGTGCACACCTGAAATGCTCCTGGCATTGCCAGATATGCTCCAGTTTTAGGGCACGTGAATCAGGTAGACTCTAGCAGGTAAACTCCTGGAATGCTCCCGGCATTGACAGATATGCTCCAGTTTTAAGGAATGTGAATCAGGTACATTGCAGCAGAGCATGTGCACAACTGACATGCTCCTGGAATCACCAGATACGCTGCAGTTTTAGGCTACGTGAATCAGGTAGACGGTAGCAGAGCAGGTGCACACCTGAAATGCTCCTGGCATCGACAGATATGCTGCAGTTTTACGCTATGTGAATCCGGTAGACTGTAGCAGAACAGGTGCACACCTGAAATGCTCCTGGCATCGGCAGATATGCTGCAGTTTTACGCTATGTGAATCAAATAGACTGTAGCAGAGCAGGTGCACACCTGAAATGCTCCTGGCATTGCCAGATACGCTTCAGTTTTAGGCTACGTGAATCATGGAAAAATATAGCAGAGCAGGTGCAGACATGAAATGCTCCAAGCGTTGCCACATATGCTGCAGTTTTCAGCTACGTGAATCAGGTAGAATGTAGCAGAGCAGATGCACACCTGAAATTCTCCTGATATTGCCAGATAAGCTTCTGTTTTAGGGCATGTGAATCAGGTAGACTGTAGCAGAGCAGGTGCACACCCGACATGCTCCTGGTATATGCACTCCTGACATGCTCCTGGCATTGCCAGATATGCTGCAGCTTTAGGCTACGTGAATCGGGCAGGCTGTAGCAGAGCAGGTGCACACCTCAAATGCTCCTGGTATTGGCAGATAAGCTTCTGTTTTAGGGCATGTGAATCAGGTAGACGGTAGCAGAGCAGGTGCACACCTGAAATGCTCCTGGCATTGCCAGATATGCTGCAGTTTTAGGCTACGTGAATCAGGTAGACTGTAGCAGAGCAGATGCAGACATGAAATGCTCCAAGCGTTGCCAGATATGCTGCAGTTTTAAGCTACGTGAATCAGGTAGAATGTAGCAGAGCAGATGCACACCTGAAATTCTCCTGATATTGCCAGATAAGCTTCTGTTTTAGGGCATGTGAATCAGGTAGATTCTACCAGAGCAGGTGCACACCCGACATGCTCCTGGTATGTGCACACCTGAAATTCTCCTGGATTTTCCATATATGCTGCAGTTTTAGGGTTCATGAATCAGGTAGACTGTAGCAGAGCAGGTGCACACCTCAAATGCTCCTGGAATTGCCAGATAAGCTTCTGTTTTAGAGCATGTGAATCAGGTAGACCGTAACAGAGCAGGTGCACATCTGACATGCTCCTGGCATTGCCAGATATGCTGCAGTTTTAGGCTATATGAATCAGGTAGACTGTAGCAGAGCAGGTGCAAACCTGAAATGCTCCTGTCATTGCCAGATATGCTGCAGTTTTAGGCTACATGAATTGTGAAGGCTGTAGCAGAGCAGGTGCACACCTGACATGCTCCTGGTGTGTGCACACCTGAAATGCCCCTGGCGTTGCTAGATATGCTCCAGTTTTAGGCTATGTGAATCAGGTAGACTGTAGCAGAGCAGGTTCACACCTGAAATGCTCCTGTCATTGCCAGATATGCTGCAGTTCTTGGCAACATGAATCAGGTAGACTGTAGCAGAGCAGGTGCACACCCGAAATGATCCTGGAATTGCCAGATAAGCTTCTGTTTTAGGGCATGTGAATCAGGTAGACTGTAGCAGAGCAGGTGCACACCAGAAATGCTCCTGCCATTGCCAGATAAGATTCTGTTTTAGGGCATGTGAATCAGGTAGACTGTAGCAGAGCAGGTGCACACCTGACATGCTCCTGTTATGTGCACACCTGAAATGCTCCTGGCATTGCCAGATATGTGGCAGTTTTAGGCTATGTGAATCCGGTAGGCTGTAGCAGAGTAGGTGCACACCTGAAATGCTCCTGGCATTGCCAGATATGCTGCAGTTTTAGGCTATGTGAATCGGGTAGGCTGTAGCAGAGCAGGTGCACACCTGAAATGCTCCAGGTGTGTGCACACCTGAAATGCCCCTGGCATTGCTAGATATGCTCCAGTTTTAGGGCATGTGAATCTGGTAGACTGTAGCTGGTGAACTCCTGGAATTCTCCTGGCATTGGCAGATATGCTCTAGTTTTAAGGCATGTGAATCAGGTAGACTGTTGAAAAAGCATGTGCACACCTGAAATGCTCCTGGTATGTGCACACCTGAAATGCTCCTGGCATTGCCAGATACGCTCCAGTTTTAGGGCACGTGAATCAGGTAGACTCTAGCAGGTAAACTCCTGGAATGCTCCCGGCATTGACAGATATGCTCCAGTTTTAAGGCATGTGAATCAGGTACATTGCAGCAGAGCATGTGCACAACTGACATGCTCCTGGAATCACCAGATACGCTGCAGTTTTAGGCTACGTGAATCAGGTAGACGGTAGCAGAGCAGGTGCACACCTGAAATGCTCCTGGCATCGACAGATATGCTGCAGTTTTACGCTATGTGAATCCGGTAGACTGTAGCAGAACAGGTGCACACCTGAAATGCTCCTGGCATCGGCAGATATGCTGCAGTTTTACGCTATGTGAATCAAATAGACTGTAGCAGAGCAGGTGCACACCTGAAATGCTCCTGGCATTGCCAGATACGCTTCAGTTTTAGGCTACGTGAATCATGGAAAAATATAGCAGAGCAGGTGCAGACATGAAATGCTCCAAGCGTTGCCACATATGCTGCAGTTTTAAGCTACGTGAATCAGGTAGAATGTAGCAGAGCAGATGCACACCTGAAATTCTCCTGATATTGCCAGATAAGCTTCTGTTTTAGGGCATGTGAATCAGGTAGACTGTAGCAGAGCAGGTGCACACCCGACATGCTCCTGGTATATGCACTCCTGACATGCTCCTGGCATTGCCAGATATGCTGCAGCTTTAGGCTACATGAATCGGGCAGGCTGTAGCAGAGCAGGTGCACACCTCAAATGCTCCTGGTATTGGCAGATAAGCTTCTGTTTTAGGGCATGTGAATCAGGTAGACGGTAGCAGAGCAGGTGCACACCTGAAATGCTCCTGGCATTGCCAGATATGCTGCAGTTTTAGGCTACGTGAATCAGGTAGACTGTAGCAGAGCAGATGCAGACATGAAATGCTCCAAGCGTTGCCAGATATGCTGCAGTTTTAAGCTACGTGAATCAGGTAGAATGTAGCAGAGCAGATGCACACCTGAAATTCTCCTGATATTGCCAGATAAGCTTCTGTTTTAGGGCATGTGAATCAGGTAGATTCTACCAGAGCAGGTGCACACCCGACATGCTCCTGGTATGTGCACACCTGAAATTCTCCTGGATTTTCCATATATGCTGCAGTTTTAGGGTTCATGAATCAGGTAGACTGTAGCAGAGCAGGTGCACACCTCAAATGCTCCTGGAATTGCCAGATAAGCTTCTGTTTTAGAGCATGTGAATCAGGTAGACCGTAACAGAGCAGGTGCACATCTGACATGCTCCTGGCATTGCCAGATATGCTGCAGTTTTAGGCTATATGAATCAGGTAGACTGTAGCAGAGCAGGTGCAAACCTGAAATGCTCCTGTCATTGCCAGATATGCTGCAGTTTTAGGCTACATGAATTGTGAAGGCTGTAGCAGAGCAGGTGCACACCTGACATGCTCCTGGTGTGTGCACACCTGAAATGCCCCTGGCGTTGCTAGATATGCTCCAGTTTTAGGCTATGTGAATCAGGTAGACTGTAGCAGAGCAGGTTCACACCTGAAATGCTCCTGTCATTGCCAGATATGCTGCAGTTCTTGGCAACATGAATCAGGTAGACTGTAGCAGAGCAGGTGCACACCCGAAATGATCCTGGAATTGCCAGATAAGCTTCTGTTTTAGGGCATGTGAATCAGGTAGACTGTAGCAGAGCAGGTGCACACCAGAAATGCTCCTGCCATTGCCAGATAAGATTCTGTTTTAGGGCATGTGAATCAGGTAGACTGTAGCAGAGCAGGTGCACACCTGACATGCTCCTGTTATGTGCACACCTGAAATGCTCCTGGCATTGCCAGATATGCTGCAGTTTTTGGCAACATGAATCAGGTAGACTGTAGCAGAGCAGGTGCACACCCAAAATGATCCTGGAATTGCCAGATAAGCTTCTGTTTTAGGGCATGTGAATCAGGTAGACTGTAGCAGAGCAGGTGCACACCAGAAATGCTCCTGCCATTGCCAGATAAGATTCTGTTTTAGGGCATGTGAATCAGGTAGACTGTAGCAGAGCAGGTGCACACCTGACATGCTCCTGTTATGTGCACACCTGAAATGCTCCTGGCATTGCCAGATATGCTGCAGTTTTAGGCTATGTGAATCCGGTAGTCTGTAGCAGAGTAGGTGCACACCTGAAATGCTCCTGGCATTGCCAGATATGCTGCAGTTTTAGGCTACGTGAATCGGGTAGGCTGTAGCAGAGCAGGTGCACACCTGAAATGCTCCAGGTGTGTGCACACCTGAAATGCCCCTGGCGTTGCTAGATATGCTCCAGTTTTAGGGCATGTGAATCAGGTAGACTGTAGCTGGTGAACTCCTGGAATGCTCCTGGCATTGGCAGATATGCTCTAGTTTTAAGGCATGTGAATCAGGTAGACTGTTGAAAAAGCATGTGCACACCTGAAATGCTCCTGGTATGTGCACACCTGAAACGCTCCTGACATTGCCAGATATGCTCCAGTTTTAGGGCACGTGAATCAGGTAGACTCTAGCAGTTAAACTCCTGGAATGCTCCCGGCATTGACAGATATGCTCCAGTTTTAAGGCATGTGAATCAGGTACATTGCAGCAGAGCATGTGCGCAACTGAAATGCTCCTGGAATCAACAGATACGCTGCAGTTTTAGGCTACGTGAATCAGGTAGACGGTAGCAGAGCAGGTGCACACCTGAAATGCTCCTGGCATCGACAGATATGCTGCAGTTTTACTCTATGTGAATCCGGTAGACTGTAGCAGAACAGGTGCACACCTGAAATGCTCCTGGCATCGGCAGATATGCTGCAGTTTTAGTCTACGTGAATCAAATAGACTGTAGCAGAGCAGGTGCACACCTGAAATGCTCCTGGCATTGCCAGATACGCTTCAGTTTTAGGCTACGTGAATCATGGAAAAATATAGCAGAGCAGGTGCAGACATGAAATGCTCCAAGCGTTGCCACATATGCTGCAGTTTTAAGCTACGTGAATCAGGTAGAATGTAGCAGAGCAGATGCACACCTGAAATTCTCCTGATATTGCCAGATAAGCTTCTGTTTTAGGGCATGTGAATCAGGTAGACTGTAGCAGAGCAGGTGCACACCCGACATGCTCCTGGTATATGCACTCCTGACATGCTCCTGGCATTGCCAGATATGCTGCAGCTTTAGGCTACGTGAATCAGGCAGGCTGTAGCAGAGCAGGTGCACACCTGAAATGCTCCTGGCATTGCCAGATAAGCTTCTATTTTAGGGCATGTGAATCAGGTAGACTGTAGCAGAGCAGGTGCACACCTGACATGCTCCTGGTTTGTGCACACCTGAAATGCTCCTGCCATTGACAGAAAAGCTTCTGTTTTAGGGCATGTGAATCAGGTAGACTGTAGCAGAGCAGGTGCACACCTGACATGCTCCTGGTACGTGCACACCTGAAATGCTCCTGGCATTGCCAGATATGCTGTAGTTTTAGGCTACGCAAATCAGGTAGACTGTAGCAGAGCAGGTGCACACCTGAAATGCTCCTGGCATTGCCAGATATGCTGCAGTTTTAGGGTTCTTGAATCAGGTAGACTGTAGCAGAAGAGGTGCACAACTGAAATACTCCTGGCATTGCCGGATATGCTGCAGTTTTAGGCTACATGAATCAGGTAGACTGTAGCAGAGCAGGTGCACACCTGAAATGCTCCTGGCATTGCCAGATATGCTGCAGTTTTTGGCACCGTGAATCAGGTAGACTGTAGCAGAGCAGGTGTACACCTGAAATGCTCCTGGCATTGCCAGATAAGCTTCTGTTTTAGGGCATGTGAATCAGGTAGACAGTAGCAGAGCAGGTGCACACCAGAAATGCTCCTGGCATTGCCAGATATGCTGCAGTTTTAGGCTACGTGAATTAGGTAGACTGTAGCAGAGTAGGTGCACACCTGACATGCTCCTGGTATGTGCACACCTGAAATGCTCCTGGCATTGCCAGATAATCTTCTGTTTTAGGGCATGTGAATCAGGTAGACTGTAGCAGAGCAGGTGCACACCTGACATGCTCCTGTTATGTGCACACCTGAAATGCTCCTTGCATTGCCAGATATGCTGCAGTTTTAGGCTACGTGAATCGGGTAGGCTGTAGCAGAGCAGGTGCACACCTGACATGCTCCTGGTGTGTGCACACCTGAAATGCCTCTGGCGTTGCTAGATATGCTCCAGTTTTAGGCTACCTGAATCAGGTAGACTGTAGCAGAGCAGGTGCACACCGGAAATGCTCCTGGCATTGCCAGATATGCTGCAGTTTTTCGCAACGTGAATCAGGTAGACTGTAGAAAAGCAGGTGCACACCCGAAATGCTCCTGACATTGCCAGATAAGCTTCTATTTTAGGCCATGTGAATCAGGTAGACTGTAGCAGAGCAGGTGCACACCAGAAATGCTCCTGGCATTGCCAGATATGATGCAGTTATAGGCTACGTGAATCAGGTAGGCTGTAGCAGAGCAGGTGCACACCTGACATGCTCCTGGTATGTGCACACCTGAAATGCTCCTGGCATTGCCAGATAAGCTTCTGTTTTAGGGCATGTGAATGAGGCAGACTGTAGCAGAGCAGGTAAACACCTGGCATGCTCCTGTTATGTGCACACCTGAAATGCTCCTGGCATTGCAAGATATGCTGCAGTTTTGGGCTTCGTGAATCGGGTAGGCTGTAGCAGAGCAGGTGCACACCTGACATGCTCGTGGTGTGTGCACACCTGAAATGCCCCTGGCGTTGCTAGATATGCTCCAGTTTTAGGCTACAGGAATCAGGTAGACTGTAGCAGAGCAGGTGCACACCTGAAATGCTCCTGGCATTGCCAGATATACTGCAGTTTTTGGCAACGTGAATCAGCTAGACTGTAGCAGAGCAGGTGCACACCCGAAATGCTCCTGGCATTGCAGATAAGCTTCTGTTTTAGGGCATGTGAATCAGGTAGACTGTAGCAGAGCAGGTGCACACCAGAAATGCTCCTGGCATTGCCAGATATGCTGCAGTTTTAGGCTACGTGAATCAGGTAGACAGTAGCAGAGCAGGTGCACACCTGACATGCTCCTGTTATGTGCACACCTGAAATGCTCCTGGCAATGCCAGATATGCTGCAGTTTTAGGCTACGTTAATCGGGTAGGCTGTAGCAGAGCAGGTGCACACCTGACATGCTCCTGTTATGTGCACACCTGAAATGCTCCTGGCATCAGCAGATATGCTGCAGTTTTAGGCTATGTGAATCAGATAGACTGTTGCAGAGCAGGTGCAGACATGAAATGCTCCAAGCGTTGCCAGATACGATGCAGTTTTAAGCTACGTGAATCAGGTAGACTGTAGCAGAGCAGATGCACACCTGAAATTCTCCTGATATTGCCAGATAAGCTTCTGTTTTAGGGCATGTGAATAAGGTAGACTGTAGCAGAGCAGGTGCACACACGACATGCTCCTGGTATGTGCACACCTGAAATGCTCCTGGTATTTCCAGATATGCTGCAGTTTTAGGGTTCGTGAATCAGGTAGACTGTAGCAGAGCAGGTGCACACCTGAAATGCTCCTGGCATTGCCAGATAAGCTTCTGTTTTAGGGCATGTGAATCAGGTAGCCTGTAGCAGAGCAGGTGCACACCTGACATGCTCCTGGCATTGCCAGATATGCTGCAGCTTTAGGCTACGTGAATCAGGCAGGCTGTAGCAGAGCAGGTGCACACCTGAAATGCTCCTGGCATTGGCAGATAAGCTTCTATTTTAGGGCATGTGAATCAGGTAGACTGTAGCAGACCAGGTGCACACCTGAAATGCTCCTGGCATTGCCAGATATGCTTCAGTTTTAGGCTACGTGAATCAGGTAGACAGTAGCAGAGCAGGTGCAGACATGAAATGCTCCAAGCGTTGCCAGATACGATGCAGTTTTAAGCTACGTGAATCAGGTAGACTGTAGCAGAGCAGATGCACACCTGAAATTCTCCTGATATTGCCAGATAAGCTTCTGTTTTAGGGCATGTGAATAAGGTAGACTGTAGCAGAGCAGGTGCACACATGACATGCTCCTGGTATGTGCACACCTGAAATGCTCCTGGTATTTCCAGATATGCTGCAGTTTTAGGGTTCGTGAATCAGGTAGACTGTAGCAGAGCAGGTGCACACCTGAAATGCTCCTGGCATTGCCAGATAAGCTTCTGTTTTAGGGCATGTGAATCAGGTAGCCTGTAGCAGAGCAGGTGCACATCTGACATGCTCCTGGCATTGCCAGATATGCTGCAGCTTTAGGCTACGTGAATCAGGCAGGCTGTAGCAGAGCAGGTGCACACCTGAAATGCTCCTGGCATTGGCAGATAAGCTTCTATTTTAGGGCATGTGAATCAGGTAGACTGTAGCAGAGCATGAACACACTTGACATGCTCCTGGTATGTGCACACCTGAAATGTTCCTGGCATTGACAGATAAGCTTCTGTTTTAGGGCATGTGAATCAGGCAGACTGTAGCAGAGCAGGTGCACACCTGACTTGCTCCTGGTATGTGCACACCTGAAATGCTCCTGGCATTGGCAGATATGCTGCAGTTTTAGGCTACGTGAATCAGGTAGACTGTAGCAGAGCAGGTGCACACCTGAAATGCTCCTGGCATTGCCAGATGTGCTGCAGTTTTAGGCTACATGAATCAGGTAGACTGTAGCAGAGCAGGTGCTCACCTGAAATGCTCCTGTCATTGCCAGATATGCTGTAGTTTTTGGCAACGTGAATCAGGTAGACTGTAGCAGAGCAGGTGCACACCTGACATGCTCCTGTTATGTGCACACCTGAAATGCTCCTGGCATTGCCAGATAATCTTCTGTTTTAGGGCATGTGAATCAGGTAGACTGTAGCAGAGCAGGTGCACACCTGACATGCTCCTGTTATGTGCACACCTGAAATGCTCCTGGCATTGCAAGATATGCTGCAGTTTTAGGCTACGTGAATCGGGTAGGCTGTAGCAGAGCAGGTGCACAACTGACATGCTCCTGGTGTGTGCACACCTGAAATGCCCCTGGCGTTGCTAGATATGCTCCAGTTTTAGGCTATGTGAATCAGGTAGACTGTAGCAGAGCAGGTGCACACCTGAAATGCTCCTGGTATTGCCAGATATGCTGCAGTTTTTGGCAACGTGGATCAGGTAGGCTGTAACAGAGCAGGTGCACACCCGAAATGCTCCTGGCATTGCCAGATAAGCTTCTGTTTTAGGGCAGGTGAATCAGGTAGACTGTAGCAAAGCAGGTGCACACCAGAAATGCTCCTGGCATTGCCAGTTATGCTGCAGTTTTAGGCTACGTGAATCAGGTAGACTGTAGCAGAGCAGGTGCACACCTGACATGCTCCTGTTATGTGCACACCTGAAATGCTCCTGGCATTGCCAGATATGCTGCAGTTTTAGGCTACGTGAATCGGGTAGGCTGTAGCAGAGCAGGTGCACACCTGACATGCTCCTGTTATGTGCACACCTGAAATGCTCCTGGCATCGGCAGATATGCTGCAGTTTTAGGCTACGTGAATCAGATAGACTGTAGCAGAGCAGGTGCACACCTCAAATGCTCCTGGTATTGGCAGATAAGCTTCTGTTTTAGGGCATGTGAATCAGGTAGACTGTAGCAGAGCAGGTGCACATCTGACATGCTCCTGGCATTTCCAGATAAGCTTCTGTTTCAGGGCATGTGAATCGGGTAGACTGTAGCAGAGAAGGTGCACATCTGACATGCTCCTGGCATTGCCAGATATGCTGCAGCTTTAGGCTACGTGAATCAGGCAGGCTGTCGCAGAGCAGGTGCACACCTGAAATGCTCCTGGCATTGGCAGATAAGCTTCTAATTTAGGGCATGTGAATCAGCTAGACTGTAGCAGAGCAGGTGCACACTTGACATGCTCCTGGTATGTGCACACCTGAAATGCTCCTGGCATTGACAGATAAGATTCTGTTTTAGGGCATGTGAATCAGGTAGACTGTAGCAGAGCAGGTGCACACCTGACATGCTCCTGGTATGTGCACACCTGAAATGCTCCTGGCATTGCCAGATATGCTGCAGTTTTAGGCTACGTGAATCAGATAGACTGTAGCAGAGCAGGTGCACACCTGAAATGCTCCTGGCATTGCCAGATATGCTGCAGTTTTAGGGTTCTTGAATCAGGTAGACTGTAGCAGAACAAGTGCACAACTGAAATGCTCCTGGCATTGCCACATATGCTGCAGTTTTAGGCTACATGAATCAGGTAGACTGTAGCAGAGCACGTGCACACCTGAAATGCTCCTGTCATTGCCAGATATGCTGCAGTTTTTGGCAACGTGAATCAGGTAGACTGTAGCAGAGCAGGTGAACACCTGAAATGCTCCTGGCATTGCCATATAAGCTTCTGTTTTAGGGCATGTGAATCAGGTAGACAATAGCAGAGCAGGTGCACACCAGAAATGCTCCTGGCATTGCCAGATATGCTGCAGTTTTAGGCTTCGTGAATCAGGTAGACTGTACCAGGGCAGGTGCACACCTGACATGCTCCTGGTATGTGCACACCTGAAATGCTCCTGGCATTGCCAGATAAGCTTCTGTTTTAGGGCATGTGAATCAGGTAGACTGTAGCAGAGCAGGTGCACACCTGACATGCTCCTGTTATGTGCACACCTGAAATGCTCCTGGCACTGCCAGATATGCTGCAGTTTTAAGCTACGTTAATCGGGTAGGCTGTAGCAGAGCAGGTGCACACATGACATGCTCCTACTGTGTGCACACCTGAAATGGCCCTGGCGTTGCTAGATATGCTCCAGTTTTAGGCTACGTGAATCAGGTAGACTGTAGCAGAGCAGGTGCACACCTGAAATGCTCCTGGCATTGCCAGATATGCTGCAGTTTCTGGCAACATGAATCAGGTAGACTGTAGCAGAGCAGGTGCACACCCGAAATGCTCCTGGCATTGCCAGATAAGCTTCTGTTTTAGGGCATGTGAATCAGGGAGACTGTAGCAGAGCAGATGCACACCTGAAATGCTCCTGGCATTGCAAGATATGCTGCAGTTTTTGGCAACGTGAATCAGGTAGACTGTAGCAGAGCAGGTGCACACCCGAAATGCTCCTGGCATTGCCAGATAAGCTTCTGTTTTAGGGCATGTGAATCAGGTAGACTGTATTAGAGTAGGTGCACACCAGAAATGCTCCTGGCATTGCCAGATATGCTGCAGTTTTAGGCTAAGTGAATCAGGTAGAATGTAGCAGAGCAGGTGCACACCTGACATGCTCCTGTTATGTGCACACTTGAAATGCTCCTGGCATTGGCAGATATGCTGCAGTTTTAGGCTACGTGAATCAGATAGACTGTAGAAGAGCAGGTGCACACCTCAAATGCTCCTGGTATTGGCAGATAAGCTTCTGTTTTAGGGCACGTAAATCAGGGAGACTGTAGCAGAACAGGTGCACACCTGAAATGCTCCTGGCATTGCCAGATATGCTTCAGTTTTAGGCTACGTGAATCAGGTACACTGTAGCAGAGCAGATGCAGACATGAAATGCTCCAAGCGTTGCCAGATATGCTGCAGTTTTAAGCTACGTGAATCAGGTAGACTGTAGCAGAGCAGATGCACACCTGAAATTCTCCTGACATTGCCAGATAAGCTTCTGTTTTAGGGCATGTGAATCAGGTAGACTGTAGCAGAGCAGGTGCACACCCGACATGCTCCTGGTATGTGCACACCTGAAATTCTCCTGGCATTTCCATATATGCTGCAGTATTAGGGTTCATGAATCAGATAGACTGTAGCAGAGCAGGTGCACACCTGAAATGCTCCTGGCATTGCCAGATAAGCTTCTGTTTTAGGGCATGTGAATCAGGTAGACTGTAGCAGAGCAGGTGCACATCTGACATGCTCCTGGCATTGCCATATATGCTGCAGCTTTAGGCTACGTGAATCAGACAGGCTGTAGCAGAGCAGGTGCACACCTGAAATACTCCTGGCATTGGCAGATAAGCTTCTATTTTAGGGCATGTGAATCAGGTAGACTGTAGCAGAGCAGGTGCACACTTGACATGCTCCTGGTATGTGCACACCTGAAATGCTCCTGGCATTGACAGATAAGCTTCTGTTTTAGGGCATGTGAATCAGGTAGACTGTAGCAGAGCAAATGCACACCTGACATGCTCCTGGTATGTGCACACCTGAAATGCTCCTGGCATTGTCAGATATGCTGCAGTTTTAGGCTACGTGAATCAGGTAGACTGTAGCAGAGCAGGGGCACACCTGAAATGCTCCTGGCATTGCCAGATATGCTGCAGTTTTAGGCTACATGAATCAGGTAGACTGTAGCAGAGCAGGTGCACACCTGAAATGCTCCTGTCATTGCCAGATATGCTGCAGTTTTTGGCAACGTGAATCAGGTAGACTGTAGCAAAGCAGGTGCACACCTGAAATGCTCCTGGCATTGCCAGATAAGCTTCTGTTTTAGGGCATGTGAATCAGGTAGACATTAGCAGAGCAGGTGCACACCAGAAATGCTCCTAGCATTGCCAGATATGCTGCAGTTTTAGGCTACGTGAATCAGGTAGACTGTAGCAGAGCAAGTGCACACCTGACATGCTCCTGGTATGTGCACACCTGAAATGCTCCTGGCATTGCCAGATAAGCTTCTGTTTTAGGGCATGTGAATCAGTTAGACTGTAGCAGAGCAGGTGCACACCTGATATGCTCCTTTTATGTGCACACCTGAAATGCTCCTGGCATTGCCAGATATGCTGCAGTTTTAGGCTACGTGAATTGGGTAGGCTGTAGCAGAGCAGGTGCACACCTGACATGCTCCTGGACTGTGCACACCTGAAATGCCCCTGGCGTTGCTAGATATGCTCCAGTTTTAGGCTATGTGAATCAGGTAGACTGTAGCAGAGCAGGTTCACACCTGAAATGCTCCTGGCATTGCCAGATATGCTGCAGTTTTTGGCAACGTGAATCAGGTAGACTGTAGCAGAGCCGGTGCACACCCGAAATGCTCCTGGCATTGCCAGATAAGCTTCTGTTTTAGGGCATGTGAATCAGGTAGACTGTAGCAGAGCAGGTGCACACCAGAAATGCTCCTGGCATTGCCAGATATGCTGCAGTTTTAGGCTACGTGAATCAGGTAGACTGTAGCAGAGCAGGTGCGCACCTGACATGCTCCTGGTATGTGCACACCTGAAATGCTCATGGCATTGTCAGATATGCTGCAGTTTTAAGCTACGTGAATCGGGTAGACTGTAGCAGAGCAGATGCACACCTGAAATTCTCCTGATATTGCCAGATAAGCTTCTGTTTTAGGGCATGTGAATCAGGTAGACGTTAGCAGAGCAGGTGCACACCCGACATGCTCCTGGTATGTGCACACCTGAAATGCTCCTGGCATTTCCAGATATGCTGCAGTTTTAGGGTTCGTGAATCAGGTAGACTGTAGCAGAGCAGGTGCACACCTGGAATGCTCCTGGTATTGCCAGATAAGCTTCTGTTTTAGGGCATGTGAATCAGGTAGACTGTAACAGAGCAGGTGCACATCTGACATGCTCCTGGCATTGCCTGATATGCTGCAGCTTTAGGCGACGTGAATCAGGCAGGCTGTTGCAGAGCAGGTGCACACCTGAAATGCTCCTGGCATTGGCAGATAAGCTTCTATTTTAGGGCATGTGAATCAGGTAGACGTTAGCAGAGCAGGTGCACACCCGACATGCTCCTGGTATGTGCACACCTGAAATGCTCCTGGCATTTCCAGATATGCTGCAGTTTTAGGGTTCGTGAATCAGGTAGACTGTAGCAGAGCAGGTGCACACCTGGAATGCTCCTGGTATTGCCAGATAAGCTTCTGTTTTAGGGCATGTGAATCAGGTAGACTGTAACAGAGCAGGTGCACATCTGACATGCTCCTGGCATTGCCTGATATGCTGCAGCTTTAGGCTACGTAAATCAGGCAGGCTGTTGCAGAGCAGGTGCACACCCGAAATGCTCCTGGCATTGCCAGATAAGCTTCTGTTTTAGGGCATGTGAATCAGGTAGACTGTAGCAGAGCAGGTGCACACCAGAAATGCTCCTGGCATTGCCAGATATGCTGCAGTTTTAGGCTACGTGAATCAGGTAGACTGTAGCAGAGCAGGTGCACACCTGACATGCTCCTGGTATGTGCACACCTGAAATGCTCCTGGCATTGTCAGATATGCTGCAGTTTTAAGCTACGTGAATCGGGTAGACTGTAGCAGAGCATATGCACACCTGAAATTCTAATGATATTGCCAGATAAGCTTCTGTTTTAGGGCATGTGAATCAGGTAGACGTTAGCAGAGCAGATGCACACCCGACATGCTCCTGGTATGTGCACACCTGAAATGCTCCTGGCATTTCCAGATATGCTGCAGTTTTAGGGTTCGTGAATCCGGTAGACTGTAGCAGAGCAGGTGCACACCTGAAATGCTCCTGGTATTGCCAGATAAGCTTCTGTTTTAGGGCATGTGAATCAGGTAGACTGTAACAGAGCAGGTGCATATCTGACATGCTCCTGGCATTGCCTGATATGCTGCAGCTTTAGGCTACGTGAATCAGGCAGGCTGTTGCAGAGCAGGTGCACACCTGAAATACTCCTGGCATTGGCAGATAAGCTTCTATTTTAGGGCATGTGAATCAGGTAGACTGTAGCAGAGCAGGTGCACACCTGACATGCTCCTGGTATGTGCACACCTGAAATGCTCTAGGCATTGACAGATAAGCTTCTGTTTTAGGGCACGTGAATCAGGTAGACTGTAGCAGAGCAGGTGCACACCTGACATGCTCCTGGTATGTGCACACCTGAAATGCTCCTGGCATTGCCAGATAAGCTTCTGTTTAAGGGCATGTGAATCAGGTAGACTTAGCAGAGCAGGTGCACACCTGACATGCTCCTGTTATGTGCACACCTGAAATGCTCCTGGCATTGCCAGATATGCTGCAGTTTTAGGCTACGTGAATCGGGTAGGCTGTAGCGTATGTAGGTGCACACCGGAAATGCTCCTGGCATTGCCAGATATGCTGCAATTTTTAGCAACGTGAAGCAGGTAGACTGTAGCAGAGCAGGTACACACCTGAAATGCTCCTGGCATTGCCAGATAAGCTTCTGTTTTAGGGCATGTGAATCAGGTAGACTGTAGCAGAGCAGGTGCACACCAGAAATGCTCCTGGCATTGCCAAATATGCTGCAGTTTTAGGCTACGTGAATCAGGTAGACTGTAGCAGAGCAGGTGCACACCTGACATGCTCCTGGTATGTGCACACCTGAAATGCTCCTGGTATTGCCAGATAAGCTTCTGTTTTAGGGCATGTGAATCAGGTAGGCTGTAGCAGAGCAGGTGCACACCTGACATGCTCCTGTTATGTGCACACCTGAAATGCTCCTGGCATTGCCATATATTCTGCAGTTTTACGCTACTTGAATCGGGTAGCCTGTAGCAGAGCAGGTGCACACCTGAAATGCTCCTGGCATTGCCAGATATACTGCAGTTTTAGGCTACGTGAATCGGGTAGGCTGTAGCAGAGCAGGTGCACACCTGAAATGCTCCTGGCATTGCCAGAGATGCTGCAGTTTTAGGGTTCTTGAATCAGGTAAACTGTAGCAGAACCGGTGCACAACTGAAATGCTCCTGGCATTGCTAGATATGCTGCAGTTTTAGGCTACATGAATCAGGTAGACTGTAGCAGAGCAGGTGCACACCTGAAATGCTCCTGTCATTGCCAGATATGCTGCATTTTTTGGCAACGTGAATCAGGTAGACTGGAGCAGAGCAGGTGAACACCTGAAATGCTCCTGGCATTGCCAGATAAGCTTCTGTTTTAGGGCATGTGAATCAGGTAGACAGTAGCAGAGCAAGTGCACACCAGAAATGCTCCTGGCATTGCCAGATATGCTGCAGTTTTAGGCTACGTGAATCAGGTAGACTAGCAGAGCAGGTGCACACCTGACATGCTCCTGCTATGTGCACACCTGAAATGCTCCTGGCATTGCCAGATAAGCTTCTGTTTTAGGGCATGTGAATCAGGTAGACTGTAGCAGAGCAGGTGCACACCTGACATGCTCCTGTTATGTGCACAGCTGAAATGCTCCTGGTATTGCCAGATATGCTGCAGTTTTAGGCTACGTGAATCGGGTAGGCTGTAGCAGAGCAGGTGCACACCTGACATGCTCCTTGTGTGTGCACACCTGAAATGCCCCTGGCGTTGCTAGATATGCTCCAGTTTTAGGCTACGTGAATCAGGTAGACTGTAGCAGAGCAGGTGCACACCTGAAATGCTCCTGGCATTGCAAGATATGCTGCAGTTTTTGGCAACGTGAATCAGGTAGACTGTAGCAGAGCAGGTGCACACCCGAAATGCTCCTGGCATTGCCAGATAAGCTTCTGTTTTAGGGCATGTGAATCAGGTAGACTGTATCAGAGCAGGTGCACACCAGAAATGCTCCTGGCATTGCCAGATATGCTGCAGTTTTAGGCTACGTGAATCAGGTAGACTGTAGCAGAACAGGTGCACACCTGACATGCTCCTGTTATGTGCACACCTGAAATGCTCCTGGCATTGGCAGATATGCTGCAATTTTAGGCTACGTGAATCAGATAGACTGTAGAAGAGCAGGTGCACACCTCAAATGCTCCTGGTATTGGCAGATAAGCTTCTGTTTTAGGGCATGTGAATCAGGTAGACTGTAGCAGAGCAGGTGCACACCTGAAATGCTACTGGCATTGCCAGATATGCTGCAGTTTTAGGCTACGTGAATCAGGTAGACTGTAGCAGAGCAGATGCAGACATGAAAAGCTCCAAGCGTTGCCAGATATGCTGCAGTTTTAAGCTACGTGAATCAGGTAGAATGTAGCAGAGCAGATGCACACCTGAAATTCTCCTGATATTGCCAGATAAGCTTCTGTTTTAGGGCATGTGAATCAGGTAGACTGTACCAGAGCAGGTGCACACCCGACATGCTCCTGGTATGTGCACACCTGAAATTCTCCTGGATTTTCCATATATGCTGCAGTTTTAGGGTTCATGAATCAGGTAGACTGTAGCAGAGCAGGTGCACACCTCAAATGCTCCTGGAATTGCCAGATAAGCTTCTGTTTTAGAGCATGTGAATCAGGTAGACCGTAACAGAGCAGGTGCACATCTGACATGCTCCTGTCATTGCCAGATATGCTGCAGTTTTTGGCAACATGAATCAGGTAGACTGTAGCAGAGCAGGTGCAAACCCGAAATCATCCTGGAATTGCCAGATAAGCTTCTGTATTAGGGCATGTGAATCAGGTAGACTGTAGCAGAGCAGGTGCACACCAGAAATGCTCCTGCCATTGCCAGATAAGATTCTGTTTTAGGGCATGTGAATCAGGTAGACTGTAGCAGAGCAGGTGCACACCTGACATGCTCCTGTTATGTGCACACCTGAAATGCTCCTGGCATTGCCAGATATGCTTCAGTTTTAGGCTATGTGAATCCGGTAGTCTGTAGCAGAGTAGGTGCACACCTGAAATGCTCCTGGCATTGCCAGATATGCTGCAGTTTTAGGCTACGTGAATCGGGTAGGCTGTAGCAGAGCAGGTGCACACCTGAAATGCTCCAGGTGTGTGCACACCTGAAATGCCCCTGGCGTTGCTAGATATGCTCCAGTTTTAGGGCATGTGAATCGGGTAGACTGTAGCTGGTGAACTCCTGGAATGCTCCTGGCATTGGCAGATATGCTCTAGTTTTAAGGCATGTGAATCAGGTAGACTGTTGAAAAAGCATGTGCACACCTGAAATGCTCCTGGTATGTGCACACCTGAAATGCTCCTGGCATTGCCAGATATGCTCCAGTTTTAGGGCACGTGAATCAGGTAGACTCTAGCAGGTAAACTCCTGGAATGCTCCCGGCATTGACAGATATGCTCCAGTTTTAAGGCATGTGAATCAGGTACATTGCAGCAGAGCATGTGCACAACTGAAATGCTCCTGGAATCAACAGATACGCTGCAGTTTTAGGCTACGTGAATCAGGTAGACGGTAGCAGAGCAGGTGCACACCTGAAATGCTCCTGGCATCGACAGATATGCTGCAGTTTTACGCTATGTGAATCCGGTAGACTGTAGCAGAACAGGTGCACACCTGAAATGCTCCTGGCATCGGCAGATATGCTGCAGTTTTAGTCTACGTGAATCAAATAGACTGTAGCAGAGCAGGTGCACACCTGAAATGCTCCTGGCATTGCCAGATACGCTTCAGTTTTAGGCTACGTGAATCATGGAAAAATATAGCAGAGCAGGTGCAGACATGAAATGCTCCAAGCGTTGCCACATATGCTGCAGTTTTAAGCTACATGAATCAGGTAGAATGTAGCAGAGCAGATGCACACCTGAAATTCTCCTGATATTGCCAGATAAGCTTCTGTTTTAGGGCATGTGAATCAGGTAGACTGTAGCAGAGCAGGTGCACACCCGACATGCTCCTGGTATATGCACTCCTGACATGCTCCTGGCATTGCCAGATATGCTGCAGCTTTAGGCTACGTGAATCAGGCAGGCTGTAGCAGAGCAGGTGCACACCTGAAATGCTCCTGGCATTGCCAGATAAGCTTCTATTTTAGGGCATGTGAATCAGGTAGACTGTAGCAGAGCAGGTGCACACCTGACATGCTCCTGGTTTGTGCACACCTGAAATGCTCCTGCCATTGACAGAAAAGCTTCTGTTTTAGGGCATGTGAATCAGGTAGACTGTAGCAGAGCAGGTGCACACCTGACATGCTCCTGGTACGTGCACACCTGAAATTCTCCTGGCATTGCCAGATATGCTGTAGTTTTAGGCTACGCAAATCAGGTAGACTGTAGCAGAGCAGGTGCACACCTGAAATGCTCCTGGCATTGCCAGATATGCTGCAGTTTTAGGGTTCTTGAATCAGGTAGACTGTAGCAGAAGAGGTGCACAACTGAAATACTCCTGGCATTGCCGGATATGCTGCAGTTTTAGGCTACATGAATCAGGTAGACTGTAGCAGAGCAGGTGCACACCTGAAATGCTCCTGGCATTGCCAGATATGCTGCAGTTTTTGGCAACATGAATCAGGTAGTCTGTAGCAGAGCAGGTGTACACCTGAAATTCTCCTGGCATTGCCAGATAAGCTTCTGTTTTAGGGCATGTGAATCAGGTAGACAGTAGCAGAGCAGGTGCACACCAGAAATGCTCCTGGCATTGCCAGATATGCTGCAGTTTTAGGCTACGTGAATTAGGTAGACTGTAGCAGAGTAGGTGCACACCTGACATGCTCCTGGTATGTGCACACCTGAAATGCTCCTGGCATTGCCAGATAATCTTCTGTTTTAGGGCATGTGAATCAGGTAGACTGTAGCAGAGCAGGTGCACACCTGACATGCTCCTGTTATGTGCACACCTGAAATGCTCCTTGCATTGCCAGATATGCTGCAGTTTTAGGCTACGTGAATCGGGTAGGCTGTAGCAGAGCAGGTGCACACCTGACATGCTCCTGGTGTGTGCACACCTGAAATGCCTCTGGCGTTGCTAGATATGCTCCAGTTTTAGGCTACCTGAATCAGGTAGACTGTAGCAGAGCAGGTGCACACCGGAAATGCTCCTGGCATTGCCAGATATGCTGCAGTTTTTCGCAACGTGAATCAGGTAGACTGTAGAAAAGCAGGTGCACACCCGAAATGCTCCTGACATTGCCAGATAAGCTTCTATTTTAGGCCATGTGAATCAGGTAGACTGTAGCAGAGCAGGTGCACACCAGAAATGCTCCTGGCATTGCCAGATATGATGCAGTTATAGGCTACGTGAATCAGGTAGACTGTAGCAGAGCAGGTGCACACCTGACATGCTCCTGGTATGTGCACACCTGAAATGCTCCTGGCATTGCCAGATAAGCTTCTGTTTTAGGGCATGTGAATCAGGCAGACTGTAGCAGAGCAGGTAAACACCTGGCATGCTCCTGTTATGTGCACACCTGAAATGCTCCTGGCATTGCAAGATATGCTGCAGTTTTGGGCTTCGTGAATCGGGTAGGCTGTAGCAGAGCAGGTGCACACCTGACATGCTCGTGGTGTGTGCACACCTGAAATGCCCCTGGCGTTGCTAGATATGCTCCAGTTTTAGGCTACATGAATCAGGGAGACTGTAGCAGAGCAGGTGCACACCTGAAATGCTCCTGGCATTGCCAGATATGCTGCAGTTTTAGGGTTCTTGAATCAGGTAGACTGTAGCAGAAGAGGTGCACAACTGAAATACTCCTGGCATTGCCGGATATGCTGCAGTTTTAGGCTACATGAATCAGGTAGACTGTAGCAGAGCAGGTGTACACCTGAAATGCTCCTGGCATTGCCAGATATGCTGCAGTTTTTGGCAACATGAATCAGGTAGTCTGTAGCAGAGCAGGTGTACACCTGAAATTCTCCTGGCATTGCCAGATAAGCTTCTGTTTTAGGGCATGTGAATCAGGTAGACAGTAGCAGAGCAGGTGCACACCAGAAATGCTCCTGGCATTGCCAGATATGCTGCAGTTTTAGGCTACGTGAATTAGGTAGACTGTAGCAGAGTAGGTGCACACCTGACATGCTTCTGGTATGTGCACACCTGAAATGCTCCTGGCATTGCCAGATAATCTTCTGTTTTAGGGCATGTGAATCAGGTAGACTGTAGCAGAGCAGGTGCACACCTGACATGCTCCTGTTATGTGCACACCTGAAATGCTCCTTGCATTGCCAGATATGCTGCAGTTTTAGGCTACGTGAATCGGGTAGGCTGTAGCATAGCAGGTGCACACCTGACATGCTCCTGGTGTGTGCACACCTGAAATGCCTCTGGCGTTGCTAGATATGCTCCAGTTTTAGGCTACCTGAATCAGGTAGACTGTAGCAGAGCAGGTGCACACCGGAAATGCTCCTGGCATTGCCAGATATGCTGCAGTTTTTCGCAACGTGAATCAGGTAGACTGTAGAAAAGCAGGTGCACACCCGAAATGCTCCTGACATTGCCAGATAAGCTTCTATTTTAGGCCATGTGAATCAGGTAGACTGTAGCAGAGCAGGTGCACACCAGAAATGCTCCTGGCATTGCCAGATATGATGCAGTTATAGGCTACGTGAATCAGGTAGACTGTAGCAGAGCAGGTGCACACCTGACATGCTCCTGGTATGTGCACACCTGAAATGCTCCTGGCATTGCCAGATAAGCTTCTGTTTTAGGGCATGTGAATCAGGCAGACTGTAGCAGAGCAGGTAAAGACCTGGCATGCTCCTGTTATGTGCACACCTGAAATGCTCCTGGCATTGCAAGATATGCTGCAGTTTTGGGCTTCGTGAATCGGGTAGGCTGTAGCAGAGCAGGTGCACACCTGACATGCTCGTGGTGTGTGCACACCTGAAATGCCCCTGGCGTTGCTAGATATGCTCCAGTTTTAGGCTACATGAATCAGGGAGACTGTAGCAGAGCAGGTGCACACCTGAAATGCTCCTGGCATTGCCAGATATACTGCAGTTTTTGGCAACGTGAATCAGCTAGACTGTAGCAGAGCAGGTGCACACCCAAAATGCTCCTGGCATTGCAGATAAGCTTCTGTTTTAGGGCATGTGAATCAGGTAGACTGTAGCAGAGCAGGTGCACACCAGAAATGCTCCTGGCATTGCCAGATATGCTGCAGTTTTAGGCTACGTGAATCAGGTAGACAGTAGCAGAGCAGGTGCACACCTGACATGCTCCTGTTATGTGCACACCTGAAATGCTCCTGGCAATGCCAGATATGCTGCAGTTTTAGGCTACGTTAATCGGGTAGGCTGTAGCAGAGCAGGTGCACACCTGACATGCTCCTGTTATGTGCACACCTGAAATGCTCCTGGCATCAGCAGATAAGCTGCAGTTTTAGGCTACGTGAATCAGGTAGACAGTAGCAGAGCAGGTGCAGACATGAAATGCTCCAAGCGTTGCCAGATACGATGCAGTTTTAAGCTACGTGAATCAGGTAGACTGTAGCAGAGCAGATGCACACCTGAAATTCTCCTGATATTGCCAGATAAGCTTCTGTTTTAGGGCATGTGAATAAGGTAGACTGTAGCAGAGCAGGTGCACACACGACATGCTCCTGGTATGTGCACACCTGAAATGCTCCTGGTATTTCCAGATATGCTGCAGTTTTAGGGTTCGTGAATCAGGTAGACTGTAGCAGAGCAGGTGCACACCTGAAATGCTCCTGGCATTGCCAGATAAGCTTCTGTTTTAGGGCATGTGAATCAGGTAGCCTGTAGCAGAGCAGGTGCACATCTGACATGCTCCTGGCATTGCCAGATATGCTGCAGCTTTAGGCTACGTGAATCAGGCAGGCTGTAGCAGAGCAGGTGCACACCTGAAATGCTCCTGGCATTGGCAGATAAGCTTCTATTTTAGGGCATGTGAATCAGGTAGACTGTAGCAGACCAGGTGCACACCTGAAATGCTCCTGGCATTGCCAGATATGCTTCAGTTTTAGGCTACGTGAATCAGGAAGACTGTAGCAGAGCAGGTGCAGACATGAAATGCTCCAAGCGTTGCCAGATACGATGCAGTTTTAAGCTACGTGAATCAGGTAGACTGTAGCAGAGCAGATGCACACCTGAAATTCTCCTGATATTGCCAGATAAGCTTCTGTTTTAGGGCATGTGAATAAGGTAGACTGTAGCAGAGCAGGTGCACACATGACATGCTCCTGGTATGTGCACACCTGAAATGCTCCTGGTATTTCCAGATATGCTGCAGTTTTAGGGTTCGTGAATCAGGTAGACTGTAGCAGAGCAGGTGCACACCTGAAATGCTCCTGGCATTGCCAGATAAGCTTCTGTTTTAGGGCATGTGAATCAGGTAGCCTGTAGCAGAGCAGGTGCACATCTGACATGCTCCTGGCATTGCCAGATATGCTGCAGCTTTAGGCTACGTGAATCAGGCAGGCTGTAGCAGAGCAGGTGCACACCTGAAATGCTCCTGGCATTGGCAGATAAGCTTCTATTTTAGGGCATGTGAATCAGGTAGACTGTAGCAGAGCATGAACACACTTGACATGCTCCTGGTATGTGCACACCTGAAATGTTCCTGGCATTGACAGATAAGCTTCTGTTTTAGGGCATGTGAATCAGGCAGACTGTAGCAGAGCAGGTGCACACCTGACTTGCTCCTGGTATGTGCACACCTGAAATGCTCCTGGCATTGGCAGATATGCTGCAGTTTTAGGCTACGTGAATCAGGTAGACTGTAGCAGAGCAGGTGCACACCTGAAATGCTCCTGGCATTGCCATATATGCTGCAGTTTTAGGCTACATGAATCAGGTAGACTGTAGCAGAGCAGGTGGACACCTGAAATGCTCCTGTCATTGCCAGATATGCTGTAGTTTTTGGCAACGTGAATCAGGTAGACTGTAGCAGAGCAGGTGCACACCTGACATGCTCCTGTTATGTGCACACCTGAAATGCTCCTGGCATTGCAAGATATGCTGCAGTTTTAGGCTACGTGAATCGGGTAGGCTGTAGCAGAGCAGGTGCACAACTGACATGCTCCTGGTGTGTGCACACCTGAAATGCCCCTGGCGTTGCTAGATATGCTCCAGTTTTAGGCTATGTGAATCAGGTAGACTGTAGCAGAGCAGGTGCACACCTGAAATGCTCCTGGTATTGCCAGATATGCTGCAGTTTTTGGCAACGTGAATCAGGTAGGCTGTAACAGAGCAGGTGCACACCCGAAATGCTCCTGGCATTGCCAGATAAGCTTCTGTTTTAGGGCAGGTGAATCAGGTAGACTGTAGCAAAGCAGGTGCACACCAGAAATGCTCCTGGCATTGCCAGTTATGCTGCAGTTTTAGGCTACGTGAATCAGGTAGACTGTAGCAGAGCAGGTGCACACCTGACATGCTCCTGTTATGTGCACACCTGAAATGCTCCTGGCATTGCCAGATATGCTGCAGTTTTAGGCTACGTGAATCGGGCATGCTGTAGCAGAGCAGGTGCACACCTGACATGCTCCTGTTATGTGCACACCTGAAATGCTCCTGGCATCGGCAGATATGCTGCAGTTTTAGGCTACGTGAATCAGATAGACTGTAGCAGAGCAGGTGCACACCTCAAATGCTCCTGGTATTGGCAGATAAGCTTCTGTTTTAGGGCATGTGAATCAGGTAGACTGTAGCAGAGCAGGTGCACATCTGACATGCTCCTGGCATTTCCAGATAAGCTTCTGTTTCAGGGCATGTGAATCAGGTAGACTGTAGCAGAGAAGGTGCACATCTGACATGCTCCTGGCATTGCCAGATATGCTGCAGCTTTAGGCTACGTGAATCAGGCAGGCTGTCGCAGAGCAGGTGCACACCTGAAATGCTCCTGGCATTGGCAGATAAGCTTCTATTTTAGGGCATGTGAATCAGTTAGACTGTAGCAGAGCAGGTGCACACTTGACATGCTCCTGGTATGTGCACACCTGAAATGCTCCTGGCATTGACAGATAAGATTCTGTTTTAGGGCATGTGAATCAGGTAGACTGTAGCAGAGCAGGTGCACACCTGACATGCTCCTGGTATGTGCACACCTGAAATGCTCCTGGCATTGCCAGATATGCTGCAGTTTTAGGCTACGTGAATCAGATAGACTGTAGCAGAGCAGGTGCACACCTGAAATGCTCCTGGCATTGCCAGATATGCTGCAGTTTTAGGGTTCTTGAATCAGGTAGACTGTAGCAGAACAAGTGCACAACTGAAATGCTCCTGGCATTGCCACATATGCTGCAGTTTTAGGCTACATGAATCAGGTAGACTGTAGCAGAGCACGTGCACACCTGAAATGCTCCTGTCATTGCCAGATATGCTGCAGTTTTTGGCAACGTGAATCAGGTAGACTGTAGCAGAGCAGGTGAACACCTGAAATGCTCCTGGCATTGCCATATAAGCTTCTGTTTTAGGGCATGTGAATCAGGTAGACAGTAGCAGAGCAGGTGCACACCAGAAATGCTCCTGGCATTGCCAGATATGCTGCAGTTTTAGGCTTCGTGAATCAGGTAGACTGTACCAGGGCAGGTGCACACCTGACATGCTCCTGGTATGTGCACACCTGAAATGCTCCTGGCATTGCCAGATAAGCTTCTGTTTTAGGGCATGTGAATCAGGTAGACTGTAGCAGAGCAGGTGCACACCTGACATGCTCCTGTTATGTGCACACCTGAAATGCTCCTGGCACTGCCAGATATGCTGCAGTTTTAAGCTACATTAATCGGGTAGGCTGTAGCAGAGCAGGTGCACACATGACATGCTCCTACTGTGTGCACACCTGAAATGGCCCTGGCGTTGCTAGATATGCTCCAGTTTTAGGCTACGTGAATCAGGTAGACTGTAGCAGAGCACGTGCACACCTGAAATGCTCCTGGCATTGCCAGATATGCTGCAGTTTTTGGCAACATGAATCAGGTAGACTGTAGCAGAGCAGGTGCACACCCGAAATGCTCCTGGCATTGCCAGATAAGCTTCTGTTTTAGGGCATGTGAATCAGGGAGACTGTAGCAGAGCAGGTGCACACCCGAAATGCTCCTGGCATTGCCAGATAAGCTTCTGTTTTAGGGCATGTGAATCAGGTAGACTGTATTAGAGTAGGTGCACACCAGAAATGCTCCTGGCATTGCCAGATATGCTGCAGTTTTAGGCTACGTGAATCAGATAGACTGTAGAAGAGCAGGTGCACACCTCAAATGCTCCTGGTATTGGCAGATAAGCTTCTGTTTTAGGGCACGTAAATCAGGGAGACTGTAGCAGAACAGGTGCACACCTGAAATGCTCCTGGCATTGCCAGATATGCTTCAGTTTTAGGCTACGTGAATCAGGTACACTGTAGCAGAGCAGATGCAGACATGAAATGCTCCAAGCGTTGCCAGATATGCTGCAGTTTTAAGCTACGTGAATCAGGTAGACTGTAGCAGAGCAGATGCACACCTGAAATTCTCCTGACATTGCCAGATAAGCTTCTGTTTTAGGGCATGTGAATCAGGTAGACTGTAGCAGAGCAGGTGCACATCTGACATGCTCCTGGCATTGCCATATATGCTGCAGCTTTAGGCTACGTGAATCAGGCAGGCTGTAGCAGAGCAGGTGCACACCTGAAATACTCCTGGCATTGGCAGATAAGCTTCTATTTTAGGGCATGTGAATCAGGTAGACTGTAGCACAGCAGGTGCACACTTGACATGCTCCTGGTATGTGCACACCTGAAATGCTCCTGGCATTGACAGATAAGCTTCTGTTTTAGGGCATGTGAATCAGGTAGACTGTAGCAGAGCAAATGCACACCTGACATGCTCCTGGTATGTGCACACCTGAAATGCTCCTGGCATTGTCAGATATGCTGCAGTTTTAGGCTACGTGAATCAGGTAGACTGTAGCAGAGCAGGGGCACACCTGAAATGCTCCTGGCATTGCCAGATATGCTGCAGTTTTAGGCTACATGAATCAGGTAGACTGTAGCAGAGCAGGTGCACACCTGAAATGCTCCTGTCATTGCCAGATATGCTGCAGTTTTTGGCAACGTGAATCAGGTAGACTGTAGCAAAGCAGGTGCACACCTGAAATGCTCCTGGCATTGCCAGATAAGCTTCTGTTTTAGGGCATGTGAATCAGGTAGACATTAGCAGAGCAGGTGCACACCAGAAATGCTCCTAGCATTGCCAGATATGCTGCAGTTTTAGGCTACGTGAATCAGGTAGACTGTAGCAGAGCAAATGCACACCTGACATGCTCCTGGTATGTGCACACCTGAAATGCTCCTGGCATTGCCAGATAAGCTTCTGTTTTAGGGCATGTGAATCAGTTAGACTGTAGCAGAGCAGGTGCACACCTGATATGCTCCTTTTATGTGCACACCTGAAATGCTCCTGGCATTGCCAGATATGCTGCAGTTTTAGGCTACGTGAATTGGGTAGGCTGTAGCAGAGCAGGTGCACACCTGACATGCTCCTGGTGTGTGCACACCTGAAATGCCCCTGGCGTTGCTAGATATGCTCCAGTTTTAGGCTATGTGAATCAGGTAGACTGTAGCAGAGCAGGTTCACACCTGAAATGCTCCTGGCATTGCCAGATATGCTGCAGTTTTTGGCAACGTGAATCAGGTAGACTGTAGCAGAGCCGGTGCACACCCGAAATGCTCCTGGCATTGCCAGATAAGCTTCTGTTTTAGGGCATGTGAATCAGGTAGACTGTAGCAGAGCAGGTGCACACCAGAAATGCTCCTGGCATTGCCAGATATGCTGCGGTTTTAGGCTACGTGAATCAGGTAGACTGTAGCAGAGCAGGTGCGCACCTGACATGCTCCTGGTATGTGCACACCTGAAATGCTCATGGCAATGTCAGATATGCTGCAGTTTTAAGCTACGTGAATCGGGTAGACTGTAGCAGAGCAGATGCACACCTGAAATTCTCCTGATATTGCCAGATAAGCTTCTGTTTTAGGGCATGTGAATCAGGTAGACGTTAGCAGAGCAGGTGCACACCCGACATGCTCCTGGTATGTGCACACCTGAAATGCTCCTGGCATTTCCAGATATGCTGCAGTTTTAGGGTTCGTGAATCAGGTAGACTGTAGCAGAGCAGGTGCACACCTGGAATGCTCCTGGTATTGCCAGATAAGCTTCTGTTTTAGGGCATGTGAATCAGGTAGACTGTAACAGAGCAGGTGCACATCTGACATGCTCCTGGCATTGCCTGATATGCTGCAGCTTTAGGCTACGTGAATCAGGCAGGCTGTTGCAGAGCAGGTGCACACCTGAAATGCTCCTGGCATTGGCAGATAAGCTTCTATTTTAGGGCATGTGAATCAGGTAGACGTTAGCAGAGCAGGTGCATACCCGACATGCTCCTGGTATGTGCACACCTGAAATGCTCCTGGCATTTCCAGATATGCTGCAGTTTTAGGGTTCGTGAATCAGGTAGACTGTAGCAGAGCAGGTGCACACCTGGAATGCTCCTGGTATTGCCAGATAAGCTTCTGTTTTAGGGCATGTGAATCAGGTAGACTGTAACAGAGCAGGTGCACATCTGACATGCTCCTGGCATTGCCTGATATGCTGCAGCTTTAGGCTACGTGAATCAGGCAGGCTGTTGCAGAGCAGGTGCACACCCGAAATGCTCCTGGCATTGCCAGATAAGCTTCTGTTTTAGGGCATGTGAATCAGGTAGACTGTAGCAGAGCAGGTGCACACCAGAAATGCTCCTGGCATTGCCAGATATGCTGCAGTTTTAGGCTACGTGAATCAGGTAGACTGTAGCAGAGCAGGTGCACACCTGACATGCTCCTGGTATGTGCACACCTGAAATGCTCCTGGCATTGTCAGATATGCTGCAGTTTTAAGCTACGTGAATCGGGTAGACTGTAGCAGAGCATATGCACACCTGAAATTCTAATGATATTGCCAGATAAGCTTCTGTTTTAGGGCATGTGAATCAGGTAGACGTTAGCAGAGCAGGTGCACACCCGACATGCTCCTGGTATGTGCACACCTGAAATGCTCCTGGCATTTCCAGATATGCTGCAGTTTTAGGGTTCGTGAGTCCGGTAGACTGTAGCAGAGCAGGTGCACACCTGAAATGCTCCTGGTATTGCCAGATAAGCTTCTGTTTTAGGGCATGTGAATCAGGTAGACTGTAACAGAGCAGGTGCATATCTGACATGCTCCTGGCATTGCCTGATATGCTGCAGCTTTAGGCTACGTGAATCAGGCAGGCTGTTGCAGAGCAGGTGCACACCTGAAATACTCCTGGCATTGGCAGATAAGCTTCTATTTTAGGGCATGTGAATCAGGTAGACTGTAGCAGAGCAGGTGCACACCTGACATGCTCCTGGTATGTGCACACCTGAAATGCTCTAGGCATTGACAGATAAGCTTCTGTTTTAGGGCACGTGAATCAGGTAGACTGTAGCAGAGCAGGTGCACACCTGACATGCTCCTGGTATGTGCACACCTGAAATACTCCTGGCATTGCCAGATATGCTGCAGTTTTAGGCTACCTGAATCAGGTAGACTGTAGCAGAGCAGGTGCACACCTGAAATGCTCCTGGCATTGCCAGATATGCTGCAGTTTTAGGGTTCTTGAATCAGGTAAACTGTAGCAGAACCGGTGCACAACTGAAATGCTCCTGGCATTGCTAGATATGCTGCAGTTTTAGGCTACATGAATCAGGTAGACTGTAGCAGAGCAGGTGCACACCTGAAATGCTCCTGTCATTGCCAGATATGCTGCATTTTTTGGCAACGTGAATCAGGTAGACTGGAGCAGAGCAGGTGAACACCTGAAATGCTCCTGGCATTGCCAGATAAGCTTCTGTTTTAGGGCATGTGAATCAGGTAGACAGTAGCAGAGCAAGTGCACACCAGAAATGCTCCTGGCATTGCCAGATATGCTGCAGTTTTAGGCTACGTGAATCAGGTAGACTAACAGAGCAGGTGCACACCTGACATGCTCCTGCTATGTGCACACCTGAAATGCTCCTGGCATTGCCAGATAAGCTTCTGTTTTAGGGCATGTGAATCAGGTAGACTGTAGCAGAGCAGGTGCACACCTGACATGCTCCTGTTATGTGCACAGCTGAAATGCTCCTGGTATTGCCAGATATGCTGCAGTTTTAGGCTACGTGAATCGGGTAGGCTGTAGCAGAGCAGGTGCACACCTGACATGCTCCTTGTGTGTGCACACCTGAAATGCCCCTGGCGTTGCTAGATATGCTCCAGTTTTAGGCTACGTGAATCAGCTAGACTGTAGCAGAGCAGGTGCACACCTGAAATGCTCCTGGCATTGCAAGATATGCTGCAGTTTTTGGCAACGTGAATCAGGTAGACTGTAGCAGAGCAGGTGCACACCCGAAATGCTCCTGGCATTGCCAGATAAGCTTCTGTTTTAGGGCATGTGAATCAGGTAGACTGTATCAGAGCAGGTGCACACCAGAAATGCTCCTGGCATTGCCAGATATGCTGCAGTTTTAGGCTACGTGAATCAGGTAGACTGTAGCAGAACAGGTGCACACCTGACATGCTCCTGTTATGTGCACACCTGAAATGCTCCTGGCATTGGCAGATATGCTGCAATTTTAGGCTACGTGAATCAGATAGACTGTAGAAGAGCAGGTGCACACCTCAAATGCTCCTGGTATTGGCAGATAAGCTTCTGTTTTAGGGCATGTGAATCAGGTAGACTGTAGCAGAGCAGGTGCACACCTGAAATGCTCCTGGCATTGCCAGATATGCTGCAGTTTTAGGCTACGTGAATCAGGTAGACTGTAGCAGAGCAGATGCAGACATGAAATGCTCCAAGCGTTGCCAGATATGCTGCAGTTTTAAGCTACGTGAATCAGGTAGAATGTAGCAGAGCAGATGCACACCTGAAATTCTCCTGATATTGCCAGATAAGCTTCTGTTTTAGGGCATGTGAATCAGGTAGACTGTACCAGAGCAGGTGCACACCCGACATGCTCCTGGTATGTGCACACCTGAAATTCTCCTGGATTTTCCATATATGCTGCAGTTTTAGGGTTCATGAATCAGGTAGACTGTAGCAGAGCAGGTGCACACCTCAAATGCTCCTGGAATTGCCAGATAAGCTTCTGTTTTAGAGCATGTGAATCAGGTAGACCGTAACAGAGCAGGTGCACATCTGACATGCTCCTGGCATTGCCAGATATGCTGCAGTTTTTGGCAACATGAATCAGGTAGACTGTAGCAGAGCAGGTGCACACCCGAAATGATCCTGGCATTGCCAGATAAGCTTCTGTTTTAGGGCATGTGAATCAGGTAGACTGTAGCAGAGCAGGTGCACACCAGAAATGCTCATGGCATTGCCAGATATGCTGCAGTTTTAGGCTATGTGAATCAGGTAGACTGTAGCAGAGCAGGTGCACACCTGAAATGCTCCTGTCATTGCCAGATATGCTGCAGTTTTAGGCTACATGAATTGGGAAGGCTGTAGCAGAGCAGGTGCACACCTGAAATGCCCCTGGCGTTGCTAGATATGCTCCAGTTTTAGGCTATGTGAATCAGGTAGACTGTAGCAGAGCAGGTTCACACCTGAAATGCTCCTGTCATTGCCAGATATGCTGCAGTTTTTGGCAACATGAATCAGGTAGACTGTAGCAGAGCAGGTGCACACCCGAAATGATCCTGGCATTGCCAGATAAGCTTCTGTTTTAGGGCATGTGAATCAGGTAGACTGTAGCAGAGCAGGTGCACACCAGAAATGCTCATGGCATTGCCAGATATGCTGCAGTTTTAGGCTATGTGAATCAGGTAGACTGTAGCAGAGCAGGTGCACACCTGAAATGCTCCTGGCATTGCCAGATAAGATTCTGTTTTAGGGCATGTGAATCAGGTAGACTGTAGCAGAGCAGGTGCACACCTGAAATGCTCCAGGTGTGTGCACACCTGAAATGCCCCTGGCGTTGCTAGATATGCTCCAGTTTTAGGGCATGTCAATCGGGTAGACTGTAGCTGGTGAACTCCTGGAATTCTCCTGGCATTGGCAGATATGCTCTAGTTTTAAGGCATGTGAATCAGGTAGACTGTTGAAAAAGCATGTGCACACCTGAAATGCTCCTGGTATGTGCACACCTGAAATGCTCCTGGCATTGCCAGATATGCTCCAGTTTTAGGGCACGTGAATCAGGTAGACTCTAGCAGGTAAACTCCTGGAATGCTCCCGGCATTGACAAATATGCTCCAGTTTTAAGGCATGTGAATCAGGTACATTGCAGCAGAGCATGTGCACAACTGAAATGCTCCTGGAATAACCAGATACGCTGCAGTTTTAGGCTACGTGAATCAGGTAGACGGTAGCAGAGCAGGTGCACACCTGAAATGCTCCTGGCATCGACAGATATGCTGCAGTTTTACGCTATGTGAATCCGGTAGACTGTAGCAGAACAGGTGCACACCTGAAATGCTCCTGGCATCGGCAGATATGCTGCAGTTTTACGCTATGTGAATCAAATAGACTGTAGCAGAGCAGGTGCACACCTGAAATGCTCCTGGCATTGCCAGATACGCTTCAGTTTTAGGCTACGTGAATCATGGAAAAATATAGCAGAGCAGGTGCAGACATGAAATGCTCTAAGCGTTGCCACATATGCTGCAGTTTTAAGCTACGTGAATCAGGTAGAATGTAGCAGAGCAGATGCACACCTGAAATTCTCCTGATATTGCCAGATAAGCTTCTGTTTTAGGGCATGTGAATCAGGTAGACTGTAGCAGAGCAGGTGCACACCCGACATGCTCCTGGTATATGCACTCCTGACATGCTCCTGGCATTGCCAGATATGCTGCAGCTTTAGGCTACGTGAATCGGGCAGGCTGTAGCAGAGCAGGTGCACACCTCAAATGCTCCTGGTATTGGCAGATAAGCTTCTGTTTTAGGGCATGTGAATCAGGTAGACTGTAGCAGAGCAGGTGCACACCTGAAATGCTCCTGGCATTGCCAGATATGCTGCAGTTTTAGGCTACGTGAATCAGGTAGACTGTAGCAGAGCAGATGCAGACATGAAATGCTCCAAGCGTTGCCAGATATGCTGCAGTTTTAAGCTACGTGAATCAGGTAGAATGTAGCAGAGCAGATGCACACCTGAAATTCTCCTGATATTGCCAGATAAGCTTCTGTTTTAGGGCATGTGAATCAGGTAGACTGTACCAGAGCAGGTGCACACCCGACATGCTCCTGGTATGTGCACACCTGAAATTCTCCTGGATTTTCCATATATGCTGCAGTTTTAGGGTTCATGAATCAGGTAGACTGTAGCAGAGCAGGTGCACACCTCAAATGCTCCTGGAATTGCCAGATAAGCTTCTGTTTTAGAGCATATGAATCAGGTAGACCGTAACAGAGCAGGTGCACATCTGACATGCTCCTGGCATTGCCAGATATGCTGCAGTTTTAGGCTACATGAAGCAGGTAGACTGTAGCAGAGCAGGTGCAAACCTGAAATGCTCCTGTCATTGCCAGATATGCTGCAGTTTTAGGCTACATGAATTGTGAAGGCTGTAGCAGAGCAGGTGCACACCTGACATGCTCCTGGTGTGTGCACACCTGAAATGCCCCTGGCGTTGCTAGATATGCTCCAGTTTTAGGCTATGTGAATCAGGTAGACTGTAGCAGAGCAGGTTCACACCTGAAATGCTCCTGTCATTGCCAGATATGCTGCAGTTTTTGGCAACATGAATCAGGTAGACTGTAGCAGAGCAGGTGCACACCCGAATTGATCCTGGAATTGCCAGATAAGCTTCTGTTTTAGGGCATGTGAATCAGGTAGACTGTAGCAGAGCAGGTGCACACCAGAAATGCTCCTGCCATTGCCAGATAAGATTCTGTTTTAGGGCATGTGAATCAGGTAGACTGTAGCAGAGCAGGTGCACACCTGACATGCTCCTGTTATGTGAACACCTGAAATGCTCCTGGCATTGCCAGATATGCTGCAGTTTTAGGCTATGTGAATCCGGTAGGCTGTAGCAGAGTAGGTGCACACCTGAAATGCTCCTGGCATTGCCAGATATGCTGCAGTTTTAGGCTACGTGAATCGGGTAGGCTGTAGCAGAGCAGGTGCACACCTGAAATGCTCCAGGTGTGTGCACACCTGAAATGCCCCTGGCGTTGCTATATATGCTCCAGTTTTAGGGCATGTGAATCGGGTAGACTGTAGCTGGTGAACTCCTGGAATGCTCCTGGCATTGGCAGATATGCTCTAGTTTTAAGGCATGTGAATCAGGTAGTCTGTTGAAAAAGCATGTGCACACCTGAAATGCTCCTGGTATGTGCACACCTGAAATGCTCCTGGCATTGCCAGATATGCTCCAGTTTTAGGGCACGTGAATCAGGTAGACTCTAGCAGGTAAACTCCTGGAATGCTCCCGGCATTGACAGATATGCTCCAGTTTTTAGGCATGTGAATCAGGTACATTGCAGCAGAGCATGTGCACAACTGAAATGCTCCTGGAATCAACAGATACGCTGCAGTTTTAGGCTACGTGAATCAGGTAGACGGTAGCAGAGCAGGTGCACACCTGAAATGCTCCTGGCATCGACAGATATGCTGCAGTTTTACGCTATGTGAATCCGGTAGACTGTAGCAGAACAGGTGCACACCTGAAATGCTCCTGGCATCGGCAAATATGCTGCAGTTTTAGTCTACGTGAATCAAATAGACTGTAGCAGAGCAGGTGCACACCTGAAATGCTCCTGGCATTGCCAGATACGCTTCAGTTTTAGGCTACGTGAATCATGGAAAAATATAGCAGAGCAGGTGCAGACATGAAATGCTCCAAGCGTTGCCACATATGCTGCAGTTTTAAGCTACGTGAATCAGGTAGAATGTAGCAGAGCTGATGCACACCTGAAATTCTCCTGATATTGCCAGATAAGCTTCTGTTTTAGGGCATGTGAATCAGGTAGACTGTAGCAGAGCAGGCGCACACCCGACATGCTCCTGGTATATGCACTCCTGACATGCTTCTGGCATTGCCAGATATGCTGCAGCTTTAGGCTACGTGAATCAGGCAGGCTGTAGCAGAGCAGGTGCACACCTGAAATGCTCCTGGCATTGCCAGATAAGCTTCTATTTTAGGGCATGTGAATCAGGTAGACTGTAGCAGAGCAGGTGCACACCTGACATGCTCCTGGTTTGTGCACACCTGAAATGCTCCTGCCATTGACAGAAAAGCTTCTGTTTTAGGGCATGTGAATCAGGTAGACTGTAGCAGAGCAGGTGCACACCTGACATGCTCCTGGTACGTGCACACCTGAAATGCTCCTGGCATTGCCAGATATGCTGTAGTTTTAGGCTACGCAAATCAGATAGACTGTAGCAGAGCAGGTGCACACCTGAAATGCTCCTGGCATTGCCAGATATGCTGCAGTTTTAGGGTTCTTGAATCAGGTAGACTGTAGCAGAAGAGGTGCACAACTGAAATACTCCTGGCATTGCCGGATATGCTGCAGTTTTAGGCTACATGAATCAGGTAGACTGTAGCAGAGCAGGTGCACACCTGAAATGCTCCTGGCATTGCCAAATATGCTGCAGTTTTTGGCAACGTGAATCAGGTAGACTGTAGCAGAGCAGGTGTACACCTGAAATGCTCCTGGCATTGCCAGATAAGCTTCTGTTTTAGGGCATGTGAATCAGTTAGACAGTAGCAGAGCAGGTGCACACCAGAAATGCTCCTGGCATTGCCAGATATGCTGCAGTTTTAGGCTACGTGAATTAGGTAGACTGTAGCAGAGCAGGTGCACACCTGACATGCTCCTGGTATGTGCACACCTGAAATGCTCCTGGCATTGCCAGATAATCTTCTGTTTTAGGGCATGTGAATCAGGTAGACTGTAGCAGAGCAGGTGCACACCTGACATGCTCCTGTTATGTGCACACCTGAAATGCTCCTTGCTTTGCCAGATATGCTGCAGTTTTAGGCTACGTGAATCGGGTAGGCTGTAGCAGAGCAGGTGCACACCTGACATGCTCCTGGTGTGTGCACACCTGAAATGCCTCTGGCGTTGCTAGATATGCTCCAGTTTTAGGCTACCTGAATCAGGTAGACTGTAGCAGAGCAGGTGCACACCGGAAATGCTCCTGGCATTGCCAGATATGCTGCAGTTTTTCGCAACGTGAATCAGGTAGACTGTAGAAAAGCAGGTGCACACCCGAAATGCTCCTGACATTGCCAGATAAGCTTCTATTTTAGGCCATGTGAATCAGGTAGACTGTAGCAGAGCAGGTGCACACCAGAAATGCTCCTGGCATTGCCAGATATGATGCAGTTATAGGCTACGTGAATCAGGTAGACTGTAGCAGAGCAGGTGCACACCTGACATGCTCCTGGTATGTGCACACCTGAAATGCTCCTGGCATTGCCAGATAAGCTTCTGTTTTAGGGCATGTGAATCAGGCAGACTGTAGCAGAGCAGGTAAACACCTGGCATGCTCCTGTTATGTGCACACCTGAAATGCTCCTGGCATTGCAAGATATGCTGCAGTTTTGGGCTTCGTGAATCGGGTAGGCTGTAGCAGAGCAGGTGCACACCTGACATGCTCGTGGTGTGTGCACACCTGAAATGCCCCTGGCGTTGCTAGATATACTCCAGTTTTAGGCTACATGAATCAGGCAGACTGTAGCAGAGCAGGTGCACACCTGAAATGCTCCTGGCATTGCCAGATATACTGCAGTTTTTGGCAACGTGAATCAGCTAGACTGTAGCAGAGCAGGTGCACAACCGAAATGCTCCTGGCATTGCAGATAAGCTTCTGTTTTAGGGCATGTGAATCAGGTAGTCTGTAGCAGAGCAGGTGCACACCAGAAATGCTCCTGGCATTGCCAGATATGCTGCAGTTTTAGGCTACGTGAATCAGGTAGACAGTAGCAGAGCAGGTGCACACCTGACATGCTCCTGTTATGTGCACACCTGAAATGCTCCTGGCAATGCCAGATATGCTGCAGTTTTAGGCTACGTTAATCGGGTAGGCTGTAGCAGAGCAGGTGCACACCTGACATGCTCCTGTTATGTGCACACCTGAAATGCTCCTGGCATCAGCAGATATGCTGCAGTTTTAGGCTACGTGAATCAGATAGACTGTTGCAGAGCAAGTGCACACCTCAAATGCTCCTGGTATTGGCAGATAAGCTTCTGTTTTAGGGCATGTGAATCAGATAGACTGTAGCAGAGCAGATGCACACCTGAAATTCTCCTGATATTGCCAGATAAGCTTCTGTTTTAGGGCATGTGAATAAGGTAGACTGTAGCAGAGCAGGTGCACACACGACATGCTCCTGGTATGTGCACACCTGAAATGCTCCTGGTATTTCCAGATATGCTGCAGTTTTAGGGTTCGTGAATCAGGTAGACTGTAGCAGAGCAGGTGCACACCTGAAATGCTCCTGGCATTGCCAGATAAGCTTCTGTTTTAGGGCATGTGAATCAGGTAGCCTGTAGCAGCGCAGGTGCACATCTGACATGCTCCTGGCATTGCCAGATATGCTGCAGCTTTAGGCTACGTGAATCAGGCAGGCTGTAGCAGAGCAGGTGCACACCTGAAATGCTCCTGGCATTGGCAGATAAGCTTCTATTTTAGGGCATGTGAATCAGGTAGACTGTAGCAGAGCATGAACACACTTGACATGCTCCTGGTATGTGCACACCTGAAATGTTCCTGGCATTGACAGATAAGCTTCTGTTTTAGGGCATGTGAATCAGGCAGACTGTAGCAGAGAAGGTGCACACCTGACTTGCTACTGGTATGTGCACACTTGAAATGCTCCTGGCATTGGCAGATATTCTGCAGTTTTAGGCTACGTGAATCAGGTAGACTGTAGCAGAGCAGGTGCACACCTGAAATGCTCCTGGCATTGCCAGATATGCTGCAGTTTTAGGCTACATGAATCAGGTAGACTGCAGCAGAGCAGGTGCACACCTGAAATGCTCCTGTCATTGCCAGATATGCTGCAGTTTTTGGCAACGTGAATCAGGTAGACTGTAGCAGAGCAGGTGCACACCTGACATGCTCCTGTTATGTGCACACCTGAAATGCTCCTGGCATTGCCAGATAATCTTCTGTTTTAGGGCATGTGAATCAGGTAGACTGTAGCAGAGCAGGTGCACACCTGACATGCTCCTGTTATGTGCACACCTGAAATGCTCCTGGCATTGCAAGATATGCTGCAGTTTTAGGCTACGTGAATCGGGTAGGCTGTAGCAGAGCAGGTGCACAACTGACATGCTCCTGGTGTGTGCACACCTGAAATGCCCCTGGCGTTGCTAGATATGCTCCAGTTTTAGGCTATGTGAATCAGGTAGACTGTAGCAGAGCAGGTGCACACCTGAAATGCTCCTGGTATTGCCAGATATGCTGCAGTTTTTGGCAACGTGAATCAGGTAGGCTGTAACAGAGCAGGTGCACACCCGAAATGCTCCTGGCATTGCCAGATAAGCTGCTGTTTTAGGGCAGGTGAATCAGGTAGACTGTAGCAAAGCAGGTGCACACCAGAAATGCTCCTGGCATTGCCAGATATGCTGCAGTTTTAGGCTACGTGAATCAGGTAGACTGTAGCAGAGCAGGTGCACACCTGACATGCTCCTGTTATGTGCACACCTGAAATGCTCCTGGCATTGCCAGATATGCTGCAGTTTTAGGCTACGTGAATCGGGTAGGCTGTAGCAGAGCAGGTGCACACCTGACATGCTCCTGTTATGTGCACACCTGAAATGCTCCTGGCATCGGCAGATATGCTGCAGTTTTAGGCTACGTGAATCAGATAGACTGTAGCAGAGCAGGTGCACACCTCAAATGCTCCTGGTATTGGCAGATAAGCTTCTGTTTTAGGGCATGTGAATCAGGTAGACTGTAGCAGAGCAGGTGCACATCTGACATGCTCCTGGCATTTCCAGATAAGCTTCTGTTTCAGGGCATGTGAATCAGGTAGACTGTAGCAGAGAAGGTGCACATCTGACATGCTCCTGGCATTGCCAGATATGCTGCAGCTTTAGGCTACGTGAATCAGGCAGGCTGTCGCAGAGCAGGTGCACACCTGAAATGCTCCTGGCATTGGCAGATAAGCTTCTATTTTAGGGCATGTGAATCAGTTAGACTGTAGCAGAGCAGGTGCACACTTGACATGCTCCTGGTATGTGCACACCTGAAATGCTCCGGCATTGACAGATAAGATTCTGTTTTAGGGCATGTGAATCAGGTAGACTGTAGCAGAGCAGGTGCACACCTGACATGCTCATGGTATGTGCACACCTGAAATGCTCCTGGCATTGCCAGATATGCTGCAGTTTTAGGCTACGTGAATCAGATAGACTGTAGCAGAGCAGGTGCACACCTGAAATGCTCCTGGCATTGCCAGATATGCTGCAGTTTTAGGGTTCTTGAATCAGGTAGACTGTAGCAGAGCAGGTGCACACCTGACATGCTCCTGTTATGTGCACACCTGAAATGCTCCTTGCTTTGCCAGATATGCTGCAGTTTTAGGCTACGTGAATCGGGTAGGCTGTAGCAGAGCAGGTGCACACCTGACATGCTCCTGGTGTGTGCACACCTGAAATGCCTCTGGCGTTGCTAGATATGCTCCAGTTTTAGGCTACCTGAATCAGGTAGACTGTAGCAGAGCAGGTGCACACCGGAAATGCTCCTGGCATTGCCAGATATGCTGCAGTTTTTCGCAACGTGAATCAGGTAGACTGTAGAAAAGCAGGTGCACACCCGAAATGCTCCTGACATTGCCAGATAAGCTTCTATTTTAGGCCATGTGAATCAGGTAGACTGTAGCAGAGCAGGTGCACACCAGAAATGCTCCTGGCATTGCCAGATATGATGCAGTTATAGGCTACGTGAATCAGGTAGACTGTAGCAGAGCAGGTGCACACCTGACATGCTCCTGGTATGTGCACACCTGAAATGCTCCTGGCATTGCCAGATAAGCTTCTGTTTTAGGGCATGTGAATGAGGCAGACTGTAGCAGAGCAGGTAAACACCTGGCATGCTCCTGTTATGTGCACACCTGAAATGCTCCTGGCATTGCAAGATATGCTGCAGTTTTGGGCTTCGTGAATCGGGTAGGCTGTAGCAGAGCAGGTGCACACCTGACATGCTTGTGGTGTGTGCACACCTGAAATGCCCCTGGCGTTGCTAGATATACTCCAGTTTTAGGCTACATGAATCAGGCAGACTGTAGCAGAGCAGGTGCACACCTGAAATGCTCCTGGCATTGCCAGATATACTGCAGTTTTTGGCAACGTGAATCAGCTAGACTGTAGCAGAGCAGGTGCACAACCGAAATGCTCCTGGCATTGCAGATAAGCTTCTGTTTTAGGGCATGTGAATCAGGTAGTCTGTAGCAGAGCAGGTGCACACCAGAAATGCTCCTGGCATTGCCAGATATGCTGCAGTTTTAGGCTACGTGAATCAGGTAGACAGTAGCAGAGCAGGTGCACACCTGACATGCTCCTGTTATGTGCACACCTGAAATGCTCCTGGCAATGCCAGATATGCTGCAGTTTTAGGCTACGTTAATCGGGTAGGCTGTAGCAGAGCAGGTGCACACCTGACATGCTCCTGTTATGTGCACACCTGAAATGCTCCTGGCATCAGCAGATATGCTGCAGTTTTAGGCTACGTGAATCAGATAGACTGTTGCAGAGCAAGTGCACACCTCAAATGCTCCTGGTATTGGCAGATAAGCTTCTGTTTTAGGGCATGTGAATCAGATAGACTGTAGCAGAGCAGATGCACACCTGAAATTCTCCTGATATTGCCAGATAAGCTTCTGTTTTAGGGCATGTGAATAAGGTAGACTGTAGCAGAGCAGGTGCACACACGACATGCTCCTGGTATGTGCACACCTGAAATGCTCCTGGTATTTCCAGATATGCTGCAGTTTTAGGGTTCGTGAATCAGGTAGACTGTAGCAGAGCAGGTGCACACCTGAAATGCTCCTGGCATTGCCAGATAAGCTTCTGTTTTAGGGCATGTGAATCAGGTAGCCTGTAGCAGAGCAGGTGCACATCTGACATGCTCCTGGCATTGCCAGATATGCTGCAGCTTTAGGCTACGTGAATCAGGCAGGCTGTAGCAGAGCAGGTGCACACCTGAAATGCTCCTGGCATTGGCAGATAAGCTTCTATTTTAGGGCATGTGAATCAGGTAGACTGTAGCAGAGCATGAACACACTTGACATGCTCCTGGTATGTGCACACCTGAAATGTTCCTGGCATTGACAGATAAGCTTCTGTTTTAGGGCATGTGAATCAGGCAGACTGTAGCAGAGAAGGTGCACACCTGACTTGCTACTGGTATGTGCACACCTGAAATGCTCCTGGCATTGGCAGATATTCTGCAGTTTTAGGCTACGTGAATCAGGTAGACTGTAGCAGAGCAGGTGCACACCTGAAATGCTCCTGGCATTGCCAGATATGCTGCAGTTTTTGGCAACGTGAATCAGGTAGACTGTAGCAGAGCAGGTGCACACCTGACATGCTCCTGTTATGTGCACACCTGAAATGCTCCTGGCATTGCCAGATAATCTTCTGTTTTAGGGCATGTGAATCAGGTAGACTGTAGCAGAGCAGGTGCACACCTGACATGCTCCTGTTATGTGCACACCTGAAATGCTCCTGGCATTGCAAGATATGCTGCAGTTTTAGGCTACGTGAATCGGGTAGGCTGTAGCAGAGCAGGTGCACAACTGACATGCTCCTGGTGTGTGCACACCTGAAATGCCCCTGGCGTTGCTAGATATGCTCCAGTTTTAGGCTATGTGAATCAGGTAGACTGTAGCAGAGCAGGTGCACACCTGAAATGCTCCTGGTATTGCCAGATATGCTGCAGTTTTTGGCAACGTGAATCAGGTAGGCTGTAACAGAGCAGGTGCACACCCGAAATGCTCCTGGCATTGCCAGATAAGCTGCTGTTTTAGGGCAGGTGAATCAGGTAGACTGTAGCAAAGCAGGTGCACACCAGAAATGCTCCTGGCATTGCCAGATATGCTGCAGTTTTAGGCTACGTGAATCAGGTAGACTGTAGCAGAGCAGGTGCACACCTGACATGCTCCTGTTATGTGCACACCTGAAATGCTCCTGGCATTGCCAGATATGCTGCAGTTTTAGGCTACGTGAATCGGGTAGGCTGTAGCAGAGCAGGTGCACACCTGACATGCTCCTGTTATGTGCACACCTGAAATGCTCCTGGCATCGGCAGATATGCTGCAGTTTTAGGCTACGTGAATCAGATAGACTGTAGCAGAGCAGGTGCACACCTCAAATGCTCCTGGTATTGGCAGATAAGCTTCTGTTTTAGGGCATGTGAATCAGGTAGACTGTAGCAGAGCAGGTGCACATCTGACATGCTCCTGGCATTTCCAGATAAGCTTCTGTTTCAGGGCATGTGAATCAGGTAGACTGTAGCAGAGAAGGTGCACATCTGACATGCTCCTGGCATTGCCAGATATGCTGCAGCTTTAGGCTACGTGAATCAGGCAGGCTGTCGCAGAGCAGGTGCACACCTGAAATGCTCCTGGCATTGGCAGATAAGCTTCTATTTTAGGGCATGTGAATCAGTTAGACTGTAGCAGAGCAGGTGCACACTTGACATGCTCCTGGTATGTGCACACCTGAAATGCTCCGGCATTGATAGATAAGATTCTGTTTTAGGGCATGTGAATCAGGTAGACTGTAGCAGAGCAGGTGCACACCTGACATGCTCATGGTATGTGCACACCTGAAATGCTCCTGGCATTGCCAGATATGCTGCAGTTTTAGGCTACGTGAATCAGATAGACTGTAGCAGAGCAGGTGCACACCTGAAATGCTCCTGGCATTGCCAGATATGCTGCAGTTTTAGGGTTCTTGAATCAGGTAGACTGTAGCAGAACAAGTGCACAACTGAAATGCTCCTGGCATTGCCACATATGCTGCAGTTTTAGGCTACATGAATCAGGTAGACTGTAGCAGAGCACGTGCACACCTGAAATGCTCCTGTCATTGCCAGATATGCTGCAGTTTTTGGCAACGTGAATCAGGTAGACTGTAGCAGAGCAGGTGAACACCTGAAATGCTCCTGGCATTGCCATATAAGCTTCTGTTTTAGGGCATGTGAATCAGGTAGACAGTAGCAGAGCAGGTGCACACCAGAAATGCTCCTGGCATTGCCAGATATGCTGCAGTTTTAGGCTTCGTGAATCAGGTAGACTGTACCAGGGCAGGTGCACACCTGACATGCTCCTGGTATGTGCACACCTGAAATGCTCCTGGCATTGCCAGATAAGCTTCTGTTTTAGGGCATGTGAATCAGGTAGACTGTAGCAGAGCAGGTGCACACCTGACATGCTCCTGTTATGTGCACACCTGAAATGTTCCTGGCACTGCCAGATATGCTGCAGTTTTAAGCTATGTTAATCGGGTAGACTGTAGCAGAGCAGGTGCACACATGACATGCTCCTACTGTGTGCACACCTGAAATGCCCCTGGCGTTGCTAGATATGCTCCAGTTTTAGGCTACGTGAATCAGGTAGACTGTAGCAGAGCAGGTGCACACCTGAAATGCTCCTGGCATTGCCAGATATGCTGCAGTTTTTGGCAACATGAATCAGGTAGACTGTAGCAGAGCAGGTGCACACCCGAAATGCTCCTGGCATTGCCAGATAAGCTTCTGTTTTAGGGCATGTGAATCAGGGAGACTGTAGCAGAGCAGGTGCACACCTGACATGCTCCTGTTATGTGCACACCTGAAATGCTCCTGGCACTGCCAGATATGCTGCAGTTTTAAGCTACGTGAATCGGGTAGGCTGTAGCAGAGCAGGTGCACACCTGACATGCTCCTAGTGTGTGCACACCTGAAATGCCCCTGGCGTTGCTAGATATGCTCCAGTTTTAGGCTACGTGAATCAGGTAGACTGTAGCAGAGCAGGTGCACACCTGAAATGCTCCTGGCATTGCCAGATATGCTGCAGTTTTTGGCAACATGAATCAGGTAGACTGTAGTAGAGCAGGTGCACACCCGAAATGCTCCTGGCATTGCCAGATAAGCTTCTGTTTTAGGGCATGTGAATCAGGTAGACTGTAGCAGAGCAGGTGCACACCTGACATGCTCCTGTTATGTGCACACCTGAAATGCTCCTGGCATTGTCAGATATGCTGCAGTTTTAGGCTATGTGAATCGGGTAGGCTGTAGTAGAGCAGGTGCACACCTGAAATGCTCCTGGCATTGCCAGATATGCTGCAGTTTTAGGCTACGTGAATCAGGTAGACTGTAGCAGAGCAGGTGCACACCTGAAATGCTCCTGGCATTGCCAGATATGCTGCAGTTTTTGGCAACATGAATCAGGTAGACAGTAGCAGAGCAGGTGCACACCCGAAATGCTCCTGGCATTGCCAGATAAGCTTCTGTTTTAGGGCATGTGAATCAGGTAGACTGTAGCAGAGCAGGTGCACACCTGACATGCTCCTGTTATGTGCACACCTGAAATGCTACTGGCATTGTCAGATATGCTGCAGTTTTAGGCTACGTGAATCAGGTAGACTGTAGCAGAGCAGGTGCACACCTGACATGCTCCTGGAATGTGTACACCTGAAATGCTCCTGGCATTGCCAAATAAGCTTCTGTTTTAGGGTATGTGAATCAGTTAGACTGTGGCAGAGCAGGTGCACACCTGACATGCTCCTGTTATGTGCACACCTGAAATGCTCCTGGCATTGTCAGATATGCTGCAGTTTTAGGCTACGTGAATCGGGTAGGCTGTAGCAGAGCTGGTGCACACCTGAAATGCTCCTGGCATTGCCAGATATGCTGCAGTTTTAGGCTACGTGAATCGGGTAGGCTGTAGCAGAGCAGGTGCACACCTGACATGCTCCAGGTGTGTGCACACCTGAAATGCCCCTGGCGTTGCTAGTTATGCTCCAGTTTTAGGGCATGTGAATCGGGTAGACTCTTGCAGGTAAACTCTTGGAATGCTCCCGGCATTGACAGATATGCTCTAGTTTTAAGGCATGTGAATCAGGTAGACTGTTGAAAAAGCATGTGCACACCTGAAATGCTCCTGGTATTTGCACACCTGAAATGCTCCTGGCATTGCCAAATATGCTCCAGTTTTAGGGCATGTGAATCGGGTAGACTCTTGCAGGTAAACTCTTGGAATGCTCCCGGCATTGACAGATATGCTCCAGTTTTAAGGCATGTGAATCAGCTACATTGCAGCAGAGCATGTGCACAACTGAAATGCTCCTGGAATCGCCAGATACGCTGCAGTTTTAGGCTACATGAATCAGGTAGACTGTAGCAGAGCAGGTTCACACCTGAAATGCTCCTGGCATCGCCAGATACTCTGCAGTTTTACGCTACGTGAATCAGGTAGACTGTAGCAGAGCAGGTGCACACCTGAAATGCTCCTGACATCGCCAGATATGCTGCAGTTTTAGGCTACGTGAATCAGGTAGGCTGTAGCAGAACAGGTGCACACCTGAAATGCTCCTGGCATCGGCAGATATGCTGCAGTTTTAAGCTACGGGAATCAGATAGACTGTAGCAGAGCCGGTCCACACCTAAAATGCTCCTGGTATTGGCAGATACGCTTCTGTTTTAGGGCATGTGAATCAGGTAGACTGTAGCAGAGCAGGTGCATACCTGAAATACTCCTGGCATTGCCAGATATGCTTCAGTTTTAGGCTACGTGAATCAGGTAGACTGTCGCAGAGCAGGTGCAGACATGAAATGCTCCAAGCTTTGCCAGATATGCTGCAGTTTTAAGCTACGTGAATCAGGTAGACTGTAGCAGAGCAGGTGCACACCCGACATGCCCCTGGTATGTGCACACCTGACATGCTCTTGGCATTGCCAGATATGCTGCAGCTTAAGGCTACGTGAATCGGGCAGGCTGTAGCAGAGCAGGTGCACACCTGAAATGCTCCTGGCATTGCCATATAAGCTTCTATTTTAGGGCATGTGAATCAGGTAGACTGTAGCAGAGCAGGTGCACACCTGACATGCTCCTAGTATGTGCACACCTGAAATGCTCCTGCCATTGACAGATAAGCTTCTGTTTTAGGGCATGTGAATCAGGTAGACTGTAGCAGAGCAGGTGCACACCTGACATGCTCCTGGTATGTGCACACCCGACATGCTCCTGGTATGTGCACACCTGACATGCTCTTAGCATTGCCAGATATGCTGCAGCTTAAGGCTACGTGAATCGGGCAGGCTGTAGCAGAGCAGGTGCACACCTGAAATGCTCCTGGCATTGCCATATAAGCTTCTATTTTAGGGCATGTGAATCAGGTAGACTGTAGCAGAGCAGGTGCACACCTGACATGCTCCTAGTATGTGCACACCTGAAATGCTCCTGCCATTGACAGATAAGCTTCTGTTTTAGGGCATGTGAATCAGGTAGACTGTAGCAGAGCAGGTGCACACCTGACATGCTCCTGGTATGTGCACACCTGAAATGCTCCTGGCATTGCCAGATATGCTGCAGTTTTAGGCTACGTGAATCAGGTAGACTGTAGCAGAGCAGGTGCACACCTGAAATGCTCCTGGCATTGCCAGATAAGCTTCTGTTTTAGGGCATGTGAATTAGGGAGACTGTAGCAGAGCAGGTGCACACCTGACATGCTCCTGTTATGTGCACACCTGAAATGCTCCTGGCACTGCCAGATATGCTGCAGTTTTAAGCTACGTGAATCGGGTAGGCTGTAGCAGAGCAGGTGCACACCTGACATGCTCCTAGTGTGTGCACACCTGAAATGCCCCTGGCGTTGCTAGATATGCTCCAGTTTTAGGCTACGTGAATCAGGTAGACTGTAGCAGAGCAGGTGCACACCTGAAATGCTCCTGGCATTGCCAGATATGCTGCAGTTTTTGGCAACATGAATCAGGTAGACTGTAGCAGAGCAGGTGCACACCCAAAATGCTCCTGGCATTGCCAGATAAGCTTCTGTTTTAGGGCATGTGAATCAGGTAGACTGTAGCAGAGCAGGTGCACACCTGACATGCTCCTGTTATGTGCACACCTGAAATGCTCCTGGCATTGTCAGATATGCTGCAGTTTTAGGCTATGTGAATCGGGTAGGCTGTAGTAGAGCAGGTGCACACCTGAAATGCTCCTGGCATTGCCAGATATGCTGCAGTTTTAGGCTACGTGAATCAGGTAGACTGTAGCAGAGCAGGTGCACACCTGAAATGCTCCTGGCATTGCCAGCTATGCTGCCGTTTTTGGCAACATGAATCAGGTAGACAGTAGCAGAGCAGGTGCACACCCGAAATGCTCCTGGCATTGCCAGATAAGCTTCTGTTTTAGGGCATGTGAATCAGGTAGACTGTAGCAGAGCAGGTGCACACCTGACATGCTCCTGTTATGTGCACACCTGAAATGCTCCTGGCATTGTCAGATATGCTGCAGTTTTAGGCTACGTGAATCAGGTAGACTGTAGCAGAGCAGGTGCACACCTGACCTGCTCCTGGAATGTGTACACCTGAAATGCTCCTGGCATTGCCAAATAAGCTTCTGTTTTAGGGTATGTGAATCAGTTAGACTTGGCAGAGCAGGTGCACACCTGACATGCTCCTGTTATGTGCACACCTGAAATGCTCCTGGCATTGTCAGATATGCTGCAGTTTTAGGCTACGTGAATCGGGTAGGCTGTAGCAGAGCTGGTGCACACCTGAAATGCTCCTGGCATTGCCAGATATGCTGCAGTTTTAGGCTACGTGAATCGGGTAGGCTGTAGCAGAGCAGGTGCACACCTGACATGCTCCAGGTGTGTGCACACCTGAAATGCCCCTGGCGTTGCTAGTTATGCTCCAGTTTTAGGGCATGTGAATCGGGTAGACTCTTGCAGGTAAACTCTTGGAATGCTCCCGGCATTGACAGATATTCTCTAGTTTTAAGGCACGTGAATCAGGTAGACTGTTGAAAAAGCATGTGCACACCTGAAATGCTCCTGGTATTTGCACACCTGAAATGCTCCTGGCATTGCCAAATATGCTCCAGTTTTAGGGCATGTGAATCAGGTAGACTCTTGCAGGTAAACTCTTGGAATGCTCCCGCCATTGACATATATGCTCCAGTTTTAAGGCATGTGAATCAGGTACATTGCAGCAGAGCATGTGCACAACTGAAATGCTCCTGGCATCGGCAGATATGCTGCAGTTTTAAGCTACGGGAATCAGATAGACTGTAGCAGAGCCGGTCCACACCTAAAATGCTCCTGGTATTGGCAGATAAGCTTCTGTTTTAGGGCATGTGAATCAGGTAGACTGTAGCAGAGCAGGTGCATACCTGAAATGCTCCTGGCATTGCCAGATATGCTTCAGTTTTAGGCTACGTGAATCAGGTAGACTGTAGCAGAGCAGGTGCAGACATGAAATGCTCCAAGCGTTGCCAGATATGCTGCAGTTTTAAGCTACGTGAATCAGGTAGACTATAGCAGGGCAGATGCACACCTAAAATTCTCCTGATATTGCCAGATAAGCTTCTGTTTTTGGGCATGTGAATCAGGTAGACTGTAGCAGAGCAGGTGCACACCCGACATGCTCCTGGTATGTGCACACCTGACATGCTCTTGGCATTGCCAGATATGCTGCAGCTTAAGGCTACGTGAATCGGGCAGGCTGTAGCAGAGCAGGTGCACACCTGAAATGCTCCTGGCATTGCCATATAAGCTTCTATTTTAGGGCATGTGAATCAGGTAGACTGTAGCAGAGCAGGTGCACACCTGACATGCTCCTATTATGTGCACACCTGAAATGCTCCTGCCATTGACAGATAAGCTTCTGTTTTAGGGCATGTGAATCAGGTAGACTGTAGCAGAGCAGGTGCACACCTGACATGCTCCTGGTATGTGCACACCCGACATGCTCCTGGTATGTGCACACCTGACATGCTCTTGGCATTGCCAGATATGCTGCAGCTTAAGGCTACGTGAATCGGGCAGGCTGTAGCAGAGCAGGTGCACACCTGAAATGCTCCTGGCATTGCCATATAAGCTTCTATTTTAGGGCATGTGAATCAGGTAGACTGTAGCAGAGCAGGTGCACACCTGACATGCTCCTAGTATGTGCACACCTGAAATGCTCCTGCCATTGACAGATAAGCTTCTGTTTTAGGGCATGTGAATCAGGTAGACTGTAGCAGAGCAGGTGCACACCTGACATGCTCCTGGTATGTGCACACCTGAAATGCTCCTGGCATTGCCAGATATGCTGCAGTTTTAGGCTACGTGAATCAGGTAGACTGTAGCAGAGCAGGTGCACACCTGAAATGCACCTGGCATTGCCAGATATGCTGCAGTTTTAGGGTTCTTGAATCAGGTAGACTGTAGCAGAACAGGTGCACAACTGAAATGCTCCTGGCATTGCCAGATATGCTGCAGTTTTAGGCTACATGAATCAGATAGACTGTAGCAGAGCAGGTCCACACCTGAAATGCTCCTGGCATTGCCAGATATGCTGCAGTTTTTGGCAACGTGAATCAGGTAGTCTGTAGCAGAGAAGGTCCACACCTGAAATGCTCCTGGCATTGCCAGATAAGCGTCTGTTTTAGGGCATGTGAATCAGGTAGACAGTAGCAGAGCAGGTGCACAACAGAAATGCTCCTGGCATTGCCAGATATGCTGAAGTTTTAGGCTACGTGAATCAGGTAGACTGTAGCAGAGCAGGTGCACACCTGACATGCTCCTGGTATGTGCACACCTGAAATGCTCCTGGCATTGCCAGATAAGCTTCTGTTTAAGGGCATGTGAATCAGGTAGACTTAGCAGAGCAGGTGCACACCTGACATGCTCCTGTTATGTGCACACCTGAAATGCTCCTGGCATTGCCAGATATGCTGCAGTTTTAGGCTATGTGAATCGGGTAGGCTGTAGCGTATGTAGGTGCACACCGGAAATGCTCCTGGCATTGCCAGATATGCTGCAATTTTTAGCAACGTGAATCAGGTAGACTGTAGCAGAGCAGGTACACACCTGAAATGCTCCTGGCATTGCCAGATAAGCTTCTGTTTTAGGGCATGTGAATCAGGTAGACTGTAGCAGAGCAGGTGCACACCAGAAATGCTCCTGGCATTGCCAAATATGCTGCAGTTTTAGGCTACGTGAATCAGGTAGACTGTAGCAGAGCAGGTGCACACCTGACATGCTCCTGGTATGTGCACACCTGAAATGCTCCTGAACACAAAATCTTACCCTTATGTGTTGCTCATGCGCCCAAGTTGTTTTTACTCCATACAGATGGAGAAGGAAATAAGGTACCACACAAGATTTGTGTTTTGATTCACCAATATTTATATAGAAAACTGTTGCCCTTTAGTGATGACACGTGTTTCAACGTAACCAACGTCTTTCTCAAATCAGGGCTGGTATCAACAAATGACAAGTAATATCAAAAACAGTGCATAATAAATTGATTTAAGTAAACACCAATGTGGTCCACAAGAACGTTTGCACATGCATGAATTAAGAAATAATTAACAAAATCATAATAACATGGCCATGTTTGGGGGGGGGGGGGAAAGGAAGGAGGTTTGTGGGAAAGCGAGAAGAGAAAAAATATAAAAACACATGATTGTTAAACAATATGTCAATAGTGTTAATCCTATTTTTTTAATGAGTACATTGGTATATTTAGAATAATTTATTGTATGCTTATGTTCATTGTTATTTCTTACCCAATGTAACCATCCTCTTAAATGTTCTCAAAAGCTTGAATCCAGTTATGGGTTAAATCCCGTGTCCCTGTAGGGGAAGCATTTACATATGCTCGTTTAACTGCCTTGTATTATGGGCACAGATTGTGTCTCTATATAGAGTCTATCCAATGCTGTGTTCATGCTTTAAATACGTGCACACAGAAATTACAAGGATATGCTGTTCTCACCACGTTACATTGCATTCAAAAACTCTAGGGGAGGGTGTTTGTCCTTTTCTATTTTTCCTTTTCCTTTTGTTTGTTATATCTACAATCGTAAAACACGCAGGCCCACATGTCCGTGAACCTTATTCCTTTCCCACCTGGTGGGCTTTCCTGCTTACCTCTATTTCCTCAAAGTCGTCCCTTTCAGTCCTTGTATGATTGTGTCTCCCAATCTCGTCTTTTGTTTGATCACGTTACTAGGTTACCTATGTCCTACTTCTGTTTCTATGTTGTCGGCCATATTTTGGGGCTGAAACCCTATGTCCTACTTCTGTTTCTACATTGTCCGCCATATTTTGGGCTAAAACTCTATATCGGTATTGTGTTTTGTGTTTGTTTGGACGCACGTTCACGTAATCGAAAATAGTTGCGCTCTTTTAAAGACAAAATGTTCTAATACTTTTTTAGTCTTAATGAAGCGGTGTGTAACACCAAACAGAGTTCATAACAAATGTTATTCTAAATATTATTACAACGACACTCCCTAAATCGTTGAAGACTACTCCCCTTTTCTCCTTTTTTGACGCAAGTCATGTCAATGGGACACAAGTTACTGTATCTCCAAAAAATGTATTGGCATCTATTAAATTCTTGCGTAATGTGACAAAATGTGTCTTAATCAGTCTTGTGATATTATAAGACACAATGTATCATGCCTCCGAATATCATTATGTTAATCTTTTTGATCAATGTTGATGCCTCTGCCTAAGTACATTTCGGTGTGTATGTTATGGGACATGTGTACCTTTTTGTGTGTTGATGTTTCTGAGGTGATAATTCTTTCATGAAACCCACAAAACAGGATACTACATTTATAATCTTTTCAGAGAAAAGAATACATCTCATTGTCAGAGTTTAAACCTTTTTCAACAGTTCTAAATTTGCAAATCATTCTGGCTTCTTCTTGTCGTAATTTCAGCTCCAAATTTCCTCCTCTTGGTCCTAAGGTTATTCTTTTTAGACCCAAAAATTTTAAAAGTCTTTTTTCATCGCACTGATGCTCTTTTTGCCAATGCTGTGCTAATGGTGAGTTAGAATTAGGATTCCCTATTCCTGAAAGGTGTTCTCTTATTCTAATCCTTAATTCTCTTATCGTACTTCCTATGTACATTTTGTGACATAAACATATAATGACATATATAACATATTTACTTCTGCAATTGATGTGTTCCAAAATTTGCTGCTTAATGCCATATGTATCCTGAAAACTTGCAGTATTGTCTATGGTGTATTTGCACATTGTGCAAGTCCCACATCTTCTGAAACCTTGTGTTTGTTTAGGTAACCAAGTATTCGAACTCCCAATTTCTAGTATAGGGAGCAGAGATGGACTCAATACGTTTTTTATGGTTTTGGCTCGTTTGAAGATTATAGTCGGGTTGTCCTTAATGTAGTTCCTGACGTGTGGGTCCAATTGTAGCAAATGCCAATTCCTTTTTAGGATCTTCCTTAAAATTCCATTATTCTTACAGTAAGTCGTAATGAAAGTCACTTCCTCTGTTTGGTTGTTGATTCTGGTTTTCGTAGTTAGGGTGTCTGCTCTGTTAAGAGCTTTGGCTTTCCTTTGTGCTTTGGCAATAATCTTAGTTCCATATCCTCTGGCCTTAAATCTTCTTGAAAGCAGTTGACATTCTTGCTCAAAAGTTTTTTGTTCCGAACAGTTTCGCCGAGCTCTGATGTATTCTCCACTAGGGATGTTCCTTACAACCGAAGAATGATGACAGCTGGTTGCAAATAAAGTTGAATTAGCCTCTGTAGGCTTCCTGAAGGTCCTAGTCAACAGTTGATTATTTTTCACATAGATATTTAGATCCAGAAAATCTATTTGTTCTTTGCTGGTAATCCCAGTAAATTCAATCCCCATAAGGTTATTGTTGGCTCTAGTCTTGAATTGTTCTAACTCCTCTTGTTCACCTTTCCAGATAAGTAACACATCGTCGATATAGCGGGTCCAAAGAATCACATGATCCTGATATATTTCATCTCCATAGATGTGTTTATCCTCATACATTGCCATTGTGAGGTTGGCGAGTGCGGGGGCAAATTTTACTCCCATCGCCACTCCTCTTGTTTGCTGATAAAATTCTCCATTGAAAATGAACACGTTATTTTGCAAAGTTAAAAGTATCATTTCCTTGAGCATGTTAACTGATTGAAATTTTGATGCAGTTTGATTGGAAAATATATAATCTATTGTCTCAAGTGCCGTGTCATGCCTGATGGATGTGTATAATGCCTTTACATCCCATGTGGCTAATATATAATCAAATTCCCATTTGATGGATGCCAATTTATTAATTACAGAAGTTGTGTCCTTCAAAAAAGCTTTGGTCTCAGTGACAATGGGGCTAAGTATATGGTCAATATACTGTGCCATGTTCATTGTTGCCCAATCAATTCCACTCAGGATAGGTCTTCCTTCTGGTACTTTTTCAAAAGCCTTGTGAATTTTAGGCAAAAAATATATTGTGGGTAATGTTGGTTGCTGCATATCTAAAAATGATCTTTCTTCATCTGTGATTAGCCCTTTTCTATGCCAGTTTGTTATGGATTCCCGCAACTCATTTAAGATCTTCTGTTTTGGGTTCCCTTCAAGTTTGTGATAACAAAAAGGAGTATTTAGATGGTTCTCGGCCATTGTTACATAGTCTGCCCTGTTCATAACCACAATTTTTCCTCCTTTATCAGCAGCTTTTATAGTCAAATTTTGATTCTGTTTCAGTTCCACCAAAGCTTTTCTTTCTCCTTTGGTCAAATTATCATAATCTTGTTTACTTGGTCTTTTGTGTTTCTTTTTGTCTATGATGTCGTTCAGTTCTTTAGTTACTGCCTTGTAGAAGGTGTCGACCAGGTTATCTGTGGTTAGTTGTGGAGTAAACTTAGATTTCAGTTTGAGATCCCTCGTTTGGAGACCAGTTTGTTGTATCTTGAGATTCTGTATGGTTTCATGAATCGGTCGATCTGTGGTATCTTGTAATGAACTTAAGAGGTGAATGTTCCTTATATCTTTAATGGTATAGTCACTATCCTCAATGTCGGGTTCTTTGGCATGAAACATCGGAACTTGTGTTGCAAAAAATTTCTTGAGTTTCAATTTTCTAACAAATTTAAACAAGTCTATGTGCACGTTAATTTGGTCAAAGTTGGTGGATGGAGCAAAAGAGAAACCTTTGTTTAGAAGTGCTATATCTTCTGTTTTTAAGTGATATTCTGACAGGTTCAAAATTAAGGTGTCTGTTTGTTCTTCTTGGCTGCTTCTCTTGCTCCTGCTCTTGTCAAACGTCTGAAATCTTCTAGAGCGTCTGGGTGGCCTGTATCCACTGCCCCCTCTCTTGCCCCTCCTCCTGTATTCTGTGTTTGTACATTGATCTGCTGAGGTAATAAAAAACGGACCTGTTTTTGCAAAATGATTTTGTTGCTTTTCTTGTACCTTCTTATCTGATTTAGAAAACCTTGTCCATCAAGTGTTTTTTCTGATGTTTCTGTCGTTTCTGTTTCCTTAATATTATCTCCTTCTGATTCTGCATCTGAGCTGCCCGGAGATGTATTTGGTGTACTCTCTCTTGATATCGATTTATTGATTTGTCTATATTTCTCTTGAAAAGTGTAAACTCTATCATCCTGATAATCCCTATTATCACGATGGAATTTACGCATTTTTCTTAATTTGATTTCGTCTTGGTAGTCTTTCAAAATTTCAAACATTTTCTGGTAGTTTTTTTCTTTTGTTGCTTCCAAGGCTTTAGTTTCTGAAATTTCTTTCTTAATTATTTCTATTTGGTCGGTGATTCTCTTATGTTCCCTTGATGCGTGTTCTATTAAAATTTCTAACATAATGTTGGAAATTTTAATAGAACACGCATCAAGGGAACATAAGAGAATCACCGACCAAATAGAAATAATTAAGAAAGAAATTTCAGAAACTAAAGCCTTGGAAGCAACAAAAGAAAAAAACTACCAGAAAATGTTTGAAATTTTGAAAGACTACCAAGACGAAATCAAATTAAGAAAAATGCGTAAATTCCATTGTGATAATAGGGATTATCAGGATGATAGAGTTTACACTTTTCAAGAGAAATATAGACAAATCAATAAATCGATATCAAGAGAGAGTACACCAAATACATCTCCGGGCAGCTCAGATGCAGAATCAGAAGGAGATAATATTAAGGAAACAGAAACGACAGAAACATCAGAAAAAACACTTGATGGACAAGGTTTTCTAAATCAGATAAGAAGGTACAAGAAAAGCAACAAAATCATTTTGCAAAAACAGGTCCGTTTTTTATTACCTCAGCAGATCAATGTACAAACACAGAATACAGGAGGAGGGGCAAGAGAGGGGGCAGTGGATACAGGCCACCCAGACGCTCTAGAAGATTTCAGACGTTTGACAAGAGCAGGAGCAAGAGAAGCAGCCAAGAAGAACAAACAGACACCTTAATTTTGAACCTGTCAGAATATCACTTAAAAACAGAAGATATAGCACTTCTAAACAAAGGTTTCTCTTTTGCTCCATCCACCAACTTTGACCAAATTAACGTGCACATAGACTTGTTTAAATTTGTTAGAAAATTGAAACTCAAGAAATTTTTTGCAACACAAGTTCCGATGTTTCATGCCAAAGAACCCGACATTGAGGATAGTGACTATACCATTAAAGATATAAGGAACATTCACCTCTTAAGTTCATTACAAGATACCACAGATCGACCGATTCATGAAACCATACAGAATCTCAAGATACAACAAACTGGTCTCCAAACGAGGGATCTCAAACTGAAATCTAAGTTTACTCCACAACTAACCACAGACAACCTGGTCGACACCTTCTACAAGGCAGTAACTAAAGAACTGAACGACATCATAGACAAAAAGAAACACAAAAGACCAAGTAAACAAGATTATGATAATTTGACCAAAGGAGAAAGAAAAGCTTTGGTGGAACTGAAACAGAATCAAAATTTGACTATAAAAGCTGCTGATAAAGGAGGAAAAATTGTGGTTATGAACAGGGCAGACTATGTAACAATGGCCGAGAACCATCTAAATACTCCTTTTTGTTATCACAAACTTGAAGGGAACCCAAAACAGAAGATCTTAAATGAGTTGCGGGAATCCATAACAAACTGGCATAGAAAAGGGCTAATCACAGATGAAGAAAGATCATTTTTAGATATGCAGCAACCAACATTACCCACAATATATTTTTTGCCTAAAATTCACAAGGCTTTTGAAAAAGTACCAGAAGGAAGACCTATCCTGAGTGGAATTGATTGGGCAACAATGAACATGGCACAGTATATTGACCATATACTTAGCCCCATTGTCACTGAGACCAAAGCTTTTTTGAAGGACACAACTTCTGTAATTAATAAATTGGCATCCATCAAATGGGAATTTGATTATATATTAGCCACATGGGATGTAAAGGCATTATACACATCCATCAGGCATGACACGGCACTTGAGACAATAGATTATATATTTTCCAATCAAACTGCATCAAAATTTCAATCAGTTAACATGCTCAAGGAAATGATACTTTTAACTTTGCAAAATAACGTGTTCATTTTCAATGGAGAATTTTATCAGCAAACAAGAGGAGTGGCGATGGGAGTAAAATTTGCCCCCGCACTCGCCAACCTCACAATGGCAATGTATGAGGATAAACACATCTATGGAGATGAAATATATCAGGATCATGTGATTCTTTGGACCCGCTATATCGACGATGTGTTACTTATCTGGAAAGGTGAACAAGAGGAGTTAGAACAATTCAAGACTAGAGCCAACAATAACCTTATGGGGATTGAATTTACTGGGATTACCAGCAAAGAACAAATAGATTTTCTGGATCTAAATATCTATGTGAAAAATAATCAACTGTTGACTAGGACCTTCAGGAAGCCTACAGAGGCTAATTCAACTTTATTTGCAACCAGCTGTCATCATTCTTCGGTTGTAAGGAACATCCCTAGTGGAGAATACATCAGAGCTCGGCGAAACTGTTCGGAACAAAAAACTTTTGAGCAAGAATGTCAACTGCTTTCAAGAAGATTTAAGGCCAGAGGATATGGAACTAAGATTATTGCCAAAGCACAAAGGAAAGCCAAAGCTCTTAACAGAGCAGACACCCTAACTACGAAAACCAGAATCAACAACCAAACAGAGGAAGTGACTTTCATTACGACTTACTGTAAGAATAATGGAATTTTAAGGAAGATCCTAAAAAGGAATTGGCATTTGCTACAATTGGACCCACACGTCAGGAACTACATTAAGGACAACCCGACTATAATCTTCAAACGAGCCAAAACCATAAAAAACGTATTGAGTCCATCTCTGCTCCCTATACTAGAAATTGGGAGTTCGAATACTTGGTTACCTAAACAAACACAAGGTTTCAGAAGATGTGGGACTTGCACAATGTGCAAATACACCATAGACAATACTGCAAGTTTTCAGGATACATATGGCATTAAGCAGCAAATTTTGGAACACATCAATTGCAGAAGTAAATATGTTATATATGTCATTATATGTTTATGTCACAAAATGTACATAGGAAGTACGATAAGAGAATTAAGGATTAGAATAAGAGAACACCTTTCAGGAATAGGGAATCCTAATTCTAACTCACCATTAGCACAGCATTGGCAAAAAGAGCATCAGTGCGATGAAAAAAGACTTTTAAAATTTTTGGGTCTAAAAAGAATAACCTTAGGACCAAGAGGAGGAAATTTGGAGCTGAAATTACGACAAGAAGAAGCCAGAATGATTTGCAAATTTAGAACTGTTGAAAAAGGTTTAAACTCTGACAATGAGATGTATTCTTTTCTCTGAAAAGATTATAAATGTAGTATCCTGTTTTGTGGGTTTCATGAAAGAATTATCACCTCAGAAACATCAACACACAAAAAGGTACACATGTCCCATAACATACACACCGAAATGTACTTAGGCAGAGGCATCAACATTGATCAAAAAGATTAACATAATGATATTCGGAGGCATGATACATTGTGTCTTATAATATCACAAGACTGATTAAGACACATTTTGTCACATTACGCAAGAATTTAATAGATGCCAATACATTTTTTGGAGATACAGTAACTTGTGTCCCATTGACATGACTTGCGTCAAAAAAGGAGAAAAGGGGAGTAGTCTTCAACGATTTAGGGAGTGTCGTTGTAATAATATTTAGAATAACATTTGTTATGAACTCTGTTTGGTGTTACACACCGCTTCATTAAGACTAAAAAAGTATTAGAACATTTTGTCTTTAAAAGAGCGCAACTATTTTCGATTACGTGAACGTGCGTCCAAACAAACACAAAACACAATACCGATATAGAGTTTTAGCCCAAAATATGGCGGACAATGTAGAAACAGAAGTAGGACATAGGGTTTCAGCCCCAAAATATGGCCGACAACATAGAAACAGAAGTAGGACATAGGTAACCTAGTAACGTGATCAAACAAAAGACGAGATTGGGAGACACAATCATACAAGGACTGAAAGGGACGACTTTGAGGAAATAGAGGTAAGCAGGAAAGCCCACCAGGTGGGAAAGGAATAAGGTTCACGGACATGTGGGCCTGCGTGTTTTACGATTGTAGATATAACAAACAAAAGGAAAAGGAAAAATAGAAAAGGACAAACACCCTCCCCTAGAGTTTTTGAATGCAATGTAACGTGGTGAGAACAGCATATCCTTGTAATTTCTGTGTGCACGTATTTAAAGCATGAACACAGCATTGGATAGACTCTATATAGAGACACAATCTGTGCCCATAATACAAGGCAGTTAAACGAGCATATGTAAATGCTTCCCCTACAGGGACACGGGATTTAACCCATAACTGGATTCAAGCTTTTGAGAACATTTAAGAGGACGGTTACATTGGGTAAGAAATAACAATGAACATAAGCATACAATAAATTATTCTAAATATACCAATGTACTCATTAAAAAAATAGGATTAACACTATTGACATATTGTTTAACAATCATGTGTTTTTATATTTTTTCTCTTCTCGCTTTCCCACAAACCTCCTTCCTTTCCCCCCCCCCCCAAACATGGCCATGTTATTATGATTTTGTTAATTATTTCTTAATTCATGCATGTGCAAACGTTCTTGTGGACCACATTGGTGTTTACTTAAATCAATTTATTATGCACTGTTTTTGATATTACTTGTCATTTGTTGATACCAGCCCTGATTTGAGAAAGACGTTGGTTACGTTGAAACACGTGTCATCACTAAAGGGCAACAGTTTTCTATATAAATATTGGTGAATCAAAACACAAATCTTGTGTGGTACCTTATTTCCTTCTCCATCTGTATGGAGTAAAAACAACTTGGGCGCATGAGCAACACATAAGGGTAAGATTTTGTGTTATGGTCTTTTCCTAGTGGAGTAGAGGAATCATAGGACTCCACGGTTACCCTAATTACACATGCGACCTTAACTGTATGAACACAAAAGATAAAAAGGGCGCAGAGTTCTTCGACATCAGTACCAAAAAATAGATTCCTCACTTTTTTGCTGAAATGCTCCTGGTATTGCCAGATAAGCTTCTGTTTTAGGGCATGTGAATCAGGTAGACTGTAGCAGAGCAGGTGCACACCTGACATGCTCCTGTTATGTGCACACCTGAAATGCTCCTGGCATTGCCATATAATCTGCAGTTTTACGCTACTTGAATCGGGTAGCCTGTAGCAGAGCAGGTGCACACCTGAAATGCTCCTGGCATTGCCAGATATACTGCAGTTTTAGGCTACGTGAATCGGGTAGGCTGTAGCAGAGCAGGTGCACACCTGACATGCTCCAGGTGTGTGCACACCTGAAATGCCCCTGGCGTTGCTAGATATGCTCCAGTTTTAGGGCATGTGAATCCCGGAGACTATAGCGGGTGAACTCCTGAAATGCTCCCGGCATCGCTAGATGTGCTCCAGTTTTCGACTTTGTGGATCAAGGATACTGTCGAAAGTGACTGTCTCTAGAAGTGCTCCGGTTTTAGGCTTCGCGAATCAGGCCACAAGTGCAGCTGCTGATTTGCTCGTCTGCAAATATTTGGAATCAGTGCTCTAAGTCCTGTGTTTAACATGCCATATGCACAGTAGTGCACTGCAAAAGAAGTCAGACATTTTGAAAAGCCGTTTATTTGCACACTCCCAGAGGTAGGGGTTGAAGAGGGTGTGAACCAACCGTATGAAGAATGTAGGTTTGTTGTGATTGTAAAGGCCCTCTTCACTTCTCACCAGAGATTCGTAAGAGCAGTCGAATAAGGGCCAGCCTTGGGGTGAGCTGCACGGGCAACAGGCCAGGACGCCATTAGTGTCCCGCCACGCCAGGTCGGGGGTGTCTTTCAAGGGCTCCCTGCAAGCTGGCGTACTGGGAGAAGGCACGGCAGGCGCCCTAATGTTATAGATGTGCCTGCAGCGATGGGGCGCATTTAATAATAATAGGTGATATTGAGAGGATTACCTCCCCGCTCCACCGTGGGAGCGCCCTATTCCAGTGATTAACTCCCTGCTCAGGCACCAGTCGGGGAGTAAAAAAAAATTGGCACTCCTGCCCCCTCCTCCGAAATTGACCAGGGGCACGCAGGGAGAGGTGGGGGCGCAAGATTTTGCTTAAGGTCGACACTGAGTCCAATGATGTGTGTCCTTGCAGTGGAGTGAGCATCTGTTCTGACGATGGCAAGAGTGGCATATGATGGCAATAGCTGTCATACGATGCAAATACTGGAGTACATGATGGTAGTACCAAGACAAATTAAAACAAAGCTGGCAAATTGTGAATGCTAGCGAAATGCCTATACAAATGCCAAAAAGATTGCCTTTGTCAATTCTGTTTCCTCTTTGGTGGACGGGCCTCCTGCTCTAGCTTGTCGGGCTTTTCTCCTAACTCTGCCCTTCGCCTTTAGTATCGCACACATCTTCTGGCTCCCATGAGAGACAAACACCTCAGTGGCCCCTGTAGTACATTGGGCAGGCCTCCAAGTAATCTTGGGGCAATAGGGGGCACCAATACTAGTGAGTCCTTCGCACCACCCCTATGGCTAAAAGACAGGCCCAGTCATCTGTGAACCTAGCCATGTCTATATTCTACCTGCCAACTATGGGCCAGTGATGCAGGGGTTCCTCTGTTCCCTCATAATCTATCCCATTCAAAAGGCTCACTCGGGCAACAAAAGCAGTATTTATGTATTTATTTATTTATTTATTTATTTGTTTATTTAGAGAAATCACAGGAAAGCAATGCATTTTTGCCACAAAAGCTCTCACATAATGTAGCATTGATAATATATCATAGGACATGGGCCCTTGGTGGTTATGGTATGCTAATGTCATGTTATTTAGCAAGGTTTTTAATTGCGTGAAGAATTCATCCAAAAGTGGGCTTATTGTTGCAGTACAAACTCCTCAAAAGCAATAGAGGCAGTGGAATTAAGCTTTCTTTAGGGAAAACAGGTTATGATGGATTGTCATGTCCCATCCATTGGAATAGTGTATGTGTGGGGCTGGTGTAACATTCCAGAATCAAGTTTTACAGTAGCTCATTATGTTGCCATGCAGATGTTCTGGGCTAGAACATAGAGACGGTCTCCCAGGCAGCCCTTTTTTGTGCATAGTAAGTAGCTTTGGGCTTTCACCCTAAGTTATTAGGGTAATCCAGAGGTGGACTCCTTGCTCATCGTTCTTCGAGAGGCACAGCTTCACCTCACTGACAAGGCCCAACCAGGCCGAAACACGTTTTTGGGGTTGCTGTTGGTACTCTTGGTCAAAAGAGAATTGCTTGGCATTCTTCTGCTGGACTGCCTTTGGGCGGGACAAAGACTGATATGTAATGGAAATGTCTCCTCTGTGAAAGGGATAGTGAGCTAAAAAGTCTGGCTGAGACTCTCCCGGGACATAGGCCTGTAGAGAGGGGCTCGCAGGACCCGCCTTGTTTGTGCATGCTCTGGACTGCACCTCACATGATGGCTCAGCACTGACTATGTTGGCTATGGCTGGTAGGGTTTAAAATCCAAAACAACTAGATTGCCACTTAGAGAATGGCATGTTCTATGGTAACGTTCTGGAGAACAGATGGTGTCTCTAATAAATATGTGTAGCCTCCTAATTTGAGTAAATAAAACATTCCATCACTCAACATTTGATTCAGTAGCACACTGCAGCTCTTGTAGCATGCTGCAACGCAACCCTTTTAAGTGAGCAGCAACATGAAAAATCCCATTTTCATGTTCACTGAGTTAGCGGCACTCACCTTGACGCACAAGTGCAACGCTCACCGTATAACTGGGCAGCAACATGAAAAATCTCTGTTTGACTGAGTATCAAAGTGCAGCACTAAACCTGTAGCCAAGTGCGGCACTGACCTTTTAACTAGGCTGCAACACGAACAATCCCAGTTGGACTGAGCAGTGAAGTGCAACACTCATCTTGTAGCAAAGTGCAGCTCTCATGTTGCAGCAAAGTCCAGCAGTCACCATTTGACTGAGCAGCAACATGAACAATCCCAGTAGGACTCAGTAGTAAAGTGCAGCAGCCAGTTTTTAACTGTGCAGCGTCATGAACAATCCCAGAAGGACTGAGTAGAGAAGTGCAGCACTCACCTTGTAGCAAAGTGCAGCACTCATCTTTTAACTGAGCAGCAACATGAACAATCCCAGTAGGACTCAGTAGAAAAGTGCAGCAGCCAGCTTTTAACTGTGCAGTGTCATGAACAATCCCAGAAGGACTAAGTAGATAAGTGCAGCACTCAACTTGTAGCAAAGTGCAGCACTCGCCTTTTAACTGAGCAGCAACATGAACAATCCCATGTAGGAATCAGTAGAAAAGTGCAGCAGCCAGCTTTTAACAGTGCAGTGTCATGAATAATCCCAGAAGGACTGAGTAGAGAAGTGCAGCACTCACCTTTTAACTGTGCAGCAACGTGAACAATCCCAGCAGGACTAAGTAGAAACGTGAAGCAGCCAGCTTTTAAATGCACAGCAACAACAACAATCTCAGTTATACTGCACAGCAAAATGTCGCACTTATGGTTTCAGAGAGCAGAGCAGCAGTGTGCACAACTCCCGCTGTAACTGAGCAGCAAGGAGCAGTTCTCGCAGTTAGACATTTACTATGCGGCTGCACAGCAATTTGATGGCCTCATTATTTGACAAGCTTGCATTCGGTAGGGCTCGCAGTTTAGACCACTTAAGGGGTTTGCAGCCTGCCTCTTTCGCAATGTTTTGCACTACGACTCCCATGATCCCTCACCATTGACTATGTTGTCTTGGACCGTTGGGATCTGATGTGCAAGATATTTGGAGAGCTCAGTGCTGCAGGCTGCTGCCGTAGAACCTCCACTGTATCCCGCCATTGGTGGAGGTTCGTGGCTTTGCCGTGCTTCGAGTGTGGGCCACCACGGTGGGGTTTAGCCAACCCTTCCAGGGGCCAGTTTACTGCAATGGCATTAGGAGTGCACCATTGACCGGCTACCTGAATCCCACGCCCCAGTGACGTTTAGAAGCCTCCCATATAATACGCCATCTGCCTGCTTTGGGAAATTGCTGCGGTTATCGCTAATGGTTTGTGTTCGATTGAGCAGAACCAGCAAACATTGCTCAACAGGTTATTTGAACAGTCCGTGCGTTATCACTTGGCTTGCTGCATTGACTGGGCAAATTCAATAGGTACATCCTTGCCGCGCCGTCTTGTGAGCATTCCGCGAAGGCATTGCTTATCGCTACTGAAACCAGGGGGCGAGGTCATGTTTGGTGCACTGCTTAACTACCAGCACCCCCACACACAATACCCACATCACCATCTGGACCTCACCCACTTCTTGGGTTTAAGGTTTCGGGTATGGCAGCCTGTGTTGACATTGGGTTGGTGGCAGTCTGTTTCCTAGTCTTAACCACAGGTGTCATCTCAACAACACCGCTAAAGCTCCAGCCCACAATTAATATAGAAAAGTCCGCAGTGCCACAAAGCACGTCAGTGGCAGATGTGAGCTATGCGAATGGGCGAATGGCACACAGAGCATTGGGACTAGGGAAAGCTCACAATACCGGGACGATAGCTCAGGGGCAACGTGCTTGTCTTGGAAGCAAAAGTGCTTGTCTTGGAGGCAAGGCAACTCAGGGCACTGATCCCCAGTACGTTATAAAAGATTACATGTGAAGGAACGCCGCTTGAATTCCTCTAGAATCCATAATGGTTGAGGGTGCGTCCGCCCACTGGCCACCGGCCACCTCACCCATTATGGAGGAGCCGAGGAGCCAGCCCAGTGAAACACTGAGCACTCCCTCAGCTGCTTTTTCCAGCTGAGGGAGTGCTCCTGGGCTGGCTGAGCTGTCAAAGGGAAACACTGTTTGCCTTTGACAGTTCATTTCCCCAGCCTCACATGATCACTGAGCCATGCAACGCTGGGGGTGTTTTGCTTCGCCAGCCTTGCATAGCTCATTGGAAATGCTGGCTGGGGCACTGCATGTACGTATGTGCGAGGGGGTGCTCCTGCGCCTCCTCGCACATATGGGCAAAGCAACCTGGAGCGGGCATTTTAGCGACCACACGCAGGCCCCTTCAGAAGGTACGTTTGTGGTGATGTATTTTTTATTTAAATGTTTATGGATGTGTGTATGCTTGTGTTATGGGACTGTGGTGGGAGCAGGATGGGCGGCCACACTGGGAGAGTGGTGGGAGTAGGGTGGGGAGAGCCCAGGGTCTGTACTGGGAGTAGGGTGCGGTGAAGGCACACAAAAGTTCATAGCGATTCCTACATACTGTCCATCCAGCACTTTTGGAGGGGCCCGGCCTGCCCAAATTTTGCTCAGGGGGGGCCCAGGCCAAAAACGCTTGAAGACCACTGCTCTAGATCGAAGGAGCCATGAAGTTTGTTGTTGTGAGGGCAGCTCTCCCTTAGGCAAGAAACTGAAAGAGGTATGGAGGCATACAAAAACGGAAATTTAGCCTCAATGCGAGGTTACGATGGTGCAACTATGAGGGTTAGATGAGTCAATGTCACCCGGACCCTACGTGCCCAGTCATGGGTTTTCCTTTCACAAATGATGGTACTCAAATGGGACCTCATTTACTTTACTTTACTTTACTTTATTTATATAGGGAATCCTGGGCACCCGGAGGCATAAGGGCGCTTACAACAAAACAACATCAATACATTCAAAGACTGTAAAACCAAGAATTATACATTCAGTATGGGTAGATCGGAATTAGGCCATAGATAGACCGTCAGAAAGTTTCAACAAACTCAAATAGCAAAAATTCGAAGTCCATAGATTTAGAAAAGAGATAAGAAGAACACGATTAAGGGTTTGGTGGTAATTCAGTGGTAAATCTGCTAAAATGCTGCCAAACTCAATTAACGTCAGCACCACTTAGTCCTTTGGATTTGCCACGGGATTACAAGTGGTGGTAATTCCCCATTTGTGGAGTCCATGTGGCCCCATGGGGATTTTTGGCAGATTTACTGTGTGCGGTAAATCCGCTGATATTTGGAGGCAAAGGGGAGGATTTACCTCCAGCTCCTTGCCGAAGGTAGATCCTTCTTGTTACCTTCAAGTTCATAATTTGGCAGTGCAGAAAAAACAGCACTAATTCTGTTACCCCCCCAAAAATATTAGAATGGTGTGCATAAACTAGTATTACGAGACACATTGGGCCTCATTACAAGTATGCCAGTCCGGAAATAGCAGTGCTGTTCAGACCATAGTGGCACCTTTTTCCGGTCTGGCATACTCTGAGTCGTGATGCCGCAAACACTGTCACTGCGGTAAGACATGTCGGCCGTGCCTGAGATACCGGCATGGCGTTAGTAAGTGCACATTCCGAGCTCCACGCAAAGAGAAACACTGGCATGGACATGCCGGTAGCACCATGAACATAACGCCGGAAACACCAGCATCACGGAGCAGGAGTTAACTAGATTCAGGTATGCCGAAACATCCCACAGGTGCCCAAATTCAGCCCAGGTGGCCCAATGAGCAGCAAAAGCATTCAAAGATCTCTCCCACACCCCACGCCCCTTACCACACCACCATGCTAGCAGTAGCAGTACTGGAGCTGGAGGACCTGCATGCAGGCCTACTACTTGAGGAGGCAGGGGGGCAGAGGATGCAGCAGAGGCTCTTGAGGAGAAGGATGACCATCATGGCCCAGCAAAACATCAATTGCCAGCAGGTTGCAGCCTGCAGGCAGACACCAATACCACGCATAGGGTCACACCCTTGAACCTGAGACAAAGCGAGATCCACACCCATTACTGGTTAGACAGGGAGACCATCACTTCCACAGTGGACTTGATCCATGACGACCTGGTCAGCCTCATACAGATCCGTACAGCCAACCCCCCCTTGCTTAAGGTAGTGTCTGTGCCACACTTCCTAGTCACAGGCACCTACCAACACACTGTGGGTGAACTGCATGGGCTATCACAACCCTGTTTCTCGCATGTTCTGTTTCAGGTCATCGATGCACTCCTGTGTCACGTTGGAGATCATATCAGCCTACCCAGGACAGCTGACCAGGTCAATGCCACTAAAGTCACCTTTCATACCATAGCAGGCATGCCCAATGTGTTAGGTGCATTGGACTGCACACATGTAAAGCTGGTGGCCAGTCATGCCATTGTGGCAGTGTACCAGAACAGAAAACTCTACCACTCACACAATTTGCAGATGGTGTGTGATGCCCGCCACCTCATCACCCACTGCTGTGACAGATTCTCTGGTTCAACCAACAACTCCATGGTGTTGCGGAACTCGACGCTTCCAGGGTACATGGCACGTCACAGTGGTGAATGTACCTGGCTGTTGGGTGAGTGTAACTACCAGCGCATGGGCACTGTTGAATTGGGGCCGGAGGTGAGGGGGGGCAGGAAACACCATAGCGTACCTCGCTGTTGGGTGAGTGTCACTACCAGAGCATGTGCACTCTTCAATTGAGGTATGTACAACACCTATCAGCAGTGGATGTGTGCAATGCAACGTGCAACACAGTAATAGCATGCCTGAGTACAAGGCCTTGACAGGTGTGTCTCAATTGACCAAACTGATCATGTGCATGCATAACAACATCAAATACGTACAGAAGCATCAAAAGCACTGCATGTACCAGAATGCATCACACCAATGTCCCAAAATCCAGCACGAACACAATGAGCAAAACCCACACCACCTGATGCACAGACTGATAATACTTATGCATCAGAACACCCCCCTACATATCACTAGTGTCCTGCACTCCAAGTACAAGAAATGGTTGTTCCTAACAAGAAAATTAGGAACTCCTGTCCCCTGCACACTATCTAGTATCTGAATAATCAGAACAAATATTTAGTAGTATAGAACAAAGTTCATATAATTCATTTAGTATAGTTTCATCAATAAGAAACAGTTCAATGAGTGAGATCACTATAAACAAAGCAATCTTTTCTTTTTTTGGAAAAACATAGTATTTTATTATACACAAAAGCCAAACGCGTTTCGAGTAAAACTCTTCTTCAGGGGCAATACAACAATTCTTCAAATTTCTAGAGAATAAAAATAGAAAGAAACACATCTTAGTATATCATTTATAGCTACAATTTGATAATCATGAAGATATTTCATAACAGATGCACCACTTTTCAAGTGGAGAAGCATAACATTTCATAACAAATACAGTCACTTTTTGAGAGGAGAAGAATAAGTTTATAAACTCTCCTAATGAGCGGGAGTCTACCCTACTTAGGTAAATCAACCAGGATGCACATAGTAATTATTCAATTTTGACCACTCCTAGTGGTCTAATTTCAACATTAGAAACAGGGAGCAACATAGAGCTCGCAACTCAAAGGAACATAGTAGCTATTTAAGGCAATCATCATATCCACTGTAACCCAACAAGGTCTGGGAGAGAGAGATTATTGTCAAAAGATCGCAATCAGTTTAGTCTGGAAGTCAACACATTCACTGTAACCCAACAAGGTATGGGAGAGAGAGATTATTGTCAAAAGATCGCCATCAGTTTAGTCAGTAAGAGGAAAAAGAACATCACTTACCACAATGTGTGGATGTCAAGATAAAGATGGAGACTAAGAAATTCCAGTATTCATCAAAATATCACAATAGGCCAATATTTCTGGTAGTGGACCAATACCTAATTCGTAACAAGCAATAATAATTGAAGTCAGAGGGAAGTGCTAAAAGGTGAGTAAATAATTAAAAGTGATTAAAAGTAAGAAGTTCCCAACTTACATCCACCAAAAGATGGGGTCCACCGGAAAGTAAAAAAGTTTGCAAAAAGGATCTCCTATCAGCGTCTAGCTGTGGAAACAGAGTATAAAACAGAGTATGAGTTTCTATAGCGAAACCCCGTTCTACCGTCAAAAATCATGAAAAAGGATCATTGAGTACTTACAAATTGACAAGAGACCAGGTCATACAGGAGCCATGGAGGAGCGCATCCTGCCGGAGGAGGATGTGTTGCTCCTATGGCAGTCTCTCTTAAATACCCTAAGGCGTAATGGGGTGGATGCGCAACAGCAAGGGATAGTGTGCGCGTGCGCCCGAGGAAAAAGTACCGTCATAGGTCGGACATCATATGCGAGCATGCGCAGCGGCGTCAGAAAAGAAGTAAACAAACAACTACGCAGTGGCGTCAGAGTTGAAAACGGCTTCTGCGCTTGCATAGAAAGGAGGTATGTATTGTGAAGACTGAGTCATCATCGTTATGACGCCATATGCGTAACAGCAAATTAGCGTGAGAAATAAATGGAAATAATGAAAAAACCCGCCTCTTGAGCCCAAAGAGTGAGTGTAAACCTGTGTAATATTAATTTCCCAAGTACACATTTGAAGTGAAATAAAGAAAAACAGTGAGCTTGATATTCGGCTCCTATAGGCAAAAGGAGGTCGGATAGTTAGGTAGAAGCATGTAGACTATCGCAAGAGATGAGATACTCGAGGAAAGTAGAGAGAAATAATTAGAAGCCCTAGGGTGTATAAGTCCTAGGGTATGTAAGTCACAAGTGTCTGTATAACAATAGTACTAATAATTTCCTGCCCACCAAGGGACGTACAGTCTTATATGTAGGCATGACCAATTGAAACATAGGACCAGACAATAAACAACCAAGTAATCAGAAACGTAGCTAGTTCACAAAGATTTAAACATCCCTACACCTTGGATGAGAATGTAATGGGGAGTATTCTAAACAGCCCTACACCTTGAATGAGAATGTAATGGGGAGTGTTTTATAAAAAAGAACCCAGGTAATAGTCTTCGTTCATCCCGAGGGGAGAGAGGGAGTCAAGACAGTGAATCCAAAAAAGTTCTCTCTGGGAAAGTAATTTCTGTAGGTTACTTTCTGTAGGTTACCTCCTCTAAGGAGTAGATGTATAACCTCGAGTATTACAAATCGCATTTGTGTGACTCTGTGCTGATGATCTCTAAAGTGTCTGTATACTGGTGACTTGATATTTTTGGTGTGGATGTTGGACTTATGTTCTGTCCATCTTTCTTTTGCTTTTCTGGTGGATTTACCAACGTAGTATTTACCACATGGGCAGCGTAGAGCATAGACAACATTTTTAGAATCACACGTAGCATATTGTTTCAATGGTATCTTCTTCCCAGTGTTCCCGGGTCGGGCGTGATCGCCTTTAATCACATTTGAACAGTGTTGACAATTAAGGTATGGAAAGGTCCCATTCTTAGTTTTGCATAGGACAGCTTGATTGAGAGTTTTATTTTTTTCAGCTTTAATTGAGAATTCTCATTCAAGGTGTAGGGATGTTTATAATGCTCCCCATTACATTCATGGACATACAGTGCAATTCATGTATTTTATGGATACAGTGGCCAGCTCACCTCCTTCAGGGATATAGAGTGAAATTCACATCTTTTATGCATGCAGTGCCCAGCTCACGTCCTTCAGGGATATAGAGTGCAATTCACCTCTTTTATGGATACAGTGCCTAGCTCACTTCTTTCATAGATGTAGGGCCTCTTACGACCCTGGCAGAAAACCATGATGCTATTAGCACCATGGTCCATGCCTGTAACTTACCGACTCCGCCATGGAGAAAGGGGGAATTACCACCCCATTGCAAGGTTGGCGGGGCGGTAGTTCCCCCTTCCTCCATGGCCCTTCCCCATTCCCATTTTTGCCCCATACGGCTCAATGGGAATGGGGAAGGCGGTAAGTACGGTGCCACAAATTGCGGCACCGTACTTAGCACCAAGGTCCCTTTGCGGGTCCCTACTTTAACGGCTGGCAAAACCAGCCGTTAAGGTCGGGTCCCGCAATGGGACCTCGTAATTAGGCGCTAATGGGTTAACGGCGCTGCAGCCTTTTACAGCGCCGTTAACCAATTAGCGCCATGGTCCAAATGAGGCCTGTAGAGTGAAATTGACGTCATTTACATATACAGTACCCAGCTCACGTCCTTCATGGATATAGAGTGCAATTCACATCTTTTATGATACAGTGCCCAGCTCACGTCCTTCATGGACATACAGTGCAATTCATGTCTTTTATGGATACAGTGGCCAGCTCACTTCCTTCACGGATATAGAGTGGAATTCACATCTTTTATGGATACAGTGCCCAGCTCACGTCCTTCAGGGATATAGAGTGCAATTGAAGTATTTTATGGATACAGTGCCTAGCTCACTTCCTTCAGGGATATAGTCTGCAATTCACATCTTTTATGATACAGTGCCCGGCTCACGTCCTTCATGGACATACAGTGCAGTTCATGTCTTTAATGGATACAGTGGCCAGCTCACTTCCTTCAGGGATATAGAGTGCAATTCACATCTTTTATGGATACAGTGCCTAGCTCACGTCCTTCAGGGACATAGAGTGCAATTGATGTCTTTTATGGATACAGTGCTCAGCTGATGTCCTTCAGGGATATAGAAGGCAAGTCACGTCTTTTATGGATACAATGCCTAGCTCACTTCCTTCAGAGATGTAGAGTGCAATTGATGTTGTTTATGGATACAGTGACCAGCACACTTCCTTTAGGGATATAGAGTGCAATTCACATCTTTTATGGATACAGTGCAGAGTTCATGTCCTTTATGGATACAGAGTCCAATTCACGTCTTTTATGGATACAGTGCCCAGCTAATGTACTTCAAGGATATAGAGTGCAATCGACGTCTTTTATGGATACAGTGACCAGCACACTTCCTTTAGGGATATCGAGTGCAATTCACGTCTTTTTATGGATACAGGGCAGAGCTCATGTCCTTCCTGGATACAGAGTCCAATTCACGTCTTTTATGGATACAGTGCCCTGCTCACGTACTTCATTGATATAGAGTGCAATTAGTTTATTTTCTGGATACAGTGTCCAGCTCACTTCATTCAGGCATATAGAGTGCAATTCAAGTCTTTTATATATACAGTACCCAGCTCACGTCCTTTATGGATATAGAGAGCAATTCACATCATTTATGGATACAGTGCCCGGCTCACGTCCTTCATGGACATAGAGTGCAATTCATGTCTTTTATGGATACAGTGGTCAGCTCACTTCCTTCAGGGATATAGAGTGCAATTCACGTCTTTTATGGATACAGTACCCAGCTCACGTCCTTCATGGACATAGAGTGCAATTCACGTCTTTTATGGATACAGTGGCCAGCTCACTTCCTTCACGGATATAGAGTGCAATTCACATCTTTTATGGCTACAGTGCCCAGCTCACGTCCTTCAGGGATATAGAGTGCAATTGACGTCTTTTATGGATACAGTGACCAGCACACTTCCTTCAGGGATATCGAGTGCAATTCACATCTTTTATGGATACATGCCCAGCTCACGTCCTTCAGGGATAAAGAGTGCAATTCACGTCTTTTATGGATACAATGCCGAACTCACTTCCTTCAGAGATGTAGAGTGCAATTGAGGTTGTTTATGGATACAGTGACCAGCCCACTTCCTTTAGGGATATCGAGTGCAATTCACGTCATTTATGGATACAGTGCAGAGCTCATGTCCTTCGTGGATACAGAGTCCAATTCACTTCTTTTATGGATACAGTGCCCAGCTCACGTACTTCATGGATATAGAGTGCAATTAGTTTCTTTTATGGATACAGTGCCCAGCTCACTTCCTTCAGGCATATAGAGTGCAATTCATGTCTTTTATGGATACAGTGCCCAGCTCACTTCCTTCAGGGATATAGTGTGCAATGCACATCTTTATGGATACAGTAACCAGCTCACATCCTTCATGGATGTGAAGTGCAATTCATGTCTTTTATGGATACAGTGCCCAGCTCACGTCCTTCATGGGCATACAGTGCAACTCATGTCTTTTATGGATACAGTGGCCAGCTCACTTCCTTCAGGGATATAGAGTGCAATTAACATCTTTTATGGATACAGTACCCAGCTCACGTCCTTTAGGGATATCGAGTGCAATTCACGTCTTTTATGGATACAGTGCAGAGCTCATGTCCTTCGTGGATACAGAGTCCAATTCAAGTCTTTTATGGATACAGTGCCCAGCTCACATACTTCATGGATATAGAGTGCAATTAGTTTCTTTTATGGATACAGTACCCAGCTCACATCCTTCATGGATATGGAGTGCAATTCATGTCTTTTATGGATACAGTGACTAGCTCACTTCCTTCAGGGATATAGAGTGCAAGTCACATCTTTTATGATACAGTGCCCAGCTCACGTCCTTCATGGACATACAGTGCAATTCATGTCTTTTATGGATACAGTGGCCAGCTCACTTCCTTCAGGGATATAGAGTGCAATTCACATCTTTTATGGCTACAGTGCTGTTGGGTATTTTGTGTAGATTTGGGGCCTGGCGGTATTTTCTTACCGCCGAAAAATAATTTAGCAACAATCACTCCTTGTATTCAGATTGGGTTATGTATAATAATAATACAGTGGATATGCATTATTTCAGTACACAGACATGCGTGGTTGGTATGTGTGGTTGGTATGCGTGGTTGGTGGTATTTTTGGTGAGCATAATTCCTTTGTTTTATATATGGCCCCAATATCCAGAACCCCTTTTTTTTGTTTAGATTTTTCGTGTGATCACTAAAGAGACCTCAGGCTTGCATTTCAGGAACACCACATTTTCATTATTAGTGTGCCACCATGGGCAATTTCTCGCTGTCTTATCTACGGCAGCAAGCTATCATGCGGTATCTATCACCAACTTATTTACGTTTTGTGAGCTATATCCAGGGCCTCTCTTTCTGCCGATTCATAGTCCTCCGGCAGACTATAACACACACAGTTAGTTATAATTGCTCATACTGAATGACATTTTACACACAGCTGCAGCCAAATCTTATTTTTAGCTACCTTAAAAATGACAATTGCACTGTCTAAACATCTCCCCACATCATCAGCAGTGTATTGGTAAATGCACAAAGGAAAGAGAAAATAAAACACACCACCCGTCTGCTTTCAGATATTTTTGTGTATTATAAAAGTTGCATTTAAACACGATCTCACTCTTTTTACAGAAATAAATGAAATAGCACAGTAACAGCATTATTTGTGATACACTGAGAAGAGAGTGGCGAGGAACAAGAATTCAATTTGCAACATTAAACACGTGGGCAAAGCACAGGAATCTCCTTTCCTACACTGACTGAATATTTTCGCACACACACTCAGCCCCCACACTTCAGCAAGATAATTACCAGGCTTGTTCAGCATGTAACTTCTTTGGCTGGTCGCCTTCTGGAGGGGTTCACCCAGCAAGGACAAGCATTTGCTGTCACTCAAACTTGGGACTTGTTGACTGGAAATCCCAGTCTCTGCAACCAAGTTGAATCTGCTTTAGGAATCAGGCACCCCCCGCTATCAACTCAGTCCTTCTCCGAGCTGTGTCAAGATGTCTCTTCCTAGCTTCTTCCTCGAGATTATACAAGTAAACTCTGGCTACCTCCTACCAAAGGATCCTAACCAATAAAATTCTATCATGCCCTAACCACCCTCTGCACACAATGGCTTGGCTTATACAGTTGCAACTGTAACCAAACTGATTTCCTGCTTATTCAAGTCTTTGCTTCCTGCAAATACTGTGGACAGAGCGCAGATAGAAGCAAAGAAAAAAAAATCTGAATGTAGTCTGAAATGAGTTTCAGCCTGCCTCCTTTTTCAGTGTAGAACACATTATATTATTAATGAGTTAGCGTGTTAGTTTTTTGTTAATTAGGTTAGTTCATTAATCCTCAAATGTGTCTCCTGCAACAGAGGAATTTCAGGTAAAAAGAAAAAAATTGTGTGCTTTTTGAATATGAAAAATAAAATGCGCTTTTAAATGAGAAAATGGTTTGTTTTTAACCTGTGTAGCCTGTCTTCATTTACATCTCCATATATTGCACTGGCAACACATAGCTTGAAGCAATTGCATTAAACCCATGCAGTGGCGCTGCATAAAAAAAATTGCTCAATAACACATGTCTTGCTGTACCACATTATATCAATGCATCAAACCCATGCAGTGGCGCTGCACTTCAAAAAACATGCTATACATTGATCCTGTGCAGTGGTGCTGCGCTCTGTGCTCCCAACACACGCTAAACAATCCTACATATACCCTCCTTTTTTTTAGAACTTGGCTACAATCCAAGCCAATTTTAAAAAACAACCTGCTTCTTTTCTTCTTTTCAAAATGTAACAATCCAATACAATTAACATTCGTGTTGTGAAGATGAAAATTGAAAAATCACTGTTCAATCAACATAATATTAAAATTCATCTGAATTCATCAATTCTTATAAAATGTTCTACATTTGCCTTTCCAATGGAAGTGTCCATAGTCCAGTGTTTCAATTTTATACTTGAAGTCAATTGAAAATAATAAAATAAAACAACTAACTAAAACAAATAATTAACATAACAGATTAAAACAATTAATTAAAATAATAAATACGTCGAACTCCATATGCCAGGACACTTGTCTGCCTCTTTTGGTTCATTCGGGTACTCTTTCATCTTGGTACTCTTGGATCCTTTTCTTTGGCATTCCGGTTATTTTGTCTTCACCTCCACCCGGAGGCAGGCATCTTTTGGTCTTCATCCAGGGGACTCCAGGACTCCATCGTCTCCCGTGACCTCCGGTACAAATATGTTAATATTCTAAATCAAATAGAAAAGAAACAGATTAAGTATATAGCACAATACTAATTTCACCCTTTTGCCAAAATAAAACACGCCTTCTAAAATACTTCGCCTTTTTTCCTTTCGCCTTCTGAAATTAAGCACAGGTTATAGAGAACAAGCATACATAAAACAACATTCAATATTTAATGTATTTTCATTCTGCAACTTCCGCTTCTATTTTCTTTTATATTATATATATAATATATAATATATAATATATAAGTCACTTTGTTTATATGCCCTTATAATCAACCATCTCCATTTTTTTTACTTCTCTGTCACTGCCTCCTGACTAGACATAGTCACTCCACCTTTTTACGTTCAAGGGACTTTATCTGTTTCTACATGCTCAAGCTGCCTGATCTCGTGTCTCGGATGGCATGGCTTAATCTGATTTACGTGCACAAATTGCTCTATTGTTGTTTCACCTTCAGTCTTTAAAATTTTATAAACTACAGGAGAAACCTTATCTATAATTTGAAATGGCCCCTGCCAGGCTGCTAGAAATTTAGACTGTTTCTGTTTACTTTTTCCAAAATGAAATTTATACACCTGATCCTCTACACTGTATTCTCTCACTGATGTTCTTTTATCGTAGTATGACTTTGCACTGTCAGCAGCTCTTTCTAGATTTCTCTGCACAAAAGCAAATGCATGTTGAAAATGCTTCCTCAATTCATCAATGTACTCATGAACTGTGGATGCACTCACAAGTGTCTGCTCATGTGTTCTGTATAGTAGGTCTTGTGGTAACACCATTTTCCTACCTGTTAAGACTTCATGTGGACTAATACCTGTTGCTTTGGCAGGAGTTGATCTGATTGCCATCACAGCCAACGGTAAACGTAAATCCCAGCTGGAACCTGCTTCTGCCACAAATTTCATTAATATGTCCACAACAGACCTATTGCTCCATTCAGCTCCACCTGAAGAGGCTGCCCGATATGCGATATGTAGTTTCCTTTTCACACCTAGTATTTGCCATACCTTACTCATTAGAGTACTTGTGAAATGACTTCCTCTGTCTAACTCAATTCTTTGTGGCAACCCAAACCTTGAGAACACATGGTTCACCAGCAATGTGGCTGCTGTTTGCGCACTACAATCTGGTGCAGGAATACATTCAATCCACTTCGACATCAAACATATCACACTTAAAATGTAACGGTTTCCTTTGCTCGACCTTTTTAAAGGGCCTACATAGTCTGTTTGCAAATCTGACCATGGGAGAGTTAGGCCTCTTTTCATCAATGGTGCTCTATGCATTGGTGAAGCAGGTTTAAATTGGGCGCATACTAGACATCCTCTAGTATATAATTCCACATCTTGGGACATATGTGGCCAGTAAGCATAATCTTTTAGTATTTCCAATGTTTTTTGTGAACCTCTATGGCCTGCAGTTATTGCATCATGTGCATGGTGTAGCATTAGCCCTCTGAATGAAAGGGGTACCAGCCACTGTATTTGTCCTGTTATGGACTCTCTAATCATGAGCCCATCCTGCAGTCTAACTCGTTTTCTATTCTTTAATAGCACCCTCAACTTTTCTTTTCCCATACAATCATTTTCTGTTAAAGGGTTTTGTTCAGGATCTATCAAATGGTTATAATAGATTCCCAAAATTTGATCATTCTTTTGTGCCTCAATCAAATCTTGGTCTGGCATATCATGACCCCACTGTACCACTGGTTGCTCTGTGCTCTGTCTCCTTTGAGGTTTTAGAACGTGTTACTGCATCAATTTGTATTTCACCCAGTAAATCATCTATAGGTAGCAATTCTCCCATCACAGCCCCAATTTTAGCTAGGTGGTCTGCCTTATCATTTCCCTCCTTATCCTCTCCGGGTGTTTTTAAATGCCCACGAATTTTTCTCCAGTATATTGTCAAATCATTTTCTGACACCAATTTGTCTATGGCTTGTATCATTTTTCCATGTTTAAGTGGCTTTTTGTTGTATGTAACCATGCCTCTCGCTTTCCAGCCAGGTAAATACTCCACAAAGCTATTTCGTGCATAGTTAGAATCAATCACCAGGACAATTTCACTGAATTTATTATCAACTGCAGTAGCAATTGCTTTATAAATGGCCGCCAATTCCGCCACTTGACTGCTTCAAGCTCCAATACTCATCCCTACACTAGGGACGCCTTCACATTTCAACCAGACATTCCCTATTCCTGACACTAATTGTTTATTACTGTCATTTTCAATGTGAAATGCACAACCATCCACATATACAGTTGGCAGATCCTTGCATGTTTTTTCATCAAAAGCGTTGTGTGGTGATTGTTCAATTTCCTGCAAACTAGGTTCCACTTCCATTTAGTTTGACACTTGTTCAGCTGCACAGTCATGTAAGTCAGCTAACCCTTGAGCAATTGGGCTCTTTTTATTTTGTCCATATCTCACTTCTACAGGACAACCTTGTAATGCTAGCGTCCATGAAGTGATTCTGGACTGTGCTAGATTACCTGACCTAATTCTTTTACTCTCTAAAAACTGCAAAGGTTGATGATTTGTTTCAATAATCACCTTTTCTCCCTGAACAATAGGGCGGAAATGTTGTAGCGCCCACACAGTGGTTAATAGGGCCTTTTCACATTCATTGAATTTCATTTCAACTTGGGAAAATGCTTTACTTGCATATGCAATAGTTTTGTGATTCACATCATGTTTTTGTGATAACACTGCTGACATACAATGTTCAGAGAACCCTATTTCTACAAAGAAATCCCTACCCTTTATGGGATGTGCTAAACATGGTGCCTTTACAAGACATTCCTTCAATTTAGCTACTGCCTCAGACTGCTCTTTTTCCCATATCCAGGGTGTATTCAGTTTAAGCAGTTTAGTCAATGGTTGAGTAATTTCAGCATAATTTTCAATGAACTTTCTGTTACAGCCTGTCATCCCTAATAAACTTTTTACCTCTTTCACATTTTTAGGGTCCTTTAGTTTTTGTATGGCCTCCATTTTCTTCTTTTGTGGAATTAGCCCATGTTTAGTCACTTCATGGCCTAGAAAGTTCACTTTTTTCTTGCACCATTGTGCGTTTTGTAAAGACACTTTGGCGTCTGCTTTCTGCAATTGGCCAAGAACATGTCTTATTTCATCAAAATGGCTTTCAGGCTTTCATTTTTTATCAGGACATCATCCACATAAACTATGGTTCCTCTTTCCGCTGCATCTGGCATGGCCTTTCTCAAAAATATGCCAAATTCACTCCCACTATTGATGTACCCGAACGGAGCTCTAAGCCAGGCATATTGAGTCCTGTCAAATGTAAAGGAAAATAAATTCTGTATCTCCTCTGCCAATGGCACGCACCAATATCCAGAGGTGAGATCTAATGTGGTAAATACATTTGAACCATGTACCTGAGCTAGGCCCTGATCAATGAATGGCAGTGGCCATCTGGATACTGGCACTCTTTTATTTAACTCTCTCAAGTCTGCACACAGCCGCCATTGACCATTTGGCTTTAACACACCTAAAATAGATGTATTGGATGTGCTATGAATGGGCCTGATGATTCCCCGAGCTTCCAAATTCTTTATAATCTCTGCCAATGATTCTAAACATGCCAGCGGTAGTCTATACTGGCGTACAAACACTGGACTTCTGCTACACCCTTCTGGTAGTGTGGCCACATGTAAATCAGTTAAACCACAATCATAAGCATCTTTTGCAAATACATCCTTAAACTCCATAAATATCTCCCTCAGATTGTTTCTATTCTCATCGCTGTCACATGCATCTGCTAAGGAGGTCTGCTCTCCTACCATTTTAGAAAATTCTGGAAAATCTTCTGGTAAGGGACTCTCAGCGCTTTCCTCTAACTGTGTGGCTGTGTCTTTTTGTAAAACTGCCACTTTTAAATATTTTGGCATATCAGCTTCCACTTCAATGGGCTGATTTTCTGTTTCATTTTCATTTAAATTAAATGTTATGCATTCCTCTTGATGGCAGCACACTGTCTCATTTGAATCATAAGGATACACAGAATGAATTTTAAATATTCCTTTGGGATGAGAGTCCAGGTGTTCTGGCAACTCACCCTTGGCATCTACATACTTTTCAGGGATATTTCCAATAACCATGTTATTTAAATCTGCCGTATAATGTGATTTTTGTATGGCCATTCCTAATGGGGAGTTTTCCTCTAAATGAATATCCTGACAACCTTTATTATTTACCATAATTTTTACAGGCCCTTCACCAATATCTACCAATGGAATGTATTCATAATCCAGGCCTTGCTGTTTTATGGATTCATTCAGGCATACAAATGCTTCAGAGTTTTTCATCTGCTGTCCATTTTTGCATTTCAGTGTTATTGCAAACTGTTTTGTAAATGCAGGAATAATAGTATATTTTCTCATTTGTAATTTGATTGCATAAGGAACCAGATGTGCACAATGATAAGCCCTTCTTTTGTCTTCAAATTCAGGTGCCGGCCCACCTAGACGCGACCATATTTTTTGATTAAGGAAATCTAACACCATACACATTCTGTGCATGATGTCATTGCTCATGTAAAAGTAATTTTGTGCTCCACTCACTATCCATACATTATGGTAAATTGTTTTCTGCCCAATGCTAATTTTAAGCATGCATCTGCAATTCGGTTTTCAAAGTCTGGACTGTCCAACCCAGAAACATATTGGTTTTTAATCCTAAATTTCGGGATTTCCTCCCTCTCCATTATTTTTTGCAACAATTTCTCATTAATGAAGCTCCTCTCCTGTTCAAGCGCTAAAGTGGCTTTTATTGTTTTAAAACAGTCATTTATACCAACATGAACCCGTGGTTGCTCATCTTCCATGTGTATTTCAGCAAGAGTGGTAATGTTTTTTTCTGAATCTGTTTTAGGAGCAATATTCTGTTTGATTGTTTTCTCTTTTAAATAAAAACGTAAGGTGTGCTCATCTATGGCAGTTTGCCATTCTTTCCTTAGGTCTAAGCATACTTGTACAGGTAATTATTTATTTTCACTCTGCATCTTGTCTTGACACATTAATATAACAGTGACGCTAGGTATGCAACTATTCTGGAGATACACCTCCACAGCATCATTTGTTTTGGCAACGGTGTGACATTCATTTATGTTGCTGTTTTGTGATTTTAGTTTCTTAGGTCTCAATGGTTTTTTGGTTAAGGACCACAGCACTCCATTCACCCCATCTGTGAGAGGAGACAATCTTTTCAGGCAATCTGTCCCCATCAGAAATGGAATTTCACAAATAGATGTGATCAATACCTCTTGTTTCATTCTGTGATTTCCTATTTTTATGTCAACCTCAGTTACACCTATGATGGGCACCTCCTCCCCATTAAAGTTATGCACTGGACCATGATTTTCCTTCACTGTGATCTGATTCTGTGGGGGTCTCCCTTCATTGATACTCTTTACCAGCTCCTTGGACATAATTGTGGCCTGTGCGCCAGTGTCAATCATAGCAAATGTGTGGCATTTTTCTTCTACAGTGATGGGTGCATAATATCTGTCCTCAACTTCCTCTAATACACATAAGAAGTGTGAATTCTTACTGATTTCAGGGCTCACCTTTCCAGGCCTTTTTCACTTTTGGCTAAGCACATTGGTAAATGGAAAGACATTTTTCCCTCCTTTTTACCCATTTCTGCGCAAGAGACTTTATTCATTTCTCCATGATCAGAGGTTTTTTGGAGTGTGGCCACTGTTCGCCCATCCATCTGGGTATCATCAGGGACCACATTACAACCTTCCAACTGAACATGTGTAACAACATCATTTAGTAATTTGTCATTGTTTAATTCTGTGCATTTGTGATCATTTAGTGTGTTACCAGCCCTTTCAGCCTCTTCAAAAATACGTGGCTCAAAGAATTCTTCAGGTGATTGATTTGTACCCTCCTTTTGAGTATTCCCTTTTTCTGTCTGTGTTTGTTCACCATTTTGACTGTACAGGGAAGGAGCTATAGCATCCCCACTTACTCCCTGTTCACTGGTATTCCCCATGCATGAGTCATTTTTCTTAAATCTGTCCCTTTGTTCTTTTGGAATTGCAGGTGTTTCTTTTTCATTTGCACAAACCTTCAATATTTGATTTAGCACTAGGTTAAACCGTACCTCTTTTTTAAGAAGTGTTTGCACTTTCTGTTACATGTTCATTTACTGGCGTTTCCACTTTTAAATCATTAGACATCTCAGAGTCATTATGCGAAATTACATCAGGGCAATCTGTCTTTTTGGCACCGCAGGTATCATGAGTACTTAGTCACTTTTCAGACTCCCCCCGGTCATTGCTATGGCCATCAGCCCCCTCCTTGGGTGGCTGTTTTTGCACTGTACAGAGCTTTCCTATTTGCTCAGCTAACATTTTCACTTGGGCCTCAAGGCACCGGAATCTTTCCATCTCTCTAGAATCCTCTCTGTGTGGCCTAGATCGATATTGATTGCTTTCCCCCTGATTGGACCTATTCTGATACCTCTCAGGTGAGTGACTTCTATTGGGATGGTTCCTGAACTCTTGATTCATTTGTGGAGGGGAGCGGGGTGCGCCCATCCTTTCATTATAGTCCCCTGGTGGGGAATCAGTGTACTGACGTGGAGTGTAGTTCATATTCTGCCTCATGTCCTGTCTCTCAGGTTGTGGGTACTGGCCCCTATGTTGATTCCCATTATCAGCAAATTGATCCACATATTGGGACCTATCCTGATTACCATATATCATGGTATTGGGGTCAAATCTGCTCTGTGTCCCCAATGTCTGGTAGGGACCATCATTTCTTTGATCCTGGCTTTGTCTCTGATTATTATTAATACCTGACATATCAGGCCGATATCCTGCCCGGGGTCTGTCTCCATAGTACCTAGGGCTAATGCAACTCTCACTATTACTAGGATCATGTGATTGAAACATTGGTGCAGGGTGTGGTGACCTTTGTTGATTCACCCTTTGTTCAGGTGCCGAATTATTTTTACCTGGACTTTGAGCAGACTCAAGGGACATCTTGGCTGACCTGATTTCCATCACTGTTGCTGAGGGTTCTTTAGATTTAGGTCTAGTATCTTTCATTTGATCACTTTCTCTACCCTGACAATAGAGTACCTCATATAGTTTTGTGCTTTGATGTACAGTCCATTCAAGGGACTTGTCACGGTCAAATTCACGGACCAATTGGGATATGATGTCTTTCTGTAGCCCATAGAAGTATGCAGTTTTAAACTCATTGGAATTTGGGTCAAAAGATACATCAAAGCGAGAAAATGCTCTTTTTAAGTCTTGTAAAAATTGGCGAGGGGATGTATTAGGCCCAGCAGTGATTGTGTAAGCGACTTCCTTTGCCTCCTGCAATGACTGAAAAGGAGAAAAATGACACCGAATTTCTTTTTCAAACTCCACCCATGTCATATTCTGCTGTTCATTTAATCCCCTTATGATGCTGGCCGTCGGGGCATCTAAAGTTAAATGAAAATATTGTCTGTACTGTTCCTTAGGTATCTGGAGTGCTTTAAAAATGTCATGAACCGCTTCTAAGTGATCCTCAATGCAGCATTCACCTCACTTTTTAAATGGTTTGATCAGGGCTTTAATGGATTTCATTATTTTTATGGGGCTACTTGTTGCAATGCATGGAATTGCACTACTTTGTGATTCAATCCTGGTTTCAGGTGTATGGGATTGGTGGCTGCCCCCAATGGGAGTATCAAATCCCCCAAGGGCGCTGCAACCAAGTTCAGTCACCGGCCCAGTCACTGGAGCACTAGCTCGTTGGGCAGAACTAGAATTCACCTCCACTCCATTGAATGTAGTACCCTGCCGCCTCTCCTGGGGCCTGGGAATGCACATTTGTTGTTCTAAGTCTTTGCACTTTTTAAGGAGCCTGCGTGCTTCATTTTGCAGATAGTTGTTTTCATCACTCATTTTATTTATTACCTCCTGCATGTTGCACATTTGCATTTGGCATACATTGAATTCTTTGTTTCTCTTGTCTTATTCTTGAATCATTTTAACCATTTCTTGCTCTGCACCTTGGAGATCACTTTCTTTTTCAAAATGTTCTTTTTGTAAAATCTGCATTTCTGAAACAATCTCATCTTTATCCTGTCTAATGTGGTCCACTAAGGCCTTTAAGTGTACCAATTCTTGCTCACTATCCTCAAATTGTTTCTTGCTTTTGGACAACTGAGCATCAAAATCTCTGCATTTTAATTGCATGTCTTTTTGGCATACATCCAATTCTGCTCTTAACATTTCCTGATTTTACTTGCCCCATCTAATTCAGTCTTTAACCTGTTAATTAGCTGGGTATCGTTTTCCTGCATTCGCAGGGACCTATTCAAAATAAACCATATTTTGGCGCATAGCCGTATTAAACAGTCTTTCTCTGCACTTTTATCGGCAGCATTCAATAATCTTCTAAGGCAGAACTGAATTATGCTGCCTTCTGCAAAAATATTGTCTAGTTTTTCTTTCTGCACCTCCCCCTGAATGCGGTCATGCCATTCTAAGGTACTGTTCGACGACCACGTCCCATGTGCAAACAACTTTGCCTCTAAATATTGCACTAGGTCTGAGAATGTGGTTTCCCTTTGTGACATTCTGAAATTCGTTTTTAGTAACACACTGCTATTATGAAATGGGTTCCCTTTAATGTACAGATGGCAGTGTGAGACACACTTGCCACGCCCAGTAGGGGCTCTGTGATCATTTTCCCGGCCTGCATCGCACCATAAATATGTTGGGTATTTTGTGTAGATTTGGGGACTGGCGGTATTTTCTTACAGCTGAAAAATAATTTAGCAACAATCACTCCTTGTATTCAGATTGGGTTATGTATAATAATAATACAGTGGAGATGCATTATTTCAGTACACAGACATGCGTGGTTGGTATGCGTGGTTGGTGGTATTTTTGGTGAGCATAATTCCTTTGTTTTATATATGGCCCCAATATCCAGAACCCCTTTTTTTTGTTTAGATTTTTCGTGTGATCACTAGAGAGACCTCAGGCTTGCATTTCAGGAACACCACATTTTCATTTTTTGTCTGCCACCACGGGCAATTTCTCGCTGTCTTATCTACGGCAGTGAGCTATCATGCGGTATCTATCACCAACTTATTTACGTTTGGTGAGCCATATCCAGGGCCTCTCTTTCTGCTGACTCATAGACGTCCGGCACACTATAACTCACACAGTTAGTTATAATTGCTCATACTGAATGACATTGTACACACAGCTGCAGCCAAGTCTTATTTTTAGCTACCTTAAAAATGACAATTGCACTGTCTAAACATCTCCCCACATCATCAGCACTGTATTGGTAAATGCACAAAGGAAAGAGAAAATAAAACACACCACCCGTCTGCTTTCAGATATTTCTGTGTATTATAAAAGTTGCATTTAAACACGATCTCACTCTTTTTACAGAAATAAATGAAATAGCACAGTAACAGCATTATTTGTGATACACTGAGAAGAGAGTGGCGAGGAACAAGAATTCAATTTGCAACATTAAACACGTGGGTAAAGCACAGGAATCCCCTTTCCTACACTGACTGAATATTTTCGCACACACACTCAGCCCCCACACTTCAGCAAGATAATTACGAGGCTTGTTCAGCATGTAACTTCTTTGGCTGGTCGCCTTCTGGAGGGGTTCACCCAGCAAGGACAAGCATTTGCTGTCACTCAAACTGGGACTTGTTGACTGCAAATCCCAGTCTCTACAACCACATTGAATCTGCTCTAGGAATCAGGCATCCCCAGCTATCCACTCAGTCCTTCTCTGAGCTGTGTCAAGATGTCTCTCCCTAGCTTCTTCCTCGAGATTATACAAGAAAACTCTGGTTACCTCCTACCACAGGATCCTAACCAATAAAATTCTATCATGCCCTATCCACCCTCTGCACACAATGGCTTGGCTTATACAGTTGCAACTGTAACCAAACTGGTTTCCTGCTTATTCGAGTCTTTGCTTCCTGCAAATACTGTGGACAGAGCGCAGAAAAAAAAAAAATCTGAATGTAGTCTGAAATGAGTTTCAGCCTTCCTCATTTTTCAGTGTAGAACACATTATATTATTAATGAGTTAGCGTGTTAGTTTTTTGTTAATGAGGTTAGTTCATTAATCCTCAAATGTGTCTCCTGCAACAGAGGAATTTCAGGTAATAAGAAAAAAATTGTGTGCATTTTGAATATGAAAAATAAAATGCGCTTTTAAATGAGAAAATGGTTTGTTTTTAACCTGTGTAGCCCGTCTTCATTTACATCTCCATATGTTGCACTGGCAACACATAGCTTGAAGCAATTGCATTAAACCCATGCAGTGGCACTGCATAAAAAAAAATGCTCAATAATACATGTCTTGCTGTACCACATTATATCAATGCATCAAACCCATGCAGTGGCGCTGCACTTCAAAAAACATGCTATACATTGATCCTGTGCAGTGGTGCTGCGCTCTGTGCTCCCAACACATGCTAAACAATCCTGCAGTGCCCAGTGCATGTCCTTCAGGGATATTTGAGTGCAATTGACGTCTTTTATGGATACAGTACCCAGCTCACTTCCTTCAGGGATATAGAGTGCAATTCATATCTTTTATGCATACAGTGCCCAGCTCATGTCCTTCAGGGATATAGCATGCAATTGATGTCTTTTATGGATACTGTGCCCAGCTGACGTCCTTCAGGGATATAGAATGCAATTCACCTCTTTTATGGATACAATGCCTAGCTCACTTCCTTCATAGATGTAGAGTGCAATTGACGTCATTTATGTATACAGTACCCAGCTCACGTCCTTCATGGATATAGAGTGCAATTCACATCTTTTATGGATACCGTGCCCGGCTCACTTCCTTCATGGACATAGAGTGCAATTCATGTCTTTTATGGATACAGTGACTAGCTCACTTCCTTCAGGGATATAGTGTGCAATTCACATCTTTTATGATACAGTGCCCGGCTCACGTCCTTCATGGACATACAGTGCAATTCAGGTATTTTATGGATACAGTGGCCAGTTCACTTCCTTCAGGATATAGAGTGCAATTCACATCTTTTATGGATACAGTGCCCAGCTCACATCCTTCAGGGATTTAGAGTGCAATTGACGTATTTTATGGATATAGTGACTAGCTCACTTCCTTCAGGGATATAGTGTGCAATTCACATCTTTTATGATACAGTGCCCGACTCACGTCCTTCATGGACATCCAGTGCAATTCATGTCTTTTATAGATACAGTGGCCAGCTCCCATCCTTCAGGGATATAGAGTGCAATTCACATCTTTTATTGATACAATGCCCAGCACACGTCCTTCAGGGATATTTGAGTGCAATTGACGTCTTTTATGGATACAGTGGCCAGCTCACTTCCTTCAGGGATATAGAGTTCAATTGACATCTTTTATGGATACAGTGCATAGCTCACGTCCTTCAGGGATACAGAGTGCAATTGATGTCTTTTATGGATACAGTGCCCAGCTGACGTCCTTCAGGGATGTAGAAGGCAAGTCACATCTTTTATGGATTCAATGCCTAGCTCACTTCCTTCAGAGATGTAGAGTGCAATTGATGTTGTTTATGGATACAGTGACCAGCACACTTCCTTCAGGGATATCGAGTGAAATTCACGTCTTTTATGGATACAGTGCCCAGCTCATATCCTTCAGGGATATAGAGTGCAATTCAAGTCTTTTATGGGTATAGTGCCTAGCTCATTTCCTTCAGAGATGTAGAGTGCAATTGACGTTGTTTATGGATACAATGACCAGCACATTTCCTTTAGGGATATCGAGTGCAATTCACGTCTTTTATGGATACAGTGCAGAGCTCATGTCAGTCCTGGATACAGAGTCCAATTCACTTCTTTTATGGATACAGTGCCCAGCTCACGTCCTTCATGGACATAGAGTGCAATTCACGTCTTTTATGGATACAGTACCCAGCTCACGTCCTTCATGGACATAGAGTGTAATTCACGTCTTTTATGGATACAGTGGCCAGCTCACTTCCTTCACAGATATAGAGTGCAATTCACATCTTTTATGGATACAGTGCCCAGCTCACGTCCTTCAGGGATATAGAGTGCAATTGACGTATTTTATGGATATAGTGACTAGCTCACTTCCTTCAGGGATATTGAGTGCAATTCACATCTTTTATGGATACAGTGCCTAGCTCACGTCCTTCAGGGATATAGAGTGCAATTGATGTCTTTTATGGATACAGTGCCCAGCTCACGTCCTTCAGGGATATAGAAGGCAAGTCACGTCTTTTATGGATTCAATGCCTAGCTCACTTCCTTCAGAGATGTAGAGTGCAATTGATGTTGTTTATGGATACAGTGACTAGTACACTTCCTTTAGGGATATGGAGTCCAATTCACGTCTTGTATGGATACAGTGCCCAGCTCACGTACTTCAGGGATATAGAGTTCAATTGACGTCTTTTATGGCTACAGTGACCAGCACACTTCCTTCACAGATATTGAGTGAAATTCACGTCTTTTATGGGTATAGTGCCTAGCTCATTTCCTTCAGAGATGTAGAGTACAATTGACGTTGTTTATGGATACAATGACCAGCACACTTCCTTTAGGGATATCGAGTGCAATTCATGTCTTTTTTGGATACATTGCAGAGCTCATGTCCTTCCTGGATACAGAGTCCAATTCACGTCTTTTATGGATACAGCGCGCAGCTCACTTCCTTCATGGATATAGTGTGCAATTCACATCTTTTATGGATACAGTACCCAGCTCACGTCCTTCATGGACATAGAGTGCAATTCATGTCTTTTATGGATACAGTGCCAGCTCACTTCCTTCACGGATATAGAATGCAATTCACGTCTTTTATGGATACAGTACCCAGCTCACGCCCTTCATGGACATAGAGTGCAATTCAGGGCTTTTATGGATACAGTGCCCAGCTCACGTCCTTCAGGGATATTGAGTGCAATTGACGTCTTTTATGGATACAGTGACCAGCACACTTCCTTCAGGGATATCGAGTGCAATTCACATCTTTTATGGATACAGTGCCCAGCTCACGTCCTTCAGGGATATAGAGTGCAATTCACGTCTTTTATGGATACAGTGCCTAGCTCACTTCCTTCAGAGATGTAGAGTGAAATTGATGTCGTTTATGGATACAGTGACCAGCACACTTCCTTTAGGGATATCAAGTGCAATTCACGTCTTTTATGGATACAGTGCAGAGCTATTGTCCTTCGTGGATACAGAGTCCAATTCACGTCTTTTATGGATACAGTGCCCAGCTCACATACTTCATGGATATAGAGTGTAATTAGTTTCTTTTATAGATACATTGCCCAGCTCACTTCCTTCAGGCATATGGAGTGCAATTCATGTCTTTTATGGATACAGTGCCTACCTCACTTCCTTCAGGGATATAGTGTGCAACGCACAACTTTATGGATACAGTACCCAGCTCACATCCTTCATGGATATGGAGTGCAATTCATGTCTTTTATGGATACAGTGACTAGCTCATTTCCTTCAGGGATTTAGAGTACAATTCACATCTTTTATGATACAGTGCCCTGCTCACGTCCTTCATGGACATACAGTGCAATTCATGTCTTTTATGGATACAGTGGCCTGCTCACTTCCTTCAGGGATATAGAGTGCAATTCACATCTTGTATGGCTACAGTGCCCAGCGCACGTCCTTCAGGGATATTTGAGTGCAATTGACGTCTATTATGGATACAGTGCCCAGCTCACGTCCTTCAGGGATATAGCGAGCAATTGATGTCTTTTATGGATACAGTGCCCAGCTAGATACAGTGCCCAGCTCACGTCCTTCAGGGATATAGCGAGCAATTGATGTCTTTTATGGATACAGTGCCCCGCTGACGTCCTTCAGGGATATAGAGTGCAATTCACGTCTTTTATGGATACGGTGCCTAGCTCACTTCCTTCATAGATGTAGAGTGCAATTGACGTCATTTATGTATACAGTTCCCAGCTCACGTCCTTCATGGATATAGAGTGCAATTCACATCTTTTATGGATACCGGGCCCGGCTCACGTCCTTCATGGACATAGAGTGCAATTCATGTCTTTTATGGATACAGTGGCCAGCTCACTTCCTTCAGGGATATAGAGTGCAATTCACGTCTTTTATGGATACAGTACCCAGCTCACGTCCTTCATGGACATAGAACGCAATTCACGTCTTTTATGGATACAGTGGACAGCTCACTTCCTTCATGGATATAGAGTGCAATTCACATCTTTTAATAATACAGTGCCCAGCTCACGTCCTTCAGGGATATAGAGTGCAATTGACGTCTTTTATGGATACAGTGACCAGCACACTTCCTTCAGGGATATCGAGTGCAATTCACATCTTTTATGGATACAGTGCCCAGCTCACGTCCTTCAGGGGTATAGAGTGCAATTAGTTTCTTTTATGGATACAGTGCCCAGATCACTTCCTTCAGGCATATAGAGTGCAATTCATGTCTTTTATGGATACAGTGTCCAGCTCACTTCCTTCAGGGATATAGTGTGCAATGCACATCTTTATGGATACAGTAACCAGCTCACATCCTTCATGGATATGGAGTGCAATTCATGTCTTTTATGGATGCAGTGCCCAGCTCATGTCCTTCATGGACATACAGTGCAATTCATGTCTTTTATGGATACAGTGGCCAGCTCACTTCCTTCAGGGATATAGAGTGCAATTCACATCTTTTATGGATACAGTGCCCAGCGCAAGTCCTTCAGGGATATTTGTATGCAATTGATGTCTTTTATGGATACAGTGGCCAGCTCACTTCCTTCAGGGATATAGAGTGCAATTCACATCTTTTATGATACAGTGCCCGGCTCACGTCCTTCATGGACATACAGTGCAATTCAGGAATTTTATGGATACAGTGGCCAGCTCACTTCCTTCATGGATATAGAGTGCAATTCACATCTTTTATGGATACAGTGCCCAGCTCACATCCTTCAGGGATTTAGAGTGCAATTGACGTATTTTATGGATATAGTGACTAGCTCACTTCCTTCAGGGATATAGTGTGCAATTCACAACTTTTATGATACAGTGCCCGACTCACGTCCTTCATGGACATCCAGTGCAATTCATGTCTTTTATAGTTACAGTGGCCAGCTCCCATCCTTCAGGGATATAGAGTGCAATTCACATCTTTTATTGATACAATGCCCAGCACACGTCCTTCAGGGATATTTGAGTGCAATTGACGTCTTTTATGGATACAGTGGCCAGCTCACTTCCTTCAGGGATATAGAGTTCAATTGACATCTTTTATGGATACAGTGCCTAGCTCACGTCCTTCAGGGATACAGAGTGCAATTGATGTCTTTTATGGATACAGTGCCCAGCTGACGTCCTTCAGGGATGTAGAAGGCAAGTCACATCTTTTATGGATTCAATGCCTAGCTCACTTCCTTCAGAGATGTAGAGTGCAATTGATGTTGTTTATGGATACAGTGACCAGCACACTTCCTTCAGGGATATCGAGTGAAATTCACGTCTTTTATGGATACAGTGCCCAGCTCATATCCTTCAGGGATATAGAGTGCAATTCAAGTCTTTTATGGGTATAGTGCCTAGCTCATTTCCTTCAGAGATGTAGAGTGCAATTGACGTTGTTTATGGATACAATGACCAGCACATTTCCTTTAGGGATATCGAGTCCAATTCACGTCTTTTATGGATACAGTGCCCAGCTCACGTTCTTCATGGATATAGAGTGCAATTCACATCTTTTATGGATACAGTGCCCAGCTCACATCCTTCATGGACATAGAGTGCAATTCACGTCTTTTATGGATACAGTACCCAGCTCACGTCCTTCATGGACATAGAGTGCAATTCACGTCTTTTATGGATACAGTGGCCAGCTCACTTCCTTCACAGATATAGAGTGCAATTCACATCTTTTATGGATACAGTGCCCAGCTCAGGTCCTTCAGGGATATAGAGTGCAATTGACGTATTTTATGGATATAGTGACTAGCTCACTTCCTTCAGGGATATAGTGTGCAATTCACATCTTTTATGGATACAATGCCCAGCGCACGTCCTTCAGGGATATTTGAGTGCAATTGACGTCTTTTATGGATACAGTGGCCAGCTCACTTCCTTCAGGGATATTGAGTGCAATTCACATCTTTTATGGATACAGTGCCTAGCTCACGTCCTTCAGGGATATAGAGTGCAATTGATGTCTTTTATGGATACAGTGCCCAGCTCACGTCCTTCAGGGATATAGAAGGCAAGTCACGTCTTTTATGGATTCAATGCCTAGCTCACTTCCTTCAGAGATGTAGAGTGCAATTGATGTTGTTTATGGATACAGTGACTAGTACACTTCCTTTAGGGATATGGAGTCCAATTCACGTCTTGTATGGATACAGTGCCCAGCTCACGTACTTCAGGGATATAGAGTTCAATTGACGTCTTTTATGGCTACAGTGACCAGCACACTTCCTTCACAGATATTGAGTGAAATTCACGTCTTTTATGGGTATAGTGCCTAGCTCATTTCCTTCAGAGATGTAGAGTACAATTGACGTTGTTTATGGATACAATGACCAGCACACTTCCTTTAGGGATATCGAGTGCAATTCATGTCTTTTTTGGATACATTGCAGAGCTCATGTCCTTCCTGGATACAGAGTCCAATTCACGTCTTTTATGGATACAGCGCGCAGCTCACTTCCTTCATGGATATAGAGTGCAATTCACATCTTTTATGGATACAGTGCCCGGCTCACGTCCTTCATGGACATAGAGTGCAATTCATGTCTTTTATGGATACAGTGGCCAGCTCACTTCCTTCAGGGATATAGATTGCAATTCAAGTCTTTTATGGATACAGTACCCAGCTCACGTCCTTCATGGACATAGAGTGCAATTCATGTCTTTTATGGATACAGTGCCAGCTCACTTCCTTCACGGATATAGAATGCAATTCACGTCTTTTATGGATACAGTACCCAGCTCACGCCCTTCATGGACAAAGAGTGCAATTCAGGTCTTTTATGGATACAGTGCCCAGCTCACGTCCTTCAGGGATATTGAGTGCAATTGACGTCTTTTATGGATACAGTGACCAGCACACTTCCTTCAGGGATATCGAGTGCAATTCACATCTTTTATGGATACAGTGCCCAGCTCACGTCCTTCAGGGATATAGAGTGCAATTCACGTCTTTTATGGATACAGTGCCTAGCTCACTTCCTTCAGAGATGTAGAGTGCAATTGATGTCGTTTATGGATACAGTGACCAGCACACTTCCTTTAGGGATATCAAGTGCAATTCACGTCTTTTATGGATACAGTGCAGAGCTATTGTCCTTCGTGGATACAGAGTCCAATTCACGTCTTTTATGGATACAGTGCCCAGCTCACATACTTCATGGATATAGAGTGTAATTAGTTTCTTTTATAGATACATTGCCCAGCTCACTTCCTTCAGGCATATGGAGTGCAATTCATGTCTTTTATGGATACAGTGCCTAGCTCACTTCCTTCAGGGATATAGTGTGCAACGCACAACTTTATGGATACAGTACCCAGCTCTCATCCTTCATGGATATGGAGTGCAATTCATGTCTTTTATGGATACAGTGACTAGCTCATTTCCTTCAGGGATTTAGAGTACAATTCACATCTTTTATGATACAGTGCCCTGCTCACGTCCTTCATGGACATACAGTGCAATTCATGTCTTTTATGGATACAGTGGCCTGCTCACTTCCTTCTGGGATATAGAGTGCAATTCACATCTTGTATGGCTACAGTGCCCAGCGCACGTCCTTCAGGGATATTTGAGTGCAATTGACGTCTTTTATGGATACAGTGCCCAGCTCACGTCCTTCAGGGATATAGCGAGCAATTGATGTCTTTTATGGATACAGTGCCCAGCTAGATACAGTGCCCAGCTCACGTCCTTCAGGGATATAGCGAGCAATTGATGTCTTTTATGGATACAGTGCCCCGCTGACGTCCTTCAGGGATATAGAGTGCAATTCACGTCTTTTATGGATACGGTGCCTAGCTCACTTCCTTCATAGATGTAGAGTGCAATTGACGTCATTTATGTATACAGTTCCCAGCTCACGTCCTTCATGGATATAGAGTGCAATTCACATCTTTTATGGATACCGGGCCCGGCTCACGTCCTTCATGGACATAGCGTGCAATTCATGTCTTTTATGGATACAGTGGCCAGCTCACTTCCTTCAGGGATATAGAGTGCAATTCACGTCTTTTATGGATACAGTACCCAGCTCACGTCCTTCATGGACATAGAACGCAATTCAAGTCTTTTATGGATACAGTGGACAGCTCACTTCCTTCATGGATATAGAGTGCAATTCACATATTTTAATAATACAGTGCCCAGCTCACGTCCTTCAGGGATATAGACTGCAATTGACGTCTTTTATGGATACAGTGACCAGCACACTTCCTTCAGGGATATCGAGTGCAATTCACATCTTTTATGGATACAGTGCCCAGCTCACGTCCTTCAGGGGTATAGAGTGCAATTAGTTTCTTTTATGGATACAGTGCCCAGATCACTTCCTTCAGGCATATAGAGTGCAATTCATGTCTTTTATGGATACAGTGTCCAGCTCACTTCCTTCAGGGATATAGTGTGCAATGCACATCTTTATGGATACAGTAACCAGCTCACATCCTTCATGGATATGGAGTGCAATTCATGTCTTTTATGGATGCAGTGCCCAGCTCATGTCCTTCATGGACATACAGTGCAATTCATGTCTTTTATGGATACAGTGGCCAGCTCACTTCCTTCAGGGATATAGAGTGCAATTCACATCTTTTATGGATACAGTGCCCAGCGCAAGTCCTTCAGGGATATTTGTATGCAATTGATGTCTTTTATGGATACAGTGGCCAGCTCACTTCCTTCAGGGATAGAGAGTGCAATTCACATCTTTTATGATACAGTGCCCTGCTCACGTCCTTCATGGACATACAGTGCAATTCAGGAATTTTATGGATACAGTGGCCAGCTCACTTCCTTCATGGATATAGAGTGCAATTCACATCTTTTATGGATACAGTGCCCAGCTCACATCCTTCAGGGATTTAGAGTGCAATTGACGTATTTTATGGATATAGTGACTAGCTCACTTCCTTCAGGGATATAGTGTGCAATTCACAACTTTTATGATACAGTGCCCGACTCACGTCCTTCATGGACATCCAGTGCAATTCATGTCTTTTATAGATACAGTGGCCAGCTCCCATCCTTCAGGGATATAGAGTGCAATTCACATCTTTTATTGATACAATGCCCAGCACACGTCCTTCAGGGATATTTGAGTGCAATTGACGTCTTTTATGGATACAGTGGCCAGCTCACTTCCTTCAGGGATATAGAGTTCAATTGACATCTTTTATGGATACAGTGCCCAGCTCATATCCTTCAGGGATATAGAGTGCAATTCAAGTCTTTTATGGGTATAGTTCCTAGCTCATTTCGTTCAGAGATGTAGAGTACAATTGACGTTGTTTATGGATACAATGACCAGCACACTTCCTTTAGGGATATCGAGTGCAATTCATGTCTTTTTTGGATACATTGCAGAGCTCATGTCCTTCCTGGATACAGAGTCCAATTCACGTCTTTTATGGATACAGAGCGCAGCTCACTTCCTTCATGGATATAGAGTGCAATTCACATCTTTTATGGATACAGTGCCCGGCTCACGTCCTTCATGGACATAGAGTGCAATTCATGTCTTTTATGGATACAGTGGCCTGCTCACTTCGTTCAGGGATATAGATTGCAATTCAGGTCTTTTATGGATACAGTACCCAGCTCACGTCCTTCATGGACATAGAGTGCAATTCATGTCTTTTATGGATACAGTGCCAGCTCACTTCCTTCACGGATATAGAATGCAATTCACGTCTTTTATGGATACAGTACCCAGCTCACGTCCTTCATGGACATAGAGTGCAATTCAGGTCTTTTATGAATACAGTGCCCAGCTCACGTCCTTCAGGGATATTGAGTGCAATTGACGTCTTTTATGGATACAGTGACCAGTACACTTCCTTCAGGGATATCGAGTGCAATTCACATCTTTTATGGATACAGTGCCCAGCTCACGTCCTTCAGGGATGTAGAGTGCAATTGATGTCGTTTATGGATACAGTGACCAGCACACTTCCTTTAGGGATATCAAGTGCAATTCACGTCTTTTATGGATACAGTGCAGAGCTATTGTCCTCCGTGGATACAGAGTCCAATTCACGTCTTTTATGGATACAGTGCCCACCTCACATACTTCATGGATATAGAGTGTAATTAGTTTCTTTTATAGATACATTGCCCAGCTCACTTCCTTCAGGCATATGGAGTGCAATTCATGTCTTTTATGGATACAGTGCCTAGCTCACTTCCTTCAGGGATATAGTGTGCAACGCACAACTTTATGGATACAGTACCCAGCTCACATCCTTCATGGATATGGAGTGCAATTCATGTCTTTTATGGATACAGTGACTAGCTCATTTCCTTCAGGGATTTAGAGTACAATTCACATCTTTTATGATACAGTGCCCTGCTCACGTCCTTCATGGACATACAGTGCAATTCATGTCTTTTATGGATACAGTGGCCTGCTCACTTCCTTCAGGGATATAGAGTGCAATTCACATCTTGTATGGCTACAGTGCCCAGCGCACGTCCTTCAGGGATATTTGAGTGCAATTGACGTCTTTTATGGGTACAGTGCCCAGCTCACGTCCTTCAGGGATATAGCGAGCAATTGATGTCTTTTATGGATACAGTGCCCAGCTAGATACAGTGCCCAGCTCACGTCCTTCAGGGATATAGCGAGCAATTGATGTCTTTTATGGATACAGTGCCCCCCGACGTCCTTCAGGGATATAGAGTGCAATTCACGTCTTTTATGGATACGGTGCCTAGCTCACTTCCTTCATAGATGTAGAGTGCAATTGACGTCATTTATGTATACAGTACCCAGCTCACGTCCTTCATGGATATAGAGTGCAATTCACATCTTTTATGGATACCGGGCCCGGCTCACGTCCTTCATGGACATAGAGTGCAATTCATGTCTTTTATGGATACAGTGGCCAGCTCACTTCCTTCAGGGATATAGAGTGCAATTCACGTCTTTTATGGATACAGTACCCAGCTCACGTCCTTCAGGGATGTAGAGTGCAATTGATGTCGTTTATGGATACAGTGACCAGCACACTTCCTTTAGGGATATCAAGTGCAATTCACGTCTTTTATGGATACAGTGCAGAGCTATTGTCCTCCGTGGATACAGAGTCCAATTCACGTCTTTTATGGATACAGTGCCCAGCTCACTTCCTTCAGGGATATAGAGTGCAATTCACGTCTTTTATGGATACAGTGGCCAGCTCACTTCCTTCAGGGATATAGAGTGCAATTCACGTCTTTTATGGATACAGTGGACAGCTCACTTCCTTCATGGATATAGAGTGCAATTCACATCTTTTAATAATACAGTGCCCAGCTCACGTCCTTCAGGGATATAGAGTGCAATTGACGTCTTTTATGGATACAGTGACCAGCACACTTCCTTCAGGGATATCGAGTGCAATTCACATCTTTTATGGATACAGTACCCAGCTCACGTCCTTCAGGGGTATAGAGTGCAATTAGTTTCTTTTATGGATACAGTGCCCAGATCACTTCCTTCAGGCATATAGAGTGCAATTCATGTCTTTTATGGATACAGTGTCCAGCTCACTTCCTTCAGGGATATAGTGTGCAATGCACATCTTTATGGATACAGTAACCAGCTCACATCCTTCATGGATATGGAGTGCAATTCATGTCTTTTATGGATGCAGTGCCCAGCTCATGTCCTTCATGGACATACAGTGCAATTCATGTCTTTTATGGATACAGTGCCCATCACACGTCCTTCATGGACATACAGTGCAATTCATGTCTTTTATGGATACAGTGGCCAGCTCACTTCCTTCAGGGATATAGAGTGCAATTCAAATCTTTTATGGATACAGTGCCCAGCACAAGTCCTTCAGGGATATTGGAATGCAATTGATGTCTTTTATGGAAACAGTGGCCAGCTCACTTCCTTCAGGGATATAGAGTGCAATTCACATCTTTAATGGATACAGTGCCCAGCTCACGTCCTTTAGGGATATAGAGTGCAATTGATGTTGTTTATGGATACAGTGACCAGCACACTTCCTTTAGGGATATAGAGTGCTATTCACATCTTTTACGGATACAGTGCAGAGCTCATGTCCTTCATGGATACAGAATCCATTCATGTCTTTTATGGATACAGTGCACAGCTCACATACTTCAGGAATATAGCGTGCCATTGACGTCTTTTATGGATACAGTGACCAGCACACTTCCTTCAGGGATATTGAGTGCAATTCACGTCTTTTATGGATACAGTGCCCAGCTCATCTCCTTCAGGGATACAGAGTGCAATTCACGTCTTTTATGGGTATAGTGTTTAGCTCACTTCCTTCAGAGATGTAGAGTGCACTTGACTTTGTTTATGGATACAATGACCAGCACACTTCCTTTAGGGATATCGAGTGCAATTCACGTCTTTTATGGATACAGTGCAGAGCTCATGTCCTTCCTGGATACAGAGTCCAATTCACGTCTTTTATGGATAAAGTGCCCAGCTCACGTACTTTATGGAAATAGAGTGCAATTCACCTCTTTTATGGATACAGTGCCTAGCTCACTTCCTTCATAGATGTAGAGTCCAATTGACGTCATTTATGTATACAGTACCCAGCTCACGTCCTTCATGGATATAGAGTGCAATTCATATCTTTTATGGATACCGTGCCCGGCTCACGTCCTTCATGGACATAGAGTGCAATTCATGTCTTTTATGGATACAGTGGCCAGCTCACTTCCTTCAGGGATATAGAGTCCAATTCACGTCTTTTATGGATACAGTACCCAGCTCACGTCCTTCATGGGCATAGAATGCAATTCACGTCTTTTATGGATACAGTGGCCAGCTCACTTCCTTCACGGATATAGAGTGCAATTCACATCTTTTATGGATACAGTGCCCAGCTCACGTCCTTCAGGGATATAGAGTGCAATTGACATCTTTTATGGATACAGTGACCAGCAAACTTCCTTCTGGGATATCGAGTGCAATTCACATCTTTTATGGATACAGTGCCCAGCTCACGTCCTTCAGGGGTACAGAGTGCAATTAGTTTCTTTTATGGATACAGTGCCCAGCTCACTTCCTTGAGGCATATAGAGTGCAATTCATGTCTTTTATGGATACAGTGCCCAGCTCACTTCCTTCAGGGATATAGTGTGCAATGCACATCTTTATGGATACAGTAACCAGCTCACATCCTTCATGGATATGGAGTGCAATTCATGTCTTTTATGGATACAGTGCCCAGCTCACGTCCTTCATGGACATACAGTGCAATTCATGTCTTTTATGGATACAGAGGCCAGCTCTCTTCCTTCAGGGATATAGAGTGCAATTAACATCTTTTATGGATACAGTACCCAGCTCACGTCCTTCATGGATATAGAGTGCAATTCACATCTTTTATGGATACCGGGCCCGGCTCACGTCCTTCATGGACATAGAGTGCAATTCATGTCTTTTATGGATACAGTGGCCAGCTCACTTCCTTCAGGGATATAGAGTGCAATTCACGTCTTTTATGGATACAGTACCCAGCTCACATCCTTCATGGACATAGAATGCAATTCACGTCTTTTATGGATACAGTGGACAGCTCACTTCCTTCATGGATATAGAGTGCAATTCACATCTTTTAATAATACAGTGCCCAGCTCACGTCCTTCAGGGATATAGAGTGCAATTGATGTCTTTTATGGATACAGTGACCAGCACACTTCCTTCAGGGATATCAAGTGCAATTCACATCTTTTATGGATACAGTACCCAGCTCACGTCCTTCAGGGGTATAGAGTGCAATTAGTTTCTTTTATGGATACAGTGCCCAGATCACTTCCTTCAGGCATATAGAGTGCAATTCATGTCTTTTATGGATACAGTGTCCAGCTCACTTCCTTCAGGGATATGGAGTGCAATTCATGTCTTTTATGGATGCAGTGCCCAGCTCATGTCCTTCATGGACATACAGTGCAATTCATGTCTTTTATGGATACAGTGGCCAGCTCACTTCCTTCAGGGATATAGAGTGCAATTCACATCTTTTATGGATACATTGCCCAGCGCAAGTCCTTCAGGGATATTTGTATGCAATTGATGTCTTTTATGGATACAGTGGCCAGCTCACTTCCTTCAGGGATATAGAGTGCAATTCACATCTTTTATGGATACAGTGCCCAGCTCACGTCCTACAGGGATATAGAGTGCAATTGACGTCTTTTATGGATAAAGTGACCAGCACACTCCCTTCAGGGATATCGAGTGCAATTCACGTCTTTTATGGTTACAGGGCCTAGCTCACTTCCTTCAGAGATGTAGAGTGCAATTGAGGTTGTTTATGGATACAGTGACCAGCACACTTCCTTTAGGGATATCGAGTGCAATTCACGTCATTTATGGATACAGTGCAGAGCTCATGTCCTTCGTGGATACAGAGTCCAATTCACTTCTTTTATGGATACAGTGCCCAGCTCATGTAATTTATGGAAATAGAGTGCAATACACCTCTTTTATGGATACAGTGCCTAGCTCACTTCCTTCATAGATGTAGAGTGCAATGCACATCTTTATGGATACAGTAACCAGCTCACACCCTTCATGGATATGGAGTGCAATTCATGTCTTTTATGGATACAGTGCCCATCACACGTCCTTCATGGACATACAGTGCAATTCATGTCTTTTATGGATACAGTGGCCAGCTCACTTCCTTCAGGGATATAGAGTGCAATTCAAATCTTTTATGGATACAGTGCCCAGCACAAGTCCTTCAGGGATATTGGAATGCAATTGATGTCTTTTATGGAAACAGTGGCCAGCTCACTTCCTTCAGGGATATAGAGTGCAATTCACATCTTTAATGGATACAGTGCCCAGCTCACGTCCTTTAGGGATATAGAGTGCAATTGATGTTGTTTATGGATACAGTGACCAGCACACTTCCTTTAGGGATATAGAGTGCTATTCACATCTTTTACGGATACAGTGCAGAGCTCATGTCCTTCATGGATACAGAATCCATTCATGTCTTTTATGGATACAGTGCACAGCTCACATACTTCAGGAATATAGAGTGCTATTGACGTCTTTTATGGATACAGTGACCAGCACACTTCCTTCAGGGATATTGAGTGCAATTCACGTCTTTTATGGATACAGTGCCCAGCTCATCTCCTTCAGGGATACAGAGTGCAATTCACGTCTTTTATTGGTATAGTGTCTAGCTCACTTCCTTCAGAGATGTAGAGTGCACTTGACTTTGTTTATGGATACAATGACCAGCACACTTCCTTTAGGGATATCGAGTGCAATTCACGTCTTTTATGGATACAGTGCAGAGCTCATGTCCTTCCTGGATACAGAGTCCAATTCACGTCTTTTATGGATACAGTGCCTAGCTCACTTCCTTCATAGATGTAGAGTCCAATTGACGTCATTTATGTATACAGTACCCAGCTCACGTCCTTCATGGATATAGAGTGCAATTCATATCTTTTATGGATACTGTGCCCGGCTCACGTCCTTCATGGACATAGAGTGCAATTCATGTCTTTTATGGATACAGTGGACAGCTCACTTCCTTCAGGGATATAGAGTCCAATTCACGTCTTTTATGGATACAGTACCCAGCTCACGTCCTTCATGGGCATAGAATGCAATTCACGTCTTTTATGGATACAGTGGCCAGCTCACTTCCTTCACGGATATAGAGTTCAATTCACATCTTTTATGGATACAGTGCCCAGCTCACGTCCTTCAGGGATATAGAGTGCAATTGACATCTTTTATGGATACAGTGACCAGCAAACTTCCTTCTGGGATATCGAGTGCAATTCACATCTTTTATGGATACAGTGCCCAGCTCACGTCCTTCAGGGGTACAGAGTGCAATTAGTTTCTTTTATGGATACAGTGCCCAGCTCACTTCCTTGAGGCATATAGAGTGCAATTCATGTCTTTTATGGATACAGTGCCCAGCTCACTTCCTTCAGGGATATAGTGTGCAATGCACATCTTTATGGATACAGTAACCAGCTCACATCCTTCATGGATATGGAGTGCAATTCATGTCTTTTATGGATACAGTGCCCAGCTCACGTCCTTCATGGACATACAGTGCAATTCACATCTTTTATGGATACAGTGCAGAGCTCACGTCCTTTAGGGATATAGAGTGCAATTCACATCTTTTATGGATACAGTGCAGAGCTCACGTCCTTTAGGGATATAGAGTGCAATTGATGTCTTTTATGGATACAGTTCCCAGCTGACGTCCTTCAGGGATATATAGTGCAATTCATGTCTTTTATGGATACAGTGCCTAGCTCACTTCCTTCAGAGATGAAGAGTGCAATTGATGTTGTTTATGGATACAGTGACCAGCACACTTCCTTTAGGGATATAGAGTGCAATTCACATCTTTTATGGATACAGTGCAGAGCTCATGTCCTTCATGGATACAGAGTCCATTCATGTCTTTTATGGATACAGTGCCCAACTCACGTACTTCAGGGATATAGAGTGCAATTCACATCTTTTATGGATACAGTGCCCAGCTGACTTCCTTCAGGGATGTAGAGTGCAATTCACGTCTTTTATGGATACAGTGCCTAGCTCACTTCCTTCAGAGATGTAGAGTGCAATTGATGTTGTTTATGGATACAATGACCATCACACTTCCTTTAGGGATATAGTGTGCAATTCACATCTTTTATGGATACAGTGCAGAGCTCATGTCCTTCATGGATACAGAGTCCATTCATGTCTTTTATGGATACAGTGGCCAGCTCACTTCCTTCAGGGATATAGAGTGCAATTCACATCTTTTATGGATACAGTGCCCAGCTCACGTCCTTTAGGGATATAGAGTGCAATTGATGTCTTTTATGGATACAGTTCCCAGCTGACGTCCTTCAGGGATATAGAGTGCAATTCACGTCTTTTATGGATACAGTCCCTAGCTCACTTCCTTCAGAGCTGTAGAGTACAATTGATGTTGTTTATGGATACAGTGACCATCACACTTCCTTTAGGGATATAGAGTGCAATTCACATCTTTTATGCATACAGTGCAGAGCTCATGTCCTTCATGGATACAGAGTCCATTCATGTCTTTTATGGATACAGTGCACAGCTCACGTACTTCAGGGATATAGAGTGCAATTGACGTCTTTTATGGATACAGTGACCAGCACACTTCCTTCAGGAATATTGAGTGCAATTCTCGTCTTTTATGGATACAGTGCCCAGCTCATGTCCTTCAGGGATATTTGAGTGCAATTGACGTCTTTTATGGATACAGTACCCAGCTCACTTCCTTCAGGGATATAGAGTGCAATTCATATCTTTTATGCATACCGTGCCCAGCTCATGTCCTTCAGGGATATAGCGTGCAATTGATGTCTTTTATGGATACTGTGCCCAGCTGACGTCCTTCAGGGATATAGAATGCAATTCACCTCTTTTATGGATACAATGCCTAGCTCATTTCCTTCATAGATGTAGAGTGCAATTGACGTCATTTATGTATACAGTACCCAGCTCACGTCCTTCATGGATATAGAGTGCAATTCATGTCTTTTATGGATACAGTGACTAGCTCACTTCCTTCAGGGATATAGTGTGCAATTCACATCTTTTATGGATACCATGCCCGGCTCACTTCCTTCATGGACATAGAGTGCAATTCATGTCTTTTATGGATACAGTGACTAGCTCACTTCCTTCAGGGATATAGTGTGCAATTCACATCTTTTATGATACAGTGCCCGGCTCACGTCCTTCATGGACATACAGTGCAATTCAGGTATTTTATGGATACAGTGGCCAGCTCACTTCCTTCATGGATATAGAGTGCAATTCACATCTTTTATGGATACAGTGCCCAGTTCACGTCCTTCAGGGATTTAGAGTGCAATTAACGTATTTTATGGATATAGTGACTAGCTCACTTCCTTCAGGGATATAGTGTGCAATTCACATCTTTTATGATACAGTGCCCGACTCACGTCCTTCATGGACATCCAGTGCAATTAATATCTTTTATAGATACAGTGGCCAGCTCACATCCTTCAGGGATATAGAGTGCAATTCACATCTTTTATTGATACAATGCCCAGCGCACGTCCTTCAGGGATATTTGAGTGCAATTAACGTCTTTTATGGATACAGTGGCCAGCTCACTTCCTTCAGGGATATAGAGTGCAATTCACATCTTTTATGGATACAGTGCCTAGCTCACGTCCTTCAGGGATATAGAGTGCGATTGATGTCTTTTATGGATACAGTGCCCAGCTGACGTCCTTCAGGGATATAGAAGGCAAGTCACGTCTTTTATGGATTCAATGCCTAGCTCACTTCCTTCATAGATGTAGAGTGCAATTGATGTTGTTTATGGATACAGTGACCAGTACACTTCCTTTAGTGAGATAGAGTCCAATTCACGTCTTGTATGGATACAGAGCCCAGCTCACGTACTTCAGGGATATAGAGTGCAATTGACATCTTTTATGGATACAGTGACCAGCACAATTCCTTCAGGGATATCGAGTGAAATTCACGTCTTTTATGGATACAGTGCCCAGCTCATATCCTTCAGGGATATAGAGTGCAATTCAAGTCTTTTATGGGTATAGTGCCTAGCTCATTTCCGTCAGAGATGTAGAGTGCAATTGACGTTGTTTATGGATACAATGACCAGCACACTTCCTTTAGGGATATCGAGTGCAATTCACGTCTTTTATGGATACAGTGCAGAGCTCATGTCCTTCCTGGATACAGAGTCCAATTCATGTCTTTTATGGATACAGTGCCCAGCTCACGTCCTTCATGGATATAGAGTGCAATTCACATCTTTTATGGATACAGTGCCCGGCTCACGTCCTTCATGGACATACAGTGCAATTCAGGTATTTTATGGATACAGTGGCCAACTCACTTCCTTCAGGGATATAGCGTGCAATTGATGTCTTTTATGGATACTGTGCCCAGCTGACGTCCTTCAGGGATATAGAATGCAATTCACCTCTTTTATGGATACAATGCCTAGCTCACTTCCTTCATAGATGTAGAGTGCAATTGACGTCATTTATGTATACAGTACCCAGCTCACGTCCTTCATGGATATAGAGTGCAATTCACATCTTTTATGGATACCGTGCCCGGCTCACTTCCTTCATGGACATAGAGTGCAATTCATGTCTTTTATGGATACAGTGACTAGCTCACTTCTTTCAGGGATATAGTGTGCAATTCACATCTTTTATGATACAGTGTCGGCTCACGTCCTTCATGGACATACAGTGCAATTCAGGTATTTTATGGATACAGTGGCCAGCTCACTTCCTTCATGGATATAGAGTGCAATTCACATCTTTTATGGATACAGTGCCAAGCTCACTTCCTTCAGAGATGTAGAGTACAATTGATGTTGTTTATGGATACAGTGACCAGCACACTTCCTTTAGGGATATAGAGTGCAATTCACATCTTTTATGCATACAGTGCAGAGCTCATGTCCTTCATGGATACAGAGTCCATTCATGTCTTTTATGGATACAGTGCACAGCTCACGTACTTCAGGGATATAGAGTGCAATTGACGTCTTTTATGGATACAGTGACCAGCACACTTCCTTGAGGAATATTGAGTGCAATTCACGTCTTTTATGGATACAGTGCCCAGCTCATGTCCTTCAGGGATATTTGAGTGCAATTGATGTCTTTTATGGATACAGTACCCAGCTCACTTCCTTCAGGGATATAGAGTGCAATTCAAATCTTTTATGCATACAGTGCCCAGCTCATGTCCTTCAGGGATATAGCGTGCAATTGATGTCTTTTATGGATACTGTGCCCAGCTGACGTCCTTCAGGGATATAGAATGCAATTCACCTCTTTTATGGATACAATGCCTAGCTCATTTCCTTCATAGATGTAGAGTGCAATTGACGTCATTTATGTATACAGTACCCAGCTCACGTCCTTCATGGATATAGAGTGCAATTCACATCTTTTATGGATACCGTGCCCGGCTCACTTCCTTCATGGACATAGAGTGCAATTCATGTCTTTTATGGATACAGTGACTAGCTCACTTCCTTCAGGGATATAGTGTGCAATTCACATCTTTTATGATACAGTGCCCGGCTCACGTCCTTCATGGACATACAGTGCAATTCAGGTATTTTATGGATACAGTGGCCATCTCACTTCCTTCATGGATATAAAGTGCAATTCACATCTTTTATGGATACAGTGCCCAGCTCACGTCCTTCAGGGATTTAGAGTGCAATTGACGTATTTTATGGATATAGTGACTAGCTCACTTCCTTCAGGGATATAGTGTGCAATTCACATCTTTTATGATACAGTGCCCGACTCACGTCCTTCATGGACATACAGTGCAATTCATGTATTTTATAGATACAGTGGCCAGCTCACTTCCTTCAGGGATATAGAGTGCAATTCACATCTTTTATGGACACAATGCCCAGCGCACGTCCTTCAGGGATATTTGAGTGCAATTGACGTCTTTTATGGATACAGTGGCCAGCTCACTTCCTTCAGGGATATAGAGTGCAATTCACATCTTTTATGGATACAGTGCCTAGCTCACGTCCTTCAGGGATATAGAGTGCAATTGATGTCTTTTATGGATACAGTGCCCAGCTGACGTCCTTCAGGGATATAGAAGGCAAGTCACGTCTTTTTTGGATTCAATGCCTAGCTCACTTCCTTCAGAGATGTAGAGTGCAATTGATGTTGTTTATGGATACAGTGACCAGTGCACTTCCTTTAGGGATATGGAGTCCAATTCATGTCTTGTATGGATACAGTGCCCAGCTCACGTACTTCAGGGATATAGAGTGCAATTGACGTCTTTTATGGCTACAGTGACCAGCACATTTCCTTCACGGATATTGAGTGAAATTCACGTCTTTTATGGGTATAGTACCTAGCTCATTTCCTTCAGAGATGTAGAGTACAATTGACGTTGTTTATGGATACAATGACCAGCACACTTCCTTTAGGGATATCGAGTGCAATTCATGTCTTTTTTGGATACAGTGCAGAGCTCATGTCCTTCCTGGATACAGAGTCCAATTCATGTCTTTTATGGATACAGCACGCAGCTCACTTCCTTCATGGATATAGAGTGCAATTCACATCTTTTATGGATACAGTGCCCGTCTCACATCCTTCATGGACATAGACTGCAATTCATGTCTTTTATGGATACAGTGGCCAGCTCACTTCCTTCAGGGATATAGAGTGCAATTCACGTCTTTTATGGATACAGTACCCAGCTCACGTCCTTCATGGACATAGAGTGCAATTCATGTCTTTTATGGATACAGTGCCAGCTCACTTCCTTCACGGATTTAGAGTGCAATTCACGTCTTTTATGGATACAGTACCCAGCTCACGTCCTTCATGGACATAGAGTGCAATTCAGGTCTTTTATGGATACAGTGCCCAGCTCACGTCCTTCAGGGATATTGAGTGCAATTGATGTCTTTTATGGATACAGTGACCAGCACACTTCCTTCAGGGATATCGAGTGAAATTCACATCTTTTATGGATACAGTGCCCAGCTCACGTCCTTCAGGGATATAGAGTGCAATTCACGTCTTTTATGAATACAGTGCCTAGCTCACTTCCTTCAGAGATGTAGAGTGCAATTGATGTCGTTTATGGATACAGTGACCAGCACACTTCCTTTAGGGATATCAAGTGCAATTCACGTCTTTTATGGATACAGTGCAGAGCTATTGTCCTTCGTGGATACAGAGTCCAATTCACGTCTTTTATGGATACAGTGCCCAGTTCACATACGTCATGGATATAGAGTGTAATTCGTTTCTTTTATAGATACATTGCCCAGCTCACTTCCTTCAGGCATATGGAGTGCAATTCATGTCTTTTATGGATACAGTGCCTAGCTCACTTCCTTCAGGGATATAGTGTGCAACGCACAGCTTTATGGATACAGTACCCAGCTCACATCCTTCATGGATATGGAGTGCAATTCATGTCTTTTATGGATACAGTGACTAGCTCATTTCCTTCAGGGATTTAGAGTACAATTCACATCTTTTATGATACAATGCCCTGCTCACGTCCTTCATGGACATACAGTGCAATTCATGTCTTTTATGGATACAGTGGCCTGCTCACTTCCTTCAGGGATATAGAGTGCAATTCACATCTTGTATGGCTACAGTGCCCAGCGTACGTCCTTCAGGGATATTTGAGTGCAATTGACGTCTTTTATGGATACAGTGCCCAACTCACGTCCTTCAGGGATATAGCGAGCAATTGATGTCTTTTATGGATACAGTGACCAGCTAGATACAGTGCCCAGCTCACGTCTTTCAGGATATAGCGAGCAATTGATGTCTTTTATGGATACAGTGCCCCGCTGACGTCCTTCAGGGATATAGAGTGCAATTCACGTCTTTTATGGATACAGTGCCTAGCTCACTTCCTTCATAGATGTAGAGTGCAATTGACGTCATTTATGTATACAGTACCCAGCTCACGTCCTTCCTGGATATAGAGTGCAATTCACATCTTTTATGGATACCGTGCCCGGCTCACGTCCTTCATGGACATAGAGTGCACTTCATGTCTTTTATGGATACAGTGGCCAGCTCACTTCCTTCAGGGATATAGAGTGCAATTCACGACTTTTATGGATACAGTACCCAGCTCACGTCCTTCATGGACATAGAATGCAATTCACGTCTTTTATGGATACAGTGCCCGGCTCACGTCCTTCATGGACATAGAGTGCAATTCATGTCTTTTATGGACACAGTGGATAGCTCACTTCCTTCAGGGATATAGAGTGCAATTCACGTCTTTTATGGATACAGTACCCAGCTCACGTCCTTCATGGACATAGAGTGCAATTCATGTCTTTTATGGATACAGTGCCAGCTCACTTCCTTCACGGATATAGAATGCAATTCACGTCTTTTATGGATACAGTACCCAGCTCACGTCCTTCATGGACATAGAGTGCAATTCAGGTCTTTTATGGATACAGTGCCCAGCTCACGTCCTTCAGGGATATTGAGTGCAATTGATGTCTTTTATGGATACAGTGACCAGCACACTTCCTTCAGAGATATCGAGTGCAATTCACATCTTTTATGGATACAGTGCCCAGCTCACGTCCTTCATGGACATACAGTGCAATTGATGTCTTTTATGGATACAGTGGCCAGCTCATGTCCTTCGTGGATACAGAGTCCAATTCACTTCCATTATGGATACAGTGCCCAGCTCACGTACTTCATGGATATAGAGTGCAATTCATGTCTTTTATGGATACAGTGCCCATCACACGTCCTTCATGGACATACAGTGCAATTCATGTCTTTTATGGATACAGTGGCCAGCTCACTTCCTTCAGGGATATAGAGTGCAATTCACATCTTTTATGGACACAATGCCCAGCGCACGTCCTTCAGGGATATTTGAGTGCAATTCACGTCTTTTATGGATACAGTACCCAGCTCACGTCCTTCATGGACATAGAGTGCAATTCAGGTCTTTTATGGATACAGTGCCCAGCTCACGTCCTTCAGGGATATTGAGTGCAATTGATGTCTTTTATGGATACAGTGACCAGCACACTTCCTTCAGGGATATCGAGTGCAATTCACATCTTTTATGGATACAGTGCCCAGCTCACGTCCTTCAGGGATATAGAGTGCAATTCACGTCTTTTATGAATACAGTGCCTAGCTCACTTCCTTCAGAGATGTAGAGTGCAATTGATGTCGTTTATGGATACAGTGACCAGCACACTTCCTTTAGGGATATCAAGTGCAATTCACGTCTTTTATGGATACAGTGCAGAGCTATTGTCCTTCGTGGATACAGAGTCCAATTCACGTCTTTTATGGATACAGTGCCCAGCTCACATACGTCATGGATATAGAGTGTAATTCGTTTCTTTTATAGATACATTGCCCAGCTCACTTCCTTCAGGCATATGGAGTGCAATTCATGTCTTTTATGGATACAGTGCCTAGCTCACTTCCTTCAGGGATATAGTGTGCAACGCACAGCTTTATGGATACAGTACCCAGCTCACATCCTTCATGGATATGGAGTGCAATTCATGTCTTTTATGGATACAGTGACTAGCTCATTTCCTTCAGGGATTTAGAGTACAATTCACATCTTTTATGATACAATGCCCTGCTCACGTCCTTCATGGACATACAGTGCAATTCATGTCTTTTATGGATACAGTGGCCTGCTCACTTCCTTCAGGGATATAGAGTGCAATTCACATCTTGTATGGCTGCAGTGCCCAGCGTACGTCCTTCAGGGATATTTGAGTGCAATTGACGTCTTTTATGGATACAGTGCCCAACTCACGTCCTTCAGGGATATAGCGAGCAATTGATGTCTTTTATGGATACAGTGACCAGCTAGATACAGTGCCCAGCTCACGTCTTTCAGGATATAGCGAGCAATTGATGTCTTTTATGGATACAGTGCCCCGCTGACGTCCTTCAGGGATATAGAGTGCAATTCACGTCTTTTATGGATACAGTGCCTAGCTCACTTCCTTCATAGATGTAGAGTGCAATTGACGTCATTTATGTATACAGTACCCAGCTCACGTCCTTCCTGGATATAGAGTGCAATTCACATCTTTTATGGATACCGTGCCCGGCTCACGTCCTTCATGGACATAGAGTGCACTTCATGTCTTTTATGGATACAGTGGCCAGCTCACTTCCTTCAGGGATATAGAGTGCAATTCACGACTTTTATGGATACAGTACCCAGCTCACGTCCTTCATGGACATAGAATGCAATTCACGTCTTTTATGGATACAGTGCCCGGCTCACGTCCTTCATGGACATAGAGTGCAATTCATGTCTTTTATGGACACAGTGGATAGCTCACTTCCTTCAGGGATATAGAGTGCAATTCACGTCTTTTATGGATACAGTACCCAGCTCACGTCCTTCATGGACATAGAGTGCAATTCATGTCTTTTATGGATACAGTGCCAGCTCACTTCCTTCACGGATATAGAATGCAATTCACGTCTTTTATGGATACAGTACCCAGCTCACGTCCTTCATGGACATAGAGTGCAATTCAGGTCTTTTATGGATACAGTGCCCAGCTCACGTCCTTCAGGGATATTGAGTGCAATTGATGTCTTTTATGGATACAGTGACCAGCACACTTCCTTCAGAGATATCGAGTGCAATTCACATCTTTTATGGATACAGTGCCCAGCTCACGTCCTTCATGGACATACAGTGCAATTGATGTCTTTTATGGATACAGTGGCCAGCTCACTTCCTTCAGGGATATAGAGTGCAATTCACCTCTTTTATGGATACAGTGCCTAGCTCACTTCCTTCAGAGATGTAGAGTGCAATTGAGTTTGTTTATGGATACAGTGACCAGCACACTTCCTTTAGGGATATCGAGTGCAATTCACGTCATTTATGGATACAGTGCAGAGCTCATGTCCTTCGTGGATACAGAGTCCAATTCACTTCTTTTATGGATACAGTGCCCAGCTCACGTACTTCATGGATATAGAGTGCAATTCATGTCTTTTATGGATACAGTGCCCATCACACGTCCTTCATGGACATACAGTGCAATTCATGTCTTTTATGGATACAGTGGCCAGCTCACTTCCTTCAGGGATATAGAGTGCAATTCAAATCTTTTATGGATACAGTGTCCAGCGCAAGTCCTTCAGGGATATTGGAATGCAATTGATGTCTTTTATGGATACAGTGGCCAGCTCACTTCCTTCAGGGATATATAGTGCAATTCACATATTTAATGGATACAGTACCCAGCTCACGTCCTTTAGGGATATAGAGTGAAATTGATGTTGTTTATGGATACAGTGACCAGCACATTTCCTTTAGGGATATAGAGTGCAATTCACATCTTTTACGGATACAGTGCAGAGCTCATGTCCTTCATGGATACAGAGTCCATTCATGTCTTTTATGGATACAGTGCACAGCTCACATACTTCAGGGATATAGAGTGCTATTGACGTCTTTTATGGATACAGTGACCAGCACACTTCCTTCAGGGATACTGAGTGCAATTCACGTCTTTTATGGATACAGTGCCCAGCTCATCTCCTTCAGGGATACAGAGTGCAATTCACGTCTTTTATGGGTATAGTGTCTAGCTCACTTCCTTCAGAGATGTAGAGTGCACTTGACTTCGTTTATGGATACAATGACCAGCACACTTCCTTTAGGGATATCGAGTGCAATTCACGTCTTTTATGGATACAGTGCAGAGCTCATGTCCTTCCTAGATACAGAGTCCAATTCACGTCTTTTATGGATACAGTGCCTAGCTCACGTACTTTATGGAAATAGAGTGCAATTCACCTCTTTTATGGATACAGTGCCTAGCTCACTTCCTTCATAGATGTAGAGTGCAATTGACATCATTTATGTATACAGTACCCAGCTCACGTCCTTCATGGATATAGAGTGCAATTCACATCTTTTATGGATACCATGCCCGGCTCACGTCCTTCATGGACATAGAGTGGAATTCATGTCTTTTATGGATAGAGTGGCCAGCTCACTTCCTTCAGGGATATAGAGTGCAATTCACATCTTTTATGGATACAGTACCCAGCTCACGTCCTTCATGGGCATAGAATGCAATTCACGTCTTTTATGGATACAGTGGCCGGCTCACTTCCTTCACGGATATAGAGTGCAATTCACATCTTTTATGGATGCAGTGCCCAGCTCACGTCCTTCAGGGATATAGAGTGCAATTGACGTCTTTTATGGATACAGTGACCAGCACACTTCCTTCAGGCATATCGAGTGCAATTCACATCTTTTATGGATACAGTGCCCAGCTCACGTACTTCATGGATATAGAGTGAAATTAGTTTCTTTTATGGATACAGTGCCCAGCTCACTTCCTTCAGGCATATAGAGTGCAATTCATGTCTTTTATGGATACAGTGCCCAGCTTACTTCCTTCAGGGATATAGTGTGCAATGCACATCTTTATGGACACAGTAACCAGCTCACATCCTTCATGGATATGGAGTGCAATTCATGTATTTTATGGATACAGTGCCCATCACACGTCCTTCATGGACATACAGTGCAATTCCTATCTTTTATGGATACAGTGGCCAGCTCACTTCCTTCAGGGATATAGAGTGCAATTCACATCTTTTATGGATACAGTTCCCAGCTCACGTCCATCAGGGATATAGAGTGCAATTGATGTCTTTTATGGATACAGTGAGCAGCACACTTCCTTCAGGGATATCGAGTGCAATTCACATCTTTTATGGATACAGTGCCCAGCTCACGTACTTCATGGATATAGAGTGCAATTAGTTTCTTTTATGGATACAGTGCCCAGCTCACGTCCTTCAGGCATACAGAGTCCAATTCACTTCTTTTATGGATACAGTGCCCAGCTCACGTACTTCATGGATATAGAGTGCAATTAGTTTCTTTTATGGATACAGTGCCCAGCTCACTTCCTTCAGGCATATAGAGTGCAATTCATGTCTTTTATGGATACAGTGCCCAGCTTACTTCCTTCAGGGATATAGTGTGCAATGCACATCTTTATGGACACAGTAACCAGCTCACATCCTTCATGGATATGGAGTGCAATTCATGTCTTTTAAGGATACAGTGCCCATCACACGTCCTTCATGGACATACAGTGCAATTCATGTCTTTTATGGATACAGTGGCCAGCTCACTTCCTTCAGGGATGTAGAGTGCAATTCAAATCTTTTATGGACACAGTGCCCAGCGCAAGTCCTTCAGGGATATTGGAATGCAATTGATGTCTTTTATAGATACAGTGGCCAGCTCACTTCCTTCAGGGATATAGAGTGCAATTCACATCTTTAATGGATACAGTGCCCAGCTCACGTCCTTTAGGGATATAGAGTGAAATTGATGTTGTTTATGGATACAGTGACCAGCACACTTCCTTTAGGGATATAGAGTGCTATTCACATCTTTTACGGATACAGTGCAGAGCTCATGTCCTTCATGGATACAGAGTCCATTCATGTCTTTTATGGATACAGTGCACAGCTCACATACTTCAGGGATATAGAGTGCTATTGACGTCTTTTATAGATACAGTGACCAGCACACTTCCTTCAGGGATATTGAGTGCAATTCACGTCTTTTATGGATACAGTGCCCAGCTCATCTCCTTCAGGGATACAGAGTGCAATTCACGTCTTTTATGGGTATAGTGTCTAGCTCACTTCCTTCAGAGATGTAGAGTGCACTTGACTTTGTTTATGGATACAATGACCAGCACACTTCCTTTAGGCATATCGAGTGCAATTCACGTCTTTTATGGATACAGTGCAGAGCTCATGTCCTTCCTGGATACAGAGTCCAATTCACGTCTTTTATGGATACAGTGCCCAGCTCACGTACTTTATGGAAATAGAGTGCAATTCACCTCTTTTATGGATACAGTGCCTAGCTCACTTCCTTCATAGATGTAGAGTGCAATTGACGTCATTTATGTATACAGTACCCAGCTCACGTCCTTCATGGATATAGAGTGCAATTCACATCTTTTATGGATACAGTGCCCATCACACGTCCTTCATGGACATACAGTGCAATTCCTATCTTTTATGGATACAGTGGCCAGCTCACTTCCTTCAGGGATATAGAGTCCAATTCACATCTTTTATGGATACAGTGCCCAGCTCACGTCCATCAGGGATATAGAGTGCAATTGATGTCTTTTATGGATACAGTGAGCAGCACACTTCCTTCAGGGATATCGAGTGCAATTCACATCTTTTATGGATACAGTGCCCAGCTCACGTACTTCATGGATATAGAGTGCAATTAGTTTCTTTTATGGATACAGTGCCCAGCTCACATCCTTCAGGCATACAGAGTCCAATTCACTTCTTTTATGGATACAGTGCCCAGCTCACGTACTTCATGGATATAGAGTGCAATTAGTTTCTTTTATGGATACAGTGCCCAGCTCACTTCCTTCAGGCATATAGAGTGCAATTCATGTCTTTTATGGATATAGTGCCCAGCTTACTTCCTTCAGGGATATAGTGTGCAATGCACATCTTTATGGACACAGTAACCAGCTCACATCCTTCATGGATATGGAGTGCAATTCATGTCTTTTAAGGATACAGTGCCCATCACACGTCCTTCATGGACATACAGTGCAATTCATGTCTTTTATGGATACAGTGGCCAGCTCACTTCCTTCAGGGATGCAGAGTGCAATTCAAATCTTTTATGGACACAGTGCCCAGCGCAAGTCCTTCAGGGATATTGGAATGCAATTGATGTCTTTTATAGATACAGTGGCCAGCTCACTTCCTTCAGGGATATAGAGTGCAATTCACATCTTTAATGGATACAGTGCCCAGCTCACGTCCTTTAGGGATATAGAGTGAAATTGATGTTGTTTATGGATACAGTGACCAGCACACTTCCTTTAGGGATATAGAGTGCTATTCACATCTTTTACGGATACAGTGCAGAGCTCATGTCCTTCATGGATACAGAGTCCATTCATGTCTTTTATGGATACAGTGCACAGCTCACATACTTCAGGGATATAGAGTGCTATTGACGTCTTTTATAGATACAGTGACCAGCACACTTCCTTCAGGGATATCGAGTGCAATTCACATCTTTTATGGATACAGTGCCCAGCTCACGTACTTCATGGATATAGAGTGCAATTAGTTTCTTTTATGGATACAGTGCCCAGCTCACGTCCTTCAGGCATACAGAGTCCAATTCACTTCTTTTATGGATACAGTGCCCAGCTCACGTACTTCATGGATATAGAGTGCAATTAGTTTCTTTTATGGATACAGTGCCCAGCTCACTTCCTTCAGGCATATAGAGTGCAATTCATGTCTTTTATGGATACAGTGCCCAGCTTACTTCCTTCAGGGATATAGTGTGCAATGCACATCTTTATGGACACAGTAACCAGCTCACATCCTTCTTGGATATGGAGTGCAATTCATGTCTTTTAAGGATACAGTGCCCATCACACGTCCTTCATGGACATACAGTGCAATTCATGTCTTTTATAGATACAGTGGCCAGCTCACTTCCTTCAGGGATATAGAGTGCAATTCAAATCTTTTATGGACACAGTGCCCAGCGCAAGTCCTTCAGGGATATTGGAATGCAATTGATGTCTTTTATAGATACAGTGGCCAGCTCACTTCCTTCAAGGATATAGAGTGCAATTCACATCTTTAATGGATATAGTGCCCAGCTCACGTCCTTTAGGGATATAGAGTGAAATTGATGTTGTTTATGGATACAGTGACCAGCACACTTCCTTTAGGGATATAGAGTGCTATTCACATCTTTTACGGATACAGTGCAGAGCTCATGTCCTTCATGGATACAGAGTCCATTTATGTCTTTTATGGATACGGTGCACAGCTCACATACTTCAGGGATATAGAGTGCTATTGACGTCTTTTATAGATACAGTGACCAGCACACTTCCTTCAGGGATATTGAGTGCAATTCACGTCTTTTATGGATACAGTGTCCAGCTCATCTCCTTCAGGGATACAGAGTGCAATTCACGTCTTTTATGGGTATAGTGTCTAGCTCACTTCCTTCAGAGATGTAGAGTGCACTTGACTTCGTTTATGGATACAATGACCAGCACACTTCCTTTAGGCATATCGAGTGCAATTCACGTCTTTTATGGATACAGTGCAGAGCTCATGTCCTTCCTGGATACAGAGTCCAATTCACGTCTTTTATGGATACAGTGCCCAGCTCACGTACTTTATGGAAATAGAGTGCAATTCACCTCTTTTATGGATACAGTGCCTAGCTCACTTCCTTCATAGATGTAGAGTGCAATTGACGTCATTTATGTATACAGTACCCAGCTCACGTCCTTCATGGATATAGAGTGCAATTCACATCTTTTATGGATACCGTGCCCGGCTCACGTCCTTCATGGACATAGAGTGCAATTCATGTCTTTTATGGATACAGTGGCCAGCTCACTTCCTTCAGGGATATAGAGTGCAATTCACGTCTTTTATGGATACAGTACCCAGCTCACGTCCTTCATGGGCATAGAATGCGATTCACGTCTTTTATGGATACAGTGACCAGCACACTTCCTTTAGGGAGATAGAGTCCAATTCACGTCTTGTTTGGATACAGTGCCCAGCTCACGTACTTCACGGATATAGAGTTCAATTGACATCTTTTATGGATACAGTGACCAGCACACTTCCTTCAGGGATATCGAGTGAAATTCACGTCTTTTATGGATACAGTGCCCAGCTCATATCCTTCAGGGATATAGAGTGCAATTCAAGTCTTTTATGGGTATAGTGCCTAGCTCATTTCCTTCAGAGATGTAGAGTGCAATTGACGTTATTTATGGATGCAATGACCAGCACACTTCCTTTAGGGATATCGAGTGCAATTCACGTCTTTTATGGATACAGTGCAGAGCTCATGTCAGTCCTGGATACAGAGTCCAATTCACGTCTTTTACGGATACAGTACCCAGCTCACTTCCTTCACAGATATAGAGTGCAATTCACATCTTTTATGGATACAGTGCCCAGCTCACGTCCTTCAGGGATATAGAGTGCAATTGACGTATTTTATGGATATAGTGACTAGCTCACTTCCTTCAGGGATATAGTGTGCAATTCACATCTTTTATGATACAGTGCCCGACTCACGTCCTTCATGGACATACAGTGCAATTCATGTATTTTATAGATACACTGGCCAGCTCACTTCCTTCAGGGATATAGAGTGCAATTCACATCTTTTATGGATACAATGCCCAGCGCACGTCCTTCAGGGATATTTGAGTGCAATTGACGTCTTTTATGGATACAGTGGCCAGCTCACTTCCTTCAGGGATATAGAGTGCAATTCACATCCTTTATGGATACAGTGAATAGCTCACGTCCTTCATGGACATAGAGTGCAGTTCATGTCTTTTATGGATACAGTGGCCAGCTCACTTCCTTCAGGGATATAGAGTGCACAGCTCACTTCACATCTTTTATGGATACAGTGCCTAGCTCACGTCCTTCAGGGATATAGAGTGCAATTGATGTCTTTTATGGATACAGTGCCCAGCTGACGTCCTTCAGGGATATAGAAGGCAAGTCACGTCTTTTATGGATTCAATGCCTAGCTCACTTCCTTCAGAGATGTAGAGTGCAATTGATGTTGTTTATGGATACAGTGACTAGTACACTTCCTTTAGGGATATGGAGTCCAATTCACGTCTTGTATGGATACAGTGCCCAGCTCACGTACTTCAGGGATATAGAGTGCAATTGACGTCTTTTATGGCTACAGTGACCAGCACACTTCCTTCATGGATATTGAGTGAAATTCACTATACTTTTATGGGTATAGTGCCTAGCTCATTTCCTTCAGAGATGTAGAGTACAATTGATGTTGTTTATGGATACAATGATCAGCACAATTCCTTTAGGGATATCGAGTGCAATTCATGTCTTTTTTGGATACAGTGCAGAGCTCATGTCCTTCCTGGATACAGAGTCCAATTCACGTCTTTTATGGATACAGCGCGCAGCTCACTTCCTTCATGGATATAGAGTGCAATTCACATCTTTTATGGATACAGTGCCCGGCTCACGTCCTTCATGGACATAGAGTGCAATTCATGTCTTTTATGGATACAGTGGCCAGCTCACTTCCTTCAGGGATATAGAGTGAAATTCAAGTCTTTTATGGATACAGTACCCAGCTCACGTCCTTCATGGACATAGAGTGCAATTGACGTCTTTTATGGATACAGTACCCAGCTCACGTCCTTCGTGGACATAGAGTGCAATTCAGGTCTTTTATGGATACAGTGCCCAGCTCACGTCCTTCAGGGATATTGAGTGCAATTGACGTCTTTTATGGATACAGTGACCAGCACACTTCCTTCAGGGATATCGAGTGCAATTCACATCTTTTATGGATACAGTGCCCAGCTCATGTCCTTCGGGATATAGAGTGCAATTCACGTCTTTTATGGATACAGTGCCTAGCTCACTTCCTTCAGAGATGTAGAGTGCAATTCATGTCGTTTATGGATACAGTGACCAGCACACTTCCTTTAGGGATATCAAGTGCAATTCATGTCTTTTATGGATACAGTGCAGAGCTATTGTCCTTCGTGGATACAGAGTCCAATTCACGTCTTTTATGGATACAGTGCCCAGCTCACATACTTCATGGATATAGAGTGTAATTAGTTTCTTTTATAGATACATTGCCCAGCTCACTTCCTTCAGGCATATGGAGTGCAATTCATGTCTTTTATGGATACAGTGCCTAGCTCACTTCCTTCAGAGATGTAGAGTGCAATTGATGTCGTTTATGGATACAGTGACCAGCACACTTCCTTTAGGGATATCAAGTGCAATTCACGTCTTTTATGGATACAGTGCAGAGCTATTGTCCTTTGTGGATACAGAGCCCAATTCACGTCTTTTATGGATACAGTGCCCAGCTCACATACTTCATGGATATAGAGTGTAATTAGTTTCTTTTATAGATACATTGCCCAGCTCACTTCCTTCAGGCATATGGAGTGCAATTCATGTCTTTTATGGATACAGTGCCTAGCTCACTTCCTTCAGGGATATAGTGTGCAATGCACAACTTTATGGATACAGTACCCAGCTCACATCCTTCATGGATATGGAGTGCAATTCATGTCTTTTATGGATGCAGTGGCCTGCTCACTTCCTTCAGGGATATAGAGTGCAATTCACATCTTGTATGGCTACAGTGCCCAGCGCACCTCCTTCTGGGATATTTGAGTGCAATTGACGTCTTTTATGGATACAGTGCCCAGCTCACGTCCTTCAGGGATATAGCGAGCAATTGATGTCTTTTATGGACACAGTGCCCAGCTAGATACAGTGCCCAGCTCACGTCCTTCAGGGATATAGCGAGCAATTGATGTCTTTTATGGATACAGTGCCCCGCTGACGTCCTTCAGGGATATAGAGTGCAATTCACGTCTTTTATGGATACAGTGCCTAGCTCACTTCCTTCATAGATGTAGAGTGCAATTGACGTCATTTATGTATACAGTACCCAGCTCACGTCCTTCATGGATATAGAGTGCAATTCACATCTTTTATGGATACCGGGCCCGGCTCACGTCCTTCATGGACATAGAGTGCAATTCATGTCTTTTATGGATACAGTGCCCAGCTTACTTCCTTCAGGGATATAGTGTGCAATGCACATCTTTAAGGACACAGTAACCAGCTCACATCCTTCATGGATATGGAGTGCAATTCATGTCTTTTATGGATACAGTGCCCATCACACGTCCTTCATGGACATACAGTGCAATTCACATCTTTTATGGATACAGTGCCCAGCTCACGTCCATCAGGGATATAGAGTGCAATTGATGTCTTTTATGGATACAGTGAGCAGCACACTTCCTTCAGGGATATCGAGTGCAATTGATGTCTTTTATGGATACAGTGAGCAGCACACTTCCTTCAGGGATATCGAGTGCAATTCACATCTTTTATGGATACAGTGCCCAGCTCACGTACTTCATGGATATAGAGTGCAATTAGTTTCTTTTATGGATACAGTGCCCAGCTCACGTCCTTCAGGCATACAGAGTCCAATTCACTTCTTTTATGGATACAGTGCCCAGCTCACGTACTTCATGGATATAGAGTGCAATTAGTTTCTTTTATGGATACAGTGCCCAGCTCACTTCCTTCAGGCATATAAAGTGCAATTCATGTCTTTTATGGATGCAGTGCCCAGCTTACTTCCTTCAGGGATATAGTGTGCAATGCACATCTTTATGGACACAGTAACCAGCTCACATCCTTCATGGATATGGAGTGCAATTCATGTCTTTTAAGGATACAGTGCCCATCACACGTCCTTCATGGACATACAGTGCAATTCATGTCTTTTATGGATACAGTGGCCAGCTCACTTCCTTCAGGGATATAGAGTGCAATTCAAATCTTTTATGGACACAGTGCCCAGCGCAAGTCCTTCAGGGATATTGGAATGCAATTGATGTCTTTTATAGATACAGTGGCCAGCTCACTTCCTTCAAGGATATAGAGTGCAATTCACATCTTTAATGGATACAGTGCCCAGCTCACGTCCTTTAGGGATATAGAGTGAAATTGATGTTGTTTATGGATACAGTGACCAGCACACTTCCTTTAGGGATATAGAGTGCTATTCACATCTTTTACGGATACAGTGCAGAGCTCATGTCCTTCATGGATACAGAGTCCATTTATGTCTTTTATGGATACAGTGCACAGCTCACATACTTCAGGGATATAGAGTGCTATTGACGTCTTTTATAGATACAGTGACCAGCACACTTCCTTCAGGGATATTGAGTGCAATTCACGTCTTTTATGGATACAGTGCCCAGCTCATCTCCTTCAGGGATACAGAGTGCAATTCACGTCTTTTATGGGTATAGTGTCTAGCTCACTTCCTTCAGAGATGTAGAGTGCACTTGACTTCGTTTATGGATACAATGACCAGCACACTTCCTTTAGGCATATCGAGTGCAATTCACGGCTTTTATGGATACAGTGCAGAGCTCATGTCCTTCCTGGATACAGAGTCCAATTCACGTCTTTTATGGATACAGTGCCCAGCTCACGTACTTTATGGAAATAGAGTGCAATTCACCTCTTTTATGGATACAGTACCTAGCTCACTTCCTTCATAGATGTAGAGTGCAATTGACGTCATTTATGTATACAGTACCCAGCTCACGTCCTTCATGCATATAGAGTGCAATTCACATCTTTTATGGATACCGTGCCCGGCTCACGTCCTTCATGGACATAGAGTGCAATTCATGTCTTTTATGGATACAGTGGCCAGCTCACTTCCTTCAGGGATATAGAGTGCAATTCACATCTTTTATGGATACAGTGCCCGGCTCACGTCCTTCATGGACATAGAGTGCAATTCATGTCTTTTATGGATACAGTGGCCAGCTCACTTCCTTCAGGGATATAGAGTGCAATTCAAGTCTTTTATGGATACAGTACCCAGCTCACGTCCTTCATGGACATAGAGTGCAATTGACGTCTTTTATGGATACAGTACCCAGCTCACGTCCTTCATGGACATAGAGTGCAATTCAGGTCTTTTATGGATACAGTGCCCAGCTCACGTCCTTCAGGGATATTGAGTGCAATTGACGTCTTTTATGGATACAGTGACCAGCACACTTCCTTCAGGGATATCGAGTGCAATTCACATCTTTTATGGATACAGTGCCCAGCTCACGTCCTTCGGGATATAGAGTGCAATTCACGTCTTTTATGGATACAGTGCCTAGCTCACTTCCTTCAGAGATGTAGAGTGCAATTCATGTCGTTTATGGATACAGTGACCAGCACACTTCCTTTAGGGATATCAAGTGCAATTCATGTCTTTTATGGATACAGTGCAGAGCTATTGTCCTTCGTGGATACAGAGTCCAATTCACGTCTTTTATGGATACAGTGCCCAGCTCACATACTTCATGGAAATAGAGTGTAATTAGTTTCTTTTATAGATACATTGCCCAGCTCACTTCCTTCAGGCATATGGAGTGCAATTCATGTCTTTTATGGATACAGTGCCTAGCTCACTTCCTTCAGAGATGTAGAGTGCAATTGATGTCGTTTATGGATACAGTGACCAGCACACTTCCTTTAGGGATATCAAGTGCAATTCACGTCTTTTATGGATACAGTGCAGAGCTATTGTCCTTTGTGGATACAGAGCCCAATTCACGTCTTTTATGGATACAGTGCCCAGCTCACATACTTCATGGATATACAGTGTAATTAGTTTCTTTTATAGATACATTGCCCAGCTCACTTCCTTCAGGCATATGGAGTGCAATTCATGTCTTTTATGGATACAGTGCCTAGCTCACTTCCTTCAGGGATATAGTGTGCAATGCACAACTTTATGGATACAGTACCCAGCTCACATCCTTCATGGATATGGAGTGCAATTCATGTCTTTTATGGATGCAGTGGCCTGCTCACTTCCTTCAGGGATATAGAGTGCAATTCACATCTTATATGGCTACAGTGCCCAGCGCACCTCCTTCAGGGATATTTGAGTGCAATTGACGTCTTTTATGGATACAGTGCCCAGCTCACGTCCTTCAGGGATATAGCGTGCAATTGATGTCTTTTATGGATACAGTGCCCAGCTAGATACAGTGCCCAGCTCACGTCCTTCAGGGATATAGCGAGCAATTGATGTATTTTATGGATACAGTGCCCCGCTGACGTCCTTCAGGGATATAGAGTGCAATTCACGTCTTTTATGGATACAGTGCCTAGCTCACTTCCTTCATAGATGTAGAGTGCAATTGACGTCATTTATGTATACAGTACCCAGCTCACGTCCTTCATGGATATAGAGTGCAATTCACATCTTTTATGGATACCGGGCCCGGCTCACGTCCTTCATGGACATAGAGTGCAATTCATGTCTTTTATGGATACAGTGGCCAGCTCACTTCCTTCAGGGATAAAGAGTGCAATTCACGTCTTTTATGGATACAGTACCCAGCTCACGTCCTTCATGGACATAGAATGCAATTCACGTCTTTTATGGATACAGTGGACAGCTCACTTCCTTCACGGATATAGAGTGCACTTCACATCTTTTAATAATACAGTGCCCAGCTCACGTCCTTCAGGGATATAGAGTGCAATTGACGTCTTTTATGGATACAGTGACCAGCACACTTCCTTCAGGGATATCGAGTGCAATTCACATCTTTTATGGATACAGTGCCCAGCTCACGTCCTTCAGGGGTATAGAGGGCGATTAGTTTCTTTTATGAATACAGTGCCCAGATCACTTCCTTCAGGCATATAGAGTGCAATTCATGTCTTTTATGGATACAGTGGCCAGATCACTTCCTTCAGGGATATAGATTGCAATTCACATCTTTCATGGATACAGTGCCCAGCGCAAGTCCTTCAGGGATATTTGTATGCAATTGATGTCTTTTATGGATACAGTGGCCAGCTCACTTCCTTCAGGGATATAGAGTGCAATTCACATCTTTTATGGATACAGTGCCCAGCTCACGTCCTTCAGGGATATAGAGTGCAATTGACGTCTTTTATGGATACAGTGACCAGCACACTTCCTTCAGGGATATCGAGTGCAATTCACGTCTTTTATGCTTACAGGGCCTAGCTCACTTCCTTCAGAGATGTAGAGTGCAATTGAGGATGTTTATGGATACAGTGACCAGCACACTTCCTTTAGGGATATCGAGTGCAATTCATGTCATTTATGGATACAGTGCAGAGCTCATGTCCTTCGTGGATACAGAGTCCAATTCACTTCTTTTATGGATACAGTGCCCAGCTCACTTCCTTCAGGCATGTAAAGTGCAATTCATGTCTTTTATGGATACAGTGCCTAGCTCACTTCCTTCAGAGATGTAGAGTGCAATTCATGTCGTTTATGGATACAGTGACCAGCACACTTCCTTTGGGGATATCAAGTGCAATTCATGTCTTTTATGGATACAGTGCAGAGCTATTGTCCTTCGTGGATACAGAGTCCAATTCACGTCTTTTATGGATACAGAGCCCAGCTCACATACTTCATGGAAATAGAGTGTAATTAGTTTCTTTTATAGATACATTGCCCAGCTCACTTCCTTCAGGCATATGGAGTGCAATTCATGTCTTTTATGGATACAGTGCCTAGCTCACTTCCTTTAGAGATGTAGAGTGCAATTGATGTCGTTTATGGATAGAGTGTCCAGCACACTTCCTTTAGGGATATCAAGTGCAATTCACGTCTTTTATGGATACAGTGCAGAGCTATTGTCCTTTGTGGATACAGAGCCCAATTCACGTCTTTTATGGATACAGTGCCCAGCTCACATACTTCATGGATATAGAGTGTAATTAGTTTCTTTTATAGATACATTGCCCAGCTCACTTCCTTCAGGCATATGGAGTGCAATTCATGTCTTTTATGGATACAGTGCCTAGCTCACTTCCTTCAGGGATATAGTGTGCAATGCACAACTTTATGGATACAGTACCCAGCTCACATCCTTCATGGATATGGAGTGAAATTCATGTCTTTTATGGATGCAGTGGCCTGCTCACTTCCTTCAGGGATAAAGAGTGCAATTCACATCTTATATGGCTACAGTGCCCAGCGCACCTCCTTCAGGGATATTTGAGTGCAATTGACGTCTTTTATGGATACAGTGCCCAGCTCACGTCCTTCAGGGATATAGCGAGCAATTGATGTCTTTTATGGATACAGTGCCCAGCTAGATACAGTGCCCAGCTCACGTCCTTCAGGGATATAGCGAGCAATTGATGTATTTTATGGATACAGTGCCCCGCTGATGTCCTTCAGGGATATAGAGTGCAATTCACGTCTTTTATGGATACAGTGCCTAGCTCACTTCCTTCATAGATGTAGAGTGCAATTGACGTCATTTATGTATACAGTACCCAGCTCACGTCCTTCATGGATATAGAGTGCAATTCACATCTTTTATGGATACCGGGCCCGGCTCACGTCCTTCATGGACATAGAGTGCAATTCATGTCTTTTATGGATACAGTGGCCAGCTCACTTCCTTCAGGGATAAAGAGTGCAATTCACGTCTTTTATGGATGCAGTACCCAGCTCACGTCCTTCATGGACATAGAATGCAATTCACGTCTTTTATGGATACAGTGGACAGCTCACTTCCTTCACGGATATAGAGTGCACTTCACATCTTTTAATAATACAGTGCCCAGCTCACGTCCTTCAGGGATATAGAGTGCAATTGACGTCTTTTATGGATACAGTGACCAGCACACTTCCTTCAGGGATATCGAGTGCAATTCACATCTTTTATGGATACAGTGCCCAGCTCACGTCCTTCAGGGGTATAGAGGGCGATTAGTTTCTTTTATGAATACAGTGCCCAGATCACTTCCTTCAGGCATATAGAGTGCAATTCATGTCTTTTATGGATACAGTGGCCAGATCACTTCCTTCAGGGATATGGACTGCAATTCACATCTTTCATGGATACAGTGCCCAGCGCAAGTCCTTCAGGGATATTTGTATGCAATTGATGTCTTTTATGGATACAGTGGCCAGCTCACTTCCTTCAGGGATATAGAGTGCAATTCACATCTTTTATGGATACAGTGCCCAGCTCACGTCCTTCAGGGATATAGAGTGCAATTGAGGTCTTTTATGGATACAGTGACCAGCACACTTCCTTCAGGGATATCGAGTGCAATTCACGTCTTTTATGCTTACAGGGCCTAGCTCACTTCCTTCAGAGATGTAGAGTGCAATTGAGGATGTTTATGGATACAGTGACCAGCACACTTCCTTTAGGGATATCGAGTGCAATTCACGTCATTTATGGATACAGTGCAGAGCTCATGTCCTTCGTGGATACAGAGTCCAATTCACTTCTTTTATGGATACAGTGCCCAGCTCACTTCCTTCAGGCATGCAAAGAGCAAATCATGTCTTTTATGGATACAGTGCCCAGCTCACATCCTTCATGGATATGGAGTGCAATTCATGTCTTTTATGGATACAGTGCCCATCACACGTCCTTCATGGACATACAGTGCAATTCATGTCTTTTATGGATACAGTGGCCAGCACACTTCCTTCAGGGATATAGAGTGCAATTCAAATCTTTTATGGATACAGTGCCCAGCACAAGTCCTTCAGGGATATTGGAATGCAATTGATGTATTTTATGGATACAGTGGCCAGCTCACTTCCTTCAGGGATATAGAGTGCAATTCACATCTTTAATGGATACAGTGCCCAGCTCACGCCCTTTAGGGATATAGAGTGCAATTGATGTTGTTTATGGATACAGTGACGAGCACACTTCCTTTAGGGATATAGAGTGCAATTCACATCTTTTACGGATACAGTGCAGAGCTCATGTCCTTCATGGATACAGAGTCCATTCATGTCTTTTATGGATACAGTGCACAGCTCACATACTTCAGGGATATAGAGTGCTATTGACGTCTTTTATGGATACAGTGACCAGCACACTTCCTTCAGGGATATTGAGTGCAATTCACGTCTTTTATGGATTCAGTGCCCAGCTCATCTCCTTCAGGGATACAGAGTGCAATTCAAGTCTTTTATGGGTATAGTGTCTAGCTCACTTCCTTCAGAGATGTAGAGTGCACTTGACTTCGTTTATGGATACAATGACCAGCACACTTCCTTTAGGGATATCGAGTGCAATTCACGTCTTTTATGGATACAGTGCAGAGCTCATGTCCTTCCTGGATACAGAGTCCAATTCACGTCTTTTATGGATACAGTGCCCAGCTCACGTACTTTATGGAAATAGAGTGCAATTCACCTCTTTTATGGATACAGTGCCTAGCTCACTTGCTTCATAGATGTAGAGTGCAATTGACGTCATTTATGTATACAGTACCCAGCTCACGTCCTTCATGGATATAGAGTGCAATTCATATCTTTTATGGATACCGTGCCCGGCTCACGTCCTTCATGGACATAGAGTGCAATTCATGTCTTTTATGGATACAGTGGCCAGCTCACTTCCTTCAGGGATATAGAGTCCAATTCACGTCTTTTATGGATACAGTACCCAGCTCACGTCCTTCATGGGCATAGAATGCAATTCACGTCTTTTATAGATACAGTGGCCAGCTCACTTCCTTCACTGATATAGAGTGCAATTCACATCTTTTATGGATACAGTGCCCAGCTCACGTCCTTCAGGGATATAGAGTGCAATTGACGTCTTTTATGTATACAGTGACCAGCACACTTCTTTCTGGGATATCGAGTGCAATTCACATCTTTTATGGATACAGTGCCCAGCTCACGTCCTTCAGGGATACAGAGTGCAATTCACGTCTTTTATGGGTATAGTGTCTAGCTCACTTCCTTCAGAGATGTAGAGTGCACTTGACTTCATTTATGGATACAATGACCAGCACACTTCCTTTAGGGATATCGAGTTCAATTCACGTCTTTTACGGATACAGTGCAGAGCTCATGTCCTTCCTGGATACAGAGTCCAATTCACGTCTTTATGGATACAGTGCCCAGCTCACGTACTTTATGGAAATAGAGTGCAATTCACCTCTTTTATGGATACAGTGCCTAGCTCACTTCCTTCATAGATGTAGAGTGCAATTGACGTCATTTATGTAAACAGTACCCAGCTCACGTCCTTCATGGATATAGAGTGCAATTCATATCTTTTATGGATACCGTGCCCGGCTCACGTCCTTCATGGACATAGAATGCAATTCATGTCTTTTATGGATACAGTGACCAGCACACTTCCTTTAGGGATATCGAGTGCAATTCACGTCATTTATGGATACAGTGCAGAGTTCATGTCCTTCGTGGATACAGAGTCCAATTTACTTCTTTTATGGATACAGTGCCCAGCTCACGTACTTCATGGATATAGAGTGCAATTAGTTTCTTTTATGGATACAGTGCCCAGCTCACTTCCTTGAGGCATATAGAGTGCAATTCATGTGTTTTATGGATACAGTGCCCAGCTCACTTCCTTCAGGGATATAGTGTGCAATGCACATCTTTATGGATACAGTAACCAGCTCACATCCTTCATGGATATGGAGTGCAATTCATGTCTTTTATGGATACAGTGCCCAGCTCACGTCCTTCATGGACATACAGTGCAATTCATGTCTTTTATTGATACAGAGGCCAGCTCACTTCCTTCAGGCATATAGAGTGCAATTAACATCTTTTATGGATACAGTACCCAGCTCACGTCCTTTAGGGATATAGAGTGCAATTCACATCTTTTATGGATACAGTGCAGAGCTCACGTCCTTTAGGGATATAGAGTGCAATTGATGTCTTTTATGGATACAGTTCCCAGCTGAAGTCCTTCAGGGATATAGAGTGCAATTCACGTCTTTTATGGATACAGTGCCTAGCTCACTTCCTTCAGAGATGAAGAGTGCAATTGATGTTGTTTATGGATACAGTGACCAGCTCACTTCCTTCAAGGATATAGAGTGCAATTCACATCTTTTATGGATACAGTGCCTAGCGAACTTCCTTCAGAGATGTAGAGTGCAATTGATGTTGTTTATGGATACAAGGACCATCACACTTCCTTTAGGGATATAGTGTGCAATTCACATCTTTTATGGATACAGTGCAGAGCTCATGTCCTTCATGGATACAGAGTCCATTCATGTCTTTTATGGATACAGTGGCCAGCTCACTTCCTTCAGGGATATCGAGTGAAATTCACGTCTTTTATGGATACAGTGCCCAGCTCATATCCTTCAGGGATATAGAGTGCAATTCAAGTCTTTTATGGGTATCGTGCCTAGCTCATTTCCGTCAGAGATGTAGAGTGCAATTGACGTTGTTTATGGATACAATGACCAGCACACTTCCTTTAGGGATATCGAATGCAACTCACGTCTTTTATGGATACAGTGCAGAGCTCATGTCCTTCCTGGATACAGAGTCCAATTCATGTCTTTTATGGATACAGTGCCCAGCTCACATCCTTCATGGATATAGAGTGCAATTCACATCTTTTATGGATACAGTACCCGGCTCACGTCCTTCATGGACATACAGTGCAATTCAGGTATTTTATGGATACAGTGGCCAGCTCACTTCCTTCAGGGATATAGCGTGCAATTGATGTCTTTTATGGATACTGTGCCCAGCTGACGTCCTTCAGGGATATAGAATGCAATTCACCTCTTTTATGGATACAATGCCTAGCTCACTTCCTTCGTAGATGTAGAGTGCAATTGACGTCATTTATGTATACAGTACCCAGCTCACGTCCTTCATGGATATAGAGTGCAATTCACATCTTTTATGGATAACGTGCCCAGCTCACTTCCTTCATGGACATAGAATGCAATTCATGTCTTTTATGGATACAGTGACTAGCTCACTTCCTTCAGGGATATAGTGTGCAATTCACATCTTTTATGATACAGTGCCCGGCTCACGTCCTTCATGGACATACAGTGCAATTCAGGTATTTTATGGATACAGTGGCCAGCTCACTTCCTTCATGGATATAGAGTGCAATTCACATCTTTTATGGATACAGTGCCCAGCTCACGTCCTTCAGGCATATAGAGTGCAATTCATGTCTTTTATGGATACAGTGGCCAGATCACTTCCTTCAGGGATATGGATTGCAATTCACATCTTTCATGGATACAGTGCCCAGCGCAAGTCCTTCAGGGATATTTGTATGCAATTGATGTCTTTTATGGATACAGTGGCCAGCTCACTTCCTTCAGGGATATAGAGTGCAATTCACATCTTTTATGGATACAGTGCCCAGCTCACGTCCTTCAGGGATATAGAGTGCAATTGACGTCTTTTATGGATACAGTGACCAGCACACTTCCTTCAGGGATATCGAGTGCAATTCACGTCTTTTATGCTTACAGGGCCTAGCTAACTTCCTTCAGAGATGTAGAGTGCAATTGAGGATGTTTATGGATACAGTGACCAGCACACTTCCTTTAGGGATATCGAGTGCAATTCACGTCATTTATGGATACAGTGCAGAGCTCATGTCCTTCGTGGATACAGAGTCCAATTCACTTCTTTTATGGATACAGTGCCCAGCTCACTTCCTTCAGGCATGCAAAGAGCAAATCATGTCTTTTATGGATACAGTGCCCAGCTCACATCCTTCATGGATATGGAGCGCAATTCATGTCTTTTATGGATACAGTGCCCATCACACGTCCTTCATGGACATACAGTGCAATTCATGTCTTTTATGGATACAGTGGCCAGCTCACTTCCTTCAGGGATATAGAGTGCAATTCAAATCTTTTATGGATACAGTGCCCAGCAC